>NW_006199768.1:0-209 GCF_000334495.1 Tupaia belangeri chinensis
GACAGAGAGAGATAGAGAGAGAGAGAGGGAACAAGACAAAAGTTGAAAAAATCACCTCCCAGGTGGGATGGCCACACCACAATCCTTTCTCCTCCATCTGCTCTTGGGATCTTGGGCATGCACGCACACGTGCCTGCCATGAGTTTTAAGCCACTGGGTCCGGGACGCGAACCACGGTCGACTACGTGGGAGTCCAGTGACATAGCCCT
>NW_006199768.1:479-1008 GCF_000334495.1 Tupaia belangeri chinensis
CTCCACAATCTCATAGGACGAAATTACTGCTAAATAGTTTCTTCTTTTTCTTATAAACGTGTGCCTTTTTCCTACTTAAGTCTCCCAATTTGCATGGAAGTTATGAAACGTTTAACCGTGACTATAAAACAAGGGCGCTTTGCCAAAACTACTTATCATCTTCCTAGTAAGAACTAATTGTGAGATAATTTAGAAAAATTGTCCTGGGAATACTCATCAATAATCACCAGTAAGAGTCATCTGTGTCTAACAGATGTAGGTAATGTCAAAATGGATTAAAACATTTCCTACAATCCAGTGTTCTCCATCAGGTAAGCTGGACGAAGGCAACAAGCCCAGGTCCTCAGGGAAGGGGGCCCAGAATCACAGTGAAAGGAAAGGGCAGTCACTCATTCGGCCTCGCCAGGTCAGCAGGAGGACCGTTCTGTCCCACCTCTCCCCAGCAAGGCTGGGAGGAGACAATTCCTGAGTCAGCAAACTCACTTATGCATGGGTGCACAGGCACATACACATATGCACACACACACAC
>NW_006199769.1:0-757 GCF_000334495.1 Tupaia belangeri chinensis
TCCCCTGCTAGAACCTCCAAACAAGTTCTCAAGAAGGGCCATAGAATGAATTTGGGAGAGTGTTCCATCCTTTTGGATCTTTAGAAAGAACTTGGGCAGAATGGGGGTTAACTCTTCTTTAAAAGTTCTGAAAAATTAAAGATTCATAAAAAAAAAATTCTGCAGAATTCAGAGGTGAAGCCATCGGGACCTTGGTTTTTCTTTGTTGGCAGGTTATTATTGCTGATTCAATCTCCTGAGTTGTTATGGGCCTATTCAGACTTTCTAAATCCTCCTGACTCATTCTTGGTAGACTTTATGTGTCCAGAAATTTGTCCATCTCATCTGGATTATCTTGTTTGTTGGCATATAGTTGTTCATATTATCCTTTAATGATGTTTTGTATTTCTTTTATGTCTGTTGTTATATTGCCTGCTTTGTTGCAAATTTGATTTACCTGGTTATTTTATCTCTTCTTCTTAATTAATCTAGCAAGTGGTATATTGATTTTGTTTATCTTTTCAAAGAACCAGCTTTTACTTTCATTTATTTTCTTTATAGTTTGTTTATTCCTATTTCATTTATTTCTGCTCAGATCTTTATTTCTTTTCTCCAGGAGTTTTTTGGATTTTTCGCTGTTGCTTTTCCCATTCTCTGAGGCATGATGTTAGGTGGCCCATTTGCCTTCTTTTCATCTTTTTATGTGCACTAATTGCTATGAACTTCACTCTTACGGCTGTTTTTGCTATGTTCCAAAGATTATGGAAACTCGTGTCCT
>NW_006199770.1:0-462 GCF_000334495.1 Tupaia belangeri chinensis
TATCCTTCAAATCAGAAGAATACAAAAATATGATTCCCACATTAAAAAACACCCCCAAAAATTTATCAACCCTAGACCAGATGCTCTCAAAGTATTGAGGGGTGTACTATATCAGGAAAACTAAAAAGACATAAACAAATAAGAGAACAAAAACAAACTAGAAGATGGCTAACAAAATAACAGTGACAAGTCAGGAAATATCAATAATTGTGTAGAATGTTAGTGGATTAAAAGCTCTAATTAAAAGACACAAATTACCTGAAGTGATTTAAAAAACAAAAAAAGAAGCCCTCTATATGCTGCCTATGTATACGCTGCCTACAATACTACAATAAACATCATGGATAAAGATACACATAGACCGAAAGTAGAGGGCTAGAAAAAGATATTCCATACAAGCATAAATTTAAAAAGGGCTGGAGTCATGATATTGATATCAGAAAAAATAGACTTTATGACAAA
>NW_006199771.1:0-1248 GCF_000334495.1 Tupaia belangeri chinensis
TTTTCAGAAATCATGTGACCAACCGTTCTCCTCTGGGGTGATTGGGTTTCTAGGCAATCTAGAGGTCCATCCACATCAATGATTGGCGCATACTGTTCTATCTCATTTGCATTTTGGGCAACCAGTCGGTGCCCACCAGCCTGTATATAAGCTCACAATTCTTCGTTAATAAACGAGACTTGATCAGCACCTTGTTTTGTCTTCACTGCGTGTATTTGTCCCTTCTCTCACTCCCTCCACCAGAAAACTGTTCAACTGTCCTGTGGGTGGGGACAATTTATATGCAGAAAAAAAAGAAACATTACCTAGTTCTGGATATTCTACCTTTTATAACTACCCTATTGATTTATTTCTTATGTAACATGTTACTTAGTAACACAAGACTTTTCTCCTTGTACTTTTTTAATTTTCTAATTGCTGTTCTTCTGATCTCTTCCATGTACAGTTTGACAGCCATTGGATTTAACTGAAAACATTTAGATTTTGGATGAAATGTTATTGCACCTCTATAATTTTCTATGAAATTATAATTATGTTACTGAAATATGAATATATATTTTAAATTTCCTAATATTTTTACTTTCAACTATAGTTTATTAACCCTTTTTATAAGTGGTAGGTAATATTTCAGCCTTGCACATTGTGGGGTCTCTGTTGCAACTATTCACTTCTTTTGACGTAGCATGAAAGCAGTCATAGAGCATATGAGAATAAAGAGCTGGTCTGTGTTTCAGTTACATTTTATTTACAAAAATTATGGAAGCTTACTCACTCCTTTATTGAAGATTTTTCTTAGGTAATATGATTAAATACTATTATATACTCCAAATTTAAATGGTGATTGTCTATCTCATGCTTTTTGAATTATTCTAATTCCTGCCTTCTTTCTCAGTCATGAGAAAGGCAAACTTAAACAGGTGAATATTTTCTTCTGGGCCCCAAACTGTATGTCTCTCTACTTTTTATTTCTGTGTTACATACTTACTGTTGCAAAGCCATCATAAGGAAAACAAGTAATATTTTCTTGGCTTATTTTTACCTGAAAATATCTATATACTCTGATTGGTCATTAAAAGCAAATGATTTCTAGCATCATGATGACTAGATTGCATATTTGTGAAATAATTCAATATATTGTAATATTTATTCTTTATGTATTAGAAAATAGAGGCATGGCTTAAAGAAAATGTATGTATTTCATATTTGACAATATCACATTTTATTTATTTTTTTGAGAGTTTTTTGCTA
>NW_006199772.1:0-1461 GCF_000334495.1 Tupaia belangeri chinensis
TAGTAAGCATCTGAAAACACACTGGAGAGAATCTTCATGAATGTAAGGAGTATAGAAAGTCTTTCTTTTGTGAGTCAGCCCTCAATGCACATCAGAAAATACAGGAAAGAAAAATCCTGTGAACATCAATGGACCAATAGGAAGTCTTTCATCTAATACAAGTCAATCCTTACTGTATATCAGAGAATGCAAGAGTAAGTCCTATAAATGGGAATGGTTTAGAAAAATGTTTTCAGAGTAATCATTCTATACTCTATATTAGAGCACTAACAAAGAAGAGAAAGTCTGTAAATGTGAAAAGTGTAGTAAAACCTACTGCAAAAAAGCCACAATTTACTGTGTATCAGAGAACTCTGATCAGAAATCTAATGAATGTTAAAAGTGAAGGAATCTTTTTGCTAAAATTCCAAACTCACTATGCATTAGTCAACTGAAATGGGAGAAAATCCTCAGTAATGTAAACTGTGCTATAAATCCTTGAGTCATTATTCAGAAATATGAATTAATCTCTTAAGGTTACAATGTTTAATATTTTTCAAATTCAGCAAGCCACAGTACTCCAAATTAAGGTATGAGAAAATTTGGGGATGATATCTATGACTACAAAAGGGGAACATTTCAGAAGGATGATGACTAAGATCTAAAAATTTTCCAATTATAGAAGCAAAACACTTATTTTGGCAAATTGCTTTCTTTTTTTCCTGAGAGATTTTTGATATAGGGTGTGCATGCTCTCTGGGGAGACAGAGACAGAACTCAAGAAACCACACCCTGGGAGGATGGCCACACTGCAATCCCTTCTCCTTCATTTGCCTCTCGGGATCTTGGGCACACATGCACACACACCTGGCTTGAGTTTTAAGTTTCTTGGTCTGGGACTTCAACTGCAGTGGAATAAATTATAGTTCTGTTTTTTAACCATTACACCATCTGTTGTTCCCAGCAAAAATTTATTTCTAAGACCTCTGTTTGATGGTTAAAGATGCAAGAAAATATAATCACTGATTTTGGCAAAAATAAAAATGAGTATAAAAATTTGTTTATATTCCAGTTCTGGCTATGGTATGCAAGACAACAGAAAAAGTGTCTCAAGGCATAGTGGAAACTGAAAGATTAGAGGACATAGAAGCATTGGAAATGGTTATAAATATTAGAGTCAATGTGGGGAGAGGGTGGGAGAAGGTGGAGAGTGTAAGAAAAGAAATTAGGGAGGAAAATAGTCAAGACATTTATGGGGTACAGAAATGGGTTATAATATGCTGATGATAATGTGTTTGCATCCTCACCTGGTCTAGTGGGAAGTGTATTCATTTTGGGTAAATTCAACTTACAAGCTAAGTGATGTGTAGTGATTAAATGTTTAAAATAAATTAAAATTAAAAAAAAATTAAAGAAATAAAATGTACAGTAAAGGCCTAATAAAGCAAAATAAACAAAAATTCTAAGGTTTCCCACAACTTG
>NW_006199773.1:0-856 GCF_000334495.1 Tupaia belangeri chinensis
AGGTGGTTAAGTAAAAGGGAGGATTCCAGGGAGCCTCTCAATATTAGCTTATTTGAAATCTGTCATTATAGACCTATCTAGCCCCTCTTGGTGTGTGGAAGATAAACAGGAGATGACAATATAAGAGGGTGGAGAAAAGAGTATGAAAGAGAATAAAGAAAAAGTCACTCCTAGTGGTAGCCATGGGCCTGGAGATAAAAGTGGGCTCTGTTGGAGAGCTGGGGGCAGTCCTGTGTGGTAAGGAGAATTACAAAATTAACAAAAGAAAGAAGAGAAGGAAAAAAAAAAGCTTACCTTGCTGATTGGAGGTATGGGGGACTCAGAGGTTGGTGCTGAACTGGGGCTGGGGGCCAGCGACTGTTCCTCAGTGTCCTTTGGGCCAGGGAGTTGGAGATGAAAGTCTCTTGTTTGTTTTTATGACTGAATAGATTGAAAAATTGTGGCACATTTTGAGTTAATTTTTATATGTGCTGAGAGATGAGAATGCACTTTCATTTTTCTGTGTATGAAAATTCAGCTTTCCCAGAGTACTTTATTAAAGAGATCATCTTTTCCACACTGACTTATTTGGAACCTTTGTCAAAGATAAGTTAAGTGTGTATTTTGGGGTATATTTTTTATTTTCCATCTTGTTCTCGTGTGGTCTCTGTGTAAGTAATTGTACCAGCACCCTGCCACGCAGGTTATTATAGCCCCGTAATATATTTTAAAGTCACGTAGGGTGATACCGACAACTCTATTCTTTTAGCACATAAGCACTTTGAATATTTAAAATCTTTGGTAATTTCAAAATTAAAACTTTTTTCTATTTCTGTGAAAAATATCATTGACTTTTTATTTCAATTTATTTTATCCA
>NW_006199774.1:0-525 GCF_000334495.1 Tupaia belangeri chinensis
TCATTTCAAAACGCCCATTGAAAAACTGTGTGGTTTTGTAGAACAAAACCAAACATCACAAATTGTCCAATTTCTAAGGTTAAGTGAAACAAACAACTTTTTTCTTAGTTATTTCTTAGCATTTCGTTGATAGAGGCCTACTTAACACTTAGTGTGTATGGAAACTGCAGTGCCTTCTTAGGCCCAAACTCAACTACAACAAAGATCTTTAGGTATGAAACTTATCTCCATTAGTGGAGTCTCTCAGCCAAAGATCTTTCTGATATTGAAAGAAAAAGTGCACATTTTGGCTGAAAAACTACTTACACTACTTCCCATTTCAGTCTCCACAGACAGCGCCTTTTGCTGAAGTAGCCAGAAGCCGGGTACATTTAAGGCGCCTGGCAACCAACGGTACACTGCATCCATAAACTCCCCTAAAGACCCACCAGTCCAGGATTCACCCAAGGCCTGAGGCAGACCCTTACTCTAAAGAAAAACTTATCCCTAAATCCGTAACCCTAACACAATCCCTAAAGCCTACCC
>NW_006199775.1:0-727 GCF_000334495.1 Tupaia belangeri chinensis
CACAGGAAGGACATGGGGAAACCAAGCTGGAGGCAGAGGCAGCCATTGAGGTGGATCATTCGCACAATTTGGACTTCTTTTAAGTACACTTTGGACATTTCGAGGAATAGCCCTTTCTAAGCTAACAGAAGAAATGATTTCTACTGAGATCGCTACATTTTACTTTGCACTGATAAACATGATACCTGGTGAAGTGAACTGTTTTGTTTGAAATAAAAATGAATATATGTGGAGAGGCAAATGCAGCTGTTAGAAAAACTTAACAAGTGTGTCTGACAAAAGACTTAAAAGTATGTAGCACAGGGTTTAATTTGAGATAATTATTGATAATTATTTTGTCCAGGTCATTATAACATGTCCTTTAAAAGTTTGTTTTCTTGAGCCAGCCCCATAGCCTAGTGGTTAAGGGAAGCTGGGTCCCACCTGGCTGGCTGCCCCAGCAGCTTGAAGAACGTGCTGGGCACGTGTGTGCACATGTGTCCACAATTCCGACAGGACAGAGAGATGGAGAAGAGATGGCAGGTGGCCACGCCCCGTTAGGGAGCGTTTCCTTCTCTCTCTCTCTCTCTGCATTTTATCTGTATAAGCATACTCTGGCAATTAAAAAAAAAGATGAAAGTTTTTCTGATTTATCTTTGTGGTGAATTATGCTTTGGTTTCAGAACATTCCGTCAAGTGATCCTAAGGGGACATAGCAATTGTTAAACTATTACCAGTGCATTCAAAT
>NW_006199776.1:0-24957 GCF_000334495.1 Tupaia belangeri chinensis
AATTTGTTCAAATCCTGCAGATCTGACAGTCTTCTGGAACCGGATCACACGCAGAAACTGTACACTTGGGAAGGAGTGATTGAAAAATTGCACAAAGTGCTTTATTGGCTTCATGTCGTTGTTTCAACAGCAGCAAGTAATGAACTCCGTCCTCTGAGGAAAGAGGCCACTCGCATTCAAGTGCCAGTTACTTACTTTCCTAATCAATTATGTCACTTTTCACGTTGCCTTCTCTAAATAAGACAAGATGGGGAGTAGGAGCAAGTTAGAGTGAGATTCCTCACTGTGTAAATTACAAAAAAGCGTATTTTAGTAGTTAAGTTCACATTGTAAAAGATACTATCAAATGTAGAATAACAGTCGCATTTGCTTGTCGACTACATGGGAGTCGCTAACCCATCACTCCAACTTTCCTCTGAGTCCTGAAACAGTTCGGTGTCAAACGACCTCACCCCAGTGCAGATTTTAATAGTTGGAATTAGCAACACACATTTCCATATCTCCGCAGAGACTAAAGAATAATCACTTTTATATGTAAATACATTTAGTGTAACTACCCTGGAGACTGCACGGCTGCTGCGGTTATTAATGAAGCTGCACTTAATTTGAGGCTCATTCAAATTAGTCTCCAGGAAAAATTCAAGATGTTGAACAGGATCTGAGCGCACTTGCCATGCGAGATGAACTAGGCCAGGACGAGTAAAATTGCTTATCCATTTAAACGGGGACGCTTCTCGGGTTACAGTGTGAACCCTGCAAGTCCTTTCCGTTCTCCTTCCAGCGGTGTTCACTACTTTGTCTTTGGTGTATTGCTTGATGCCCGTGACAACCCCGTCCCCGGCGAGTCCCTGTGCACAGTGCACCAGCACAAAGCCAGATCACAGCAAGAACCGGCACGGGGATGGCAACTGCAGCAGCGCACAGTAAAGCTGTGTCCTCACCACTGTCCTTGTGTTGTCTGAAATTTTTTCATTAAGACGGGGCCAGCAAATGGCATGGTCATTAAGGTGCTAGAATTCCCACAGGACCGACCAAGTCTTGGCCCTGGTGGCTTGCTTTCTCACTTTCTCTCTCTCTCTCTCTTTCTCTCTTTCTCTGGCAAAACTCATGTAAAAAAAAATAATAATAATATCATTCTTTAATTTTTTTTCATTAAGATACAGAGATACTTTAATGGAGTCATGCCTTGCAGTCAACTTAGACAGTTTGGTTTGTTAAGTGTTAGCGTGCAAGCTGTTGATTTGTTGAGACGCTCACTGTGGTGGGACCGAGCATCCTTCTCCCAGAGAACCACCATATTGTCCACAATCTCGCCAAACCCACGGGCCTTTTTAGTGAGAGAGGTAGCTTTCTTGTTCTGGACAGTTTCTCAGTCCAGACTTAGATTTTTTTCCCCAGAATTTCTCTTGCCACCCCGCCCCCCATTTCTTATCCTGTTTCCTTAATGTGAAAAATCATTAGCTGTTTTCCTTCCCTCATTGGCGCTTTCTCCATCTCACAGATGTCCATAAAGACCTACGTCCATCTATGTTTTGTCTCTATTTCAGATACATGTGTCTCATTCCTTAGGATTATTCCCTTAAATCTGGATACCACAGCAAAGCCAATAGGTATGTCGGTCGAAGCAAACACTATTCAGGATCGACTTGAGAAACTTTGTGCTTCTACCAGCCTGCCTAGTCTAAAATCATAACTTCATGCCCCAACTTCTCACAATTCTTTTTTCTCAAAGTGACTGAATCTTTGGCCTCTAAAAAGAAAATATTTTACTAAGCTCTGCTGAAACTTTGCTGACTGAACTGTGCACAGGGCTAGCTCAGGGTAAGATTGAGCTCAGTTAGAATTAATTTTAAAGTGTGAATAAAAAAGAAGCAAAATTATGAGCTGCCTTTTGAAAAGTCTTCTTAAGGATCAGGGTTGATCATTTCCTAAACCTTTTTCCAAATGTAGAAGCTTCTTTCTTTTTTAGAAATCAACTTTAGGGAAATCTAAGATAGATGAAACCTCCTCTGAACTAAATAATATAACGTATCAGAAGCAGTCCTTGCGCCATAAGGTATTTAGGTTTTGTTGGTTGGGTGATGCAACTTCATTTTGGTCAAGAGAATTAAAACTGTACCTATCTGTGTTTATCTGCTGATGCTTGAATTTTTAATCTAGTAAGACATTTTATTTTTCTCATAAATTTGTTTTAATTACAAGGAACAAATAAATAAATATTTACTGTAACTCAGATCTGTCATCCATTACTCATGAATACCTGGTTACCCCAACAGGACCCATACCAACCTGAGGAGCAAACTTGTCCTTTTCTCTCTTTTGACAAGAAATCGAACCCACCAAGTATGCCGTCGTTTTAAGTCTTCCACTGCAGGGTCTCAGAAGTACTTGGATCCAAATCTCCATCACGTACTTTCATTTCTCTCAGGCTGCTGTCTCTACCCAAGCATGGATTTTCTTTTTCTATAGACTTTCTACTTACATAGCATGATGGACTTCACAAAGTACCTAGGAAATTGGAATCAAAATGTGAATTAATTTTCATGTAAATATTTTTGAAACCCATGCATAGTTTGTTTTTCATAATACTTATTTTCTGTGCATTTTTTGAAGACTCCCTACTATTAGACTCCTTCTTCCACCATTCCTATTCCCTGTGGGCACTGAAAAGTCAATACCCTTCATTCCCAGTACGTTGAAACTCAAATTTAGTTATACTATGGTTTGAATGTTTCCCCCCCAAATTCACGTATTGAAAGCCAGTTGTTAACGTGAGCACCAAGGAGGTACTAACTTAATCCAACTATGGTATTAAAAGGTGGGTCCTTTAAGAGATGATTAGGATGACATGGCCGCAGGAGTCCTCCCGATCCAGTGCCAGTGGCTTTAGAAGGAGGAGAGCAGAGCTGGTGTGTACTGCCCTCTTCCCATGTGATGTTCTGCATCTCTCCAGGACCCTGAAAATCCCCACAGTCAACAAAGCCCTCTGTCAGTGTGAGCTCTGCCCCTGGAGCTCCAGACCTGTGAGCTGGGTGAGACTTCATTCATTATTACCCAGCCTGTGGTATTCAACTATAGCAACAGAAAACAGACCAGGACGAACTACCACCCCAAACTTAAATACGCACGTTCATCACCACGATGTGTAAAGTAAAGCAAACTTCATTTTCAAGATCCGCCTTTCTCTTTATTTATTTTTTTTTTTCGGAGAGGTTTTTGCTATAGGGCGCGTGCGGTCACCAGAAAGACAGAGAGAGACAGAGAGATAGAAAGTGAGAAATCACCCCCAGGGGGAATGGCCACATTGCAATCCCTTCACCTCCATTCTCCTCTCAGGATCTTGGGCATGCACGCACATGTGCCAGGCATGAGTTTAAGCCACCAGGTCCAGGACTCGAACCGCAGTCGACTACACGAGAGTCCAGCGACATAGCCATTACACTAACTGCTGGTCCCAAGATCTGCCTTTCTATGAAGACATTGAGCAGCCACATTGTATTATTTTAGGTAGCTTTGCCTTCTCACCCTTGAATCACATCTCCATGTTCCCAGCACTTTGAAAACTATTTTTTAGGCTAGCTCATGGTGTGGTGTTAAACGTGGCTTGATCCCACACAGCTGACCACATCATTTGGATCCTGGAACCAGCAGCTTGAGAGAAACATTGGACATATACGCCTGTGTGTGTCCAAAATCCCCAAAGAAGAAAGAACTGGGAGAGAAGGGACAGCAATGTGACCATTCCCCACAAGGAGTGCTGTCTCACTTTCTCTCTCTTGCTCTCTATCTCTAGCAAGTGCACATGCCCTCTGGCAAATCTGCACATGTATACAAATTTTATGTGTGTGTGTACACTCTACATTATAAGAATTTTGGTAAACCAATTTTCTCTGTCTTTTTATACATATGAAAACAGACAACACTAGGTTGATATCTTTCAGTCACTCCAAATGAGAAAAAGGAAGTTTTATGATATTCTTTCTTATATCAGGTCTACCGTTTTTGTTCTCTCAAAATTTCTCGCTGAATTAACAAGACAATTCTGTTCTTTTGTTTGCTGATGCTATGACGCAAAGTAAAATTCTTTCCTCATCCCATGTATGCCCCATCTTCTGTGGACTGAACGATCACAGGTCGAAGGATGAAAGCCAGGAGAGGGACACAGAGCTTCCCTCGTGTAGACCAACTCCTGAACTTCCTGAAACTCCGGGGAAGAATCAAGCACCCCATTTATTAAACTGACCTGTAGCAACGTCTTGCTCTATAAATTAAAGATATTACTGGGGCACATTTATAACACAGACGTGGTTTTGAAATTAATTTTTACATCTAGGATATTATCCAAACCTTTTAGAAAGAGAAAAACACATCCTATTGAAATGCTATAGATTATTTAGAAGTTTAAAGCATTTGAAATGTCATTTTTTTTTACTCTGTCCTTCATTAACCATTGCCCTTTTGTCACTTGAAAAAATGTAAGTGTCCCTAATTTTTAATTAAGAACTAGATTTGATTATCAAATGACATTTTCAAGGACTTCTAATTAAACACATAGGTTCTGAAAAGCCAACCCGGCATTCTATTTCTTTGTTATCCGGTAATTGAGAGAGTCATGATTTAGCAGGGTTTCTTTTTGTTCTTTATCAAAACATATGTCCCAGTTTATTAAACATGATTTACAGTGATGTAGCTTTTACAATTTTACATCATTTGATCGCTATCAGTAATGAAATGTACTGTAATTTAAACCACGAGATAGCCATTAATCTCCAAAACAATGATCACTGACATTTAATAAAATATATTACATGAAAATCATGGCTTAGCTCTACTTTCAATATTCTCCTAGCACATCTGTTCTCCCATGTACCTTCTCTTCTAAAATAAACAAGAGAATTACTACTCATTGGGGCTGATGGTGGGTCCAGCGACATTGGCTGTGTAATTGCTAGCCTGCTACTATAAGTCACGGTGTGGTAATTGAATATCAAAGAGTCAGGCCATTGCAGTGGCAAATTCCCATTATGCAACTCCCAGGGATAAACTTTCTACATGACGAGAATGTACCTTGCCATTGGACTCAATGTCTGTGTTTTTTTTTCCCTCTCATTTTGCCTTCTGTCCATGTACTCAAGGCTAAATTAATCACATTTCTCTTCCCTCTCATTTTGCATCATGTACTCAAGGCTAAATTAATCACATTTCTCCTGAAAATGACCTTACCTGACTTCTGTATTTCTTTAAATAGGAATGTTTTTCTCCTATTATCCATGCTTGACCCCCAAAAGTACTATCTGTCTTCTCTTTTTTCTCAACATTTTATATTCAATCTAATGCTTATATGTCTTTTATAGCCATTTATTTTTTTCTTTGTATTAAAAAATATATGTTCTCACTTCCATTTTCCAGCACTTTGATCCGTTTTTTTTTTCTCCATTTCATTTGGACTCTTTCAATTGCTTCCTAGACTCCCTCCTTCTAAGCTCTCCACCCTGAATCCAAACTACCTATTTCTGGTATGTCCACCTTCTTACTGTCAAGCACATGCCACTCTCCTTGTGCCTGTTCCTAACTGCTTGAAAATACAATCTGAACTCATAAATAGAACACTCAGGTGCCTACACAATCTGAACTCGAACTCCTTCCTGCTCAAGACATTAGTCATAATGGCTTTTCTTTAATTGTGCTCTTACTGTTTCTCCTTTCTGCCTTTCGTGTTTATTATCCTCTATACAAGCAATATTCTCTCTGTTCTTCTGCAACCTTTCAATTCTCTATGTTCTTTCTTCAACGTTTAGTTTAGAGTCTGCTTTCTTACTGGACCATACCCTCCAGAAGTCTTTCTCCTTAACTCTTACGGAGAGTGTTTGCATTGCCTGTGAAATGCAGTAGCTTATTTTCCAGTCTTTTATGTTGTATTTACGCCCCTCGAAGCTACTTACACACCCTATTCTTTGCTTTACCTAACAGTAGGGCACATGGGGAACAGTCAAGTGAATCCTCAGAGAAGGTATATATGCGATGACGGCAGTAGCGGACGTCAGGACTCGGCAGACTCGGTGTGGCAGGTCGACGTTGGGCTGCGGAGGCACATCTCAAGTGACCTACCTACCACAGAGGAAATCCAGCCCCTTCAGCTTCACATGGGGGAGTGTGCACACATCCGGGATTCTGCCAGGATGGAGGGTTGGAGGACTAAAAATTATTGCGTGACCTGGCCCTGCTGGGGAGTGTACTTTTTCTGTCAACCTGTCTCCCTCACGTAAGCATGAAACCTCTGGCATTAAAAAAAAAAAAAAAAAAGTCAAGGAGTCAGAAGGCCATAGCCTATGGGCCAAAGATGGCTTCCTGTCAGTTTTTTGTGAATTGTTCATTAGGACATGGCCATGCCTATTTGTGTGTGGTTGCCTATGGCTGTCGTGAGATGATAAGAACAGCATTTAATAGCTGCAGCAAAGACTTGATAGCCCAAGAAATCTAAAATACTTATTGCCTGGCCAAGATAGGGCTGGCTTCTCATACTGGAGAAAAAATCAACTTTGGGTGCTTGTAGAGATTCCACAGGAGGACCCACACCTGGCCTCTGTTTCTATTTTTGACACACTGGATCTGTAAGAGACAGGGCTTGGCTAAGCCATCTGAAGCTGGATTTTATAAAGTGTCTCTCAGGAGCGCCCCTGTTCAAAACCACGCACAGACACACCTTAGAGAAGCGTCTGTAGTCCATGTGTAGGATATCTGCTGATTCTCAAATATAGCCACTGACAAGTGACAACTGCCAGTCAGGCAGAATTCACATAGAAATTCCACCAATCACAGACACAAGCTAAGAGGAGGCAGTCCAAACGACAATGGCCAACGTCCTAATTCACCATTAGAAGCTATCTCGGCAGGAAGATTCCCCTTGAAATGCCGGAAGAGTACATTTAGCTGGCTCATTTCATTAAAATAAAAGTGATTTTGGCAATTGCAAAACTTAAAAAGTCTGCGCTAAGAATTTGAAATAGTATCTTTTACATGGGCATGGAATAATTATTTTTGTACTTTTGTATTCATAGTTCCCCAAGTATATTTCAGTGTGCTCATATACATATTTATATATCTAGCTACTTAGGTATTCCCAATTTCAAACCTAAAAATTCATAGGCTAATATATATTCCAATTTAAGTTCTGGGCTAAAATCGCATAGAGTTCTTTGTATTATCATAGCTGCATATAATTTACTGCTCATGTATTTATTCAGTGAATATTTCTTAGGAGTGCCATGTTCCAGGCATGATAGAAATAGTGTCCAGTATGGTAAGAGGAGCACCAGGCCCAGCAGTCAGGGCTGTTAGAATTCCACCTTCCTAAGCTGGGGGAATGTAGATAACTCACTGAGTGCCTATGAGACAAAATTTAGGTTTGTCTATAATGAGAAGTATGATATTTTTCCTTTGAGGGAATTGTTATAAGAATTATGACTGGGGGGACCAGCAGTTAGCGTAACGGCTATGTCGCTGGACTCCCATGTAGTCAACCGCAGATCGCCTTCGGACCTGGTGGCTTAAAACACACGCCAGGTGTGTGTGCGTGCGTGCCCAAGATCCCGAGAGGAGAATGGAGGAGAAGAGATTGTGGCGTCGCCATCTCCCGGGGAATGATTTCTCTCTCTGTCTCTCTCTGTCTGTCTGGCTAGTACACGCGCCCTATAGCAACAACCTCTCCAAAAAGAATTATGAGTGGGGCTGACCCATGGACTAAGGGAACCAGATCCCACATGGCCAACAGGAGTTTCAGTGTGGGCCCTGGGGGCTTGGGAAATCCTCCTGGGACATGTGTGTGCATGCCTGGAATCCAAACAGGATAGTGAGAAGTGGAGGAGGAGGGCTTGCAGCAGGACTATTCCCCCATGCAGGATGCTTTCTTTCTCTCCCTCTGTCTTCCTCTATTTCTCTGGGGAGAACATGCACTCTCTGGCAATTGAAGAAAAAAAAAGCAATAGGAGTGGAAGTTGTTTTAGTCTGCCTGGCATATATCCTAGTCTCTGTCTTCTACTGGCGGTTAACCCTGGTGCTGACCGCAGCGGTGACACCTAGGTTCCATATGGACTAGTTATAATGACACCCCTGTCCCTGGAAAATTACTCGGGGGGGGGACATTTTTCCCAAGTCAGGACAGTGAGTCCTTTCCAGGACTTTACAACCATAGCTCAGACAAATATCTCTCCCCATCAGGTCAGAAAGCTGGAAGAGAGCAATCTAGGGATGCTTGTAAAAAATGCCCCCACCCCACCCCCAGGTTCAGAAAGACTATGTGATAGGAGAAAATGAAGATGGCTAGAGAGAGACTGAGCCCTCAGCTCCGGTCCCTGGAGCACTGCGGCTGTCCTGGGGCTCACACTCTGACACACTCTCTTTGAAGCCAGAATCTTAGCTAATGCTTTACAGCAAGGCTTAGCAAAGCAAAAGTAAGAGCAGAGAGATGTTCATTGCTTTGCTCTACCTCCAGGTGTCTGGAAATAAAGAGATGAATAGAATACGGTCCTTACCCTCGAGATGCCTTTCGTTTAGTGTCTTCACTTTATGGACAACAGGGACCTTGTTTCCTTGTTTGTTCTTAACTCCTAGAGCAATGTTGGGCACAAGCTAACTAAACAATAAACATTTGCTAAATGAACAAATGCTTGATTAAATAGCCATAATGTTAACATTGAGTATTATGATAGATATGTAAAGACATATAAGAAAGTCAAGAGGAAAATTACCTGAGAAGGTTTGTCCAAGGAATACGTGTATGTGTGTGTATATATACACACACACACACGCATACATACATACATACACACACACACACACACACACACACACACACAATAGGTAGCTCGTTAAATTGCTGCTGCTAATATAACAAGGATTAGCTGCCCCCCAGTTCTCAAGGAGTGAGAAATGTCAGTGTTCATTTTTTTTCTGTGTTATAATAAAGCAAACTGGGCTCTAACAATCTGCTTACCGAGGTTGCACCAGGCCTGGTGCTGGCATTCACCTGGGCTCTCTGTGCTCTCCTTCAATCACAAAGAACACCCAGACTTAGGAAATCCTGGAAAGTGACAAGAGAAAGGCCCTGGTCTCAGGCCACGATGTCACTTAGTTTCCCGCAGTCCTGCTGTGGACTGCGTGTCTCACACTCCTGGCCAGTACCATCTGTCACCTTGGAGTCACTGCCACAGTCCATTCATGTACTCACTATACTTGGGCTTGGTGCTCAAGATCACAGCATGAAATGCTCAGGTCTCCCCCAAAATCCGCTCTGCACAGCTATTCATGCATGTCTGAGGTGCAACATTGGGGCAGTTCTTTTTAAAATACATTATTTATTTAATTAAATTAATTATTATTATTTAATTTTCTGTAGGGCACCAGAGAGAGAGAGAGAAAGCAAACTACCAGGAGGTCCAGGACTCGAACTCCAATCGGCCATGTGGGAGTCCAGCACCTTACCACTATGCCACCTGCTGGCCCCAGCATTGGGGTAGTTCTGACCCATTGCACCTGAAAAATCATGCAGGCTCTGTCCCTTTGACATTCTGAGAGAAACCACCTCCATAGCAAAATACTTTTCCAGCTTTACATTCCGCAGCTCTTCTTCTTTCTTAAGTAGCAGGAAGAGTGATTTCCTGAATTTGGTCTAGCCAGAAATTCGAAAGCAGCCTGTGCTGTGGCTGGTGTGCCCCCAAACTCATGTGCTGAGATTAGGTGTGAAGGTATTCAAAGGAAATGAACCTCTCGCAATGTTGGCAGCTTAAGCGGCTGGGGTGGAGCCCCTGTTGTTGAGGTCTGGTGGGTTTAGAAGGAAAGGGAAGGAGACCAGAATGGACTGATGGACAGCTCCGCTCCGCTCAGCTCTCCCCATGCATGGCTTTGGGACGCCCCACCCCCAAACAGAAAACCCACTAGGTGTCCAGCTCCGCTCCGCTCTGCTCTCCCCATGCATGGCTTTGGGACACCCCCACCCCCAAACAGAAAACCCACCAGGTGTGGCTCTGGATCTTGACCCTCCAAAGCAAGAGCTAAATAAGCCTCTATACTTATAATACACCCAGTTTCAGGTATTTTCTGTCATTAGCAAGAAATGAGACTAAAACAGCCTGGAACCTAGAACACGAAGCCAAACTCAGGAGAGACAACCGCCTTTGTCTTTCATTGTGAGCCCAAAAGTGATTCTACAGGAAACACTCTCTCAGTCAAAACTTTCTGACACTTCAAAAAAATAAATTGCTCTTCTATATGTATGGAGTCATTTTTTTTTTAAGCATCATGAAGGTCATGATGACGATGTTGATAAAATGAAATGAGAACTGAGCATAAATACATAGTGGCCCATCTTTTAGTTATAAATTTTGGGGAAAAATATCTATTGTGATGCATTTTCCCTAGAAGAAATGTTCTAAGGGATTATGGTAATTGTCAGTTTGAGTTCACTAAAACACAATTGTTCTTGCTACCTCAAACATTTGAGACAGTTGGGCTCATGTTCGATTCAGGCATAAATAAGCATCAGCAGTCTAAACCTTCCCCAGAAGAAAGGGAGAAGACTTGAACTCAGCCAAGTGAAGGTGGCGCAAGAAGGCATTACACAGAGACACGCATTCTATACGCTCCTTGTTCATTCCAAGAATGGCATAGAGCAGGGCTTCCAGCTGCCATCCAGCTTTGACGCCTCTTCCCTGAAAGCTTCTTTGACTGGAGGCCCAACTGCAAACCCACCGGCAGCCCAGCCATTTTTGTGTCCGCTGGTGATGAGCAATTACTGAGGCGCTCCTCCGGTGCCCTTCCCTCAGTCCTGGCCCTTCAGGGAGCTTCAGTAGCATGAAATGAGCTGCACTCGCTCTTCCTGGGTTACCTGTGGTCAAATAGAAAGAGATAACAGCCTTCGGATCATAATTTATTAGGATCAAAGGAGGCATTAGCATGAATAGCCTACTTCAACAGAAATGTATTTCTGAGCAAAAGCTTTCTTGCTTTCTTTCTTTCTTTCTTTCTTGAGAAATGTATTTCTGAGCAAAAGCTTTCTTTCTTTCTTTCTTTCTTTCTTTCTTGGAGCTAGGCAGATATATTTCCTCCTGGAAGGAAACACTGGCAATTGACTCAGAAATTATAAATGCAAGTAACCGAGCAGACTTTCTGTCTTTTGAGTGCAAAAAGTTCTTTCAAAGCAGAAAAAACAAAAGCTCAGTGTCCAAATAAGTAGATATTCCCCAAACCGACCGAGAGGCTGGTATTATTCACTTTGACCTGAATTTTAACTCATTAGGTACCTCGCTGTAAAACTCAAATGAAAATATCTAGCCCGTAACGTGATAACGCCTTTCCTTAGATTGTCATTGCCTTAAAATAGAATTCCTCCTGCCAGCCTAATGGACTATTTTCTTATTTTATTAGCGTTAGCAATTCATGAGATGTGATTAATCCTGAGCCATTTTCTGTTCTCTTTAACTTAGGTATTATGAAAATGAACTATCAGAGTTTAAATGCATTATGTATGTTATAAAGAATAGCATTTGCTATTGCTTTGTCCTTTAAAATATTATCTAATTTGATTGGTTAATGAGAAAAAAAATGGGATCACTGCCCGATTCTCATTTAGAATACATAAAAATTGCAGAAAGTGTTGTATTTCACTAAATATATTGGCTATTAAATCTTACAGTCTTGTTCTTGTCTCAAAAGTAGTAATAAAGAAAAGAAGGTATGGAATTATTTCATCATCTGGACAAAATGTATAAGAATCTTAAAATTCTGTAAAATTAGCATATCTTGCTAAAACTTATGACTTTGAAAATAAAAGATACTTACTTCCAAAACTCACACCCAAATTATCTAGCAAAGTGAACAATGGTCAAAGCAGTATACACTTTGGAAGTTATTCTGTAAGGGCAGTTAACTATGGGGTCTATGAGCCAAGCAATTGGGTTTTTAAAATCAAGGTATGCAGGGGAAAGTGAATAATTAGCAAATATTTATGCTACATAGTTTAGGGTTTTTTATGCATATTGTTTTATGCAATATAAAAATGCAGCTATAATTCGCACAGTGACAGAATAAAATAACAAGCATCTTCTCAATCCAGTCAAATATTGGTCCTAAGTTCCAACTGTAAATGCTTACTTCCTGGTAAACATCTTTACAGAAGTGTTAGTCGGAAGTGTGGACAATGAAACATTCATTTATTTTGGCCAATAAGAGCAGAAAACTTTCTTGGCTAACATTTCCAGATTCCTGCCAGTTGCTAAACCTTGGCTAGCACTTACACAACTGCAGGAAGAAGGGCAGAAACATTTTCAAAATATTTGTTTTGCAAATATTACTCACCATATGGGTTTGACTCAAAAGGTCATGAATTCCCAAGTATACTTTTACACATTTTAAAAATACTCATGCCATTGCAAACAAAACTTCTTAGCCTCACTTGAACTTATTAAGATGTGAATATGTAACTAGGGTTGTAAAGTAAATGTTTAGTCGCAAGAAATGTTTTATTTATGCTCATTAAAGTCAATTTTAACTTAAGTATACCTTGTTTGAGAGCATTTTGACACCTAAAATTAAATTGTACTGGCTTCGGAATCAGAATTTAGATCATGTCGAATAACTTTCTTGACCAGCATGTATTCTTTTACATTCTGCTACTTTTATTTTCCAGTGTGAGAGGCAAACGCCTACCATACAGACATTGAAGTAAAAACAGTCTTCCCCCATCCACAATTTCAATCTCCTGTATGTTCTATGTCACCAAACCCCTGTGTGTGGCCGAGTCCTGTGCACGGGCACCCAACCCAGGCTGCCCCACCTCGGCGCCACGCCCGGCAGGTGGCCACTGCTGCTGGGTGGAAACTGGCTTCGGCACAGCGCGCCTGCGGCACAGCGGCTTTTCCAAGTCCCCTTCTGCTGCTCCCAGAGCAGAGGAATGGCTTTCCACTCGCAGAAGTAGCAATTCCAGGGAAAACTCAGCGATGATTACTCCTTTGCACGCCAGCGCCTGCAGTCTGGAGGGAAGGTCTGCGGAGTCCCTCCAGGACCTCCTGTCACGGTCACGAGTGGGGGTGAGGTCCAAGCAGTGTCTTTAGGAAGAGCTGTCCTTGTAGAGCCGTAGTTGTAGCTGTTCTGTTCTGCCCTCTGCTATGACCTCAGCATATAAGGAAGAAATTATAATACAGTGGATATTCAAGTTTTGAAGGAATGAATAAAGAAATGAAGGAAGAAAGGAAGTAGCATATACTGCCCTATTCTCTGTCCACAGGGAAGTATTGGCTCTACCGAGGAGTGTGCTCTAATGAACAGTGTGATTTCCTTTCCTTTCCTTTCCTTTTCTTTACTTTTTATTTTTTTTTTTTCCATAGGGTGCATGCGCTAACCAGAGAGATACAGGGAGAAAGAGAGGAGAAAAGTGAGAAAGCAACCCCTGCCCGAGGAGCTTGCCATGCCACGATCCCTTCTCCCTCACTCTCTCCTGAGGATTTTGGATCCGCACGCACATGCACCCAGCGTGGTTTTCAAGTCAAAGGGCCTGGGACTCGAACTGAGCAGGCGGCCGTGTGGGCTCCAGGCACCTTAACCACCACGCCACCTGGCTGACCCCAACAGCGTGACCCTCTAAGATAAGTGCATGGAGATCAGAATGATGAGCCTTGTAGCTGCCAGCCTGCTGCAGAGTGTCAGCCTCTGCTGATGCCCACTGACGCGCTGCCTCAGGAGGCCCCCTTCTCCTAGAATTGCTGCAGAAGTATCACCAACTATCACCTCACGTAAAGAATGAGGAGATGTGGGACAGCAGGAGGCCTGGTGGTTAGGGGCACAGGACTCCCACATAGCAGACCACAGTTCAAGTCCCGGACCTGGTGGCTTGCTTTCTCGCTTCCCACTCTCTCCCTCTGTCTATCTCTGGTCAAATTTAAATAAATAAATAAATAAATCTTTAACAAAAAAGTGAGGAGGTATCCTTGAACCCCAAATTCTACTGACAAGAAATTGCCTGAGAAAGATGGTTAACTCCCAACACATGATAACTTTTATGAAAGAGGAAAGAAGGCATGGCTGCAGGACCAAGAGCCGGGGGCTCTGGATCAGAGGTCTGCAGGGCCCCCCTCCAGCCACTCTCATAAGTCTTTTTTTACATCCTCCCAGCAGAGGCGATTTGGCACCTTCTCAGTGTCCAGCAGGGAGAGTCCCAAATGTGAGCCCACTGCTCCCGGTTGGCCTCGAACCCAGCACTGAAGTCGCCCTGCTGTCTGTCTTCGCTTGCTCTTATCAAAGCCTTGGGGACTCTGCTGAAGGTCGCGCCCTTGACCAGGAACAGGAAAACCAGAGCAAGGACATAAAACTCCTCAACCTCAGCGGGCAGGGAGGAAGGGGGAGTTGGGGATACAATTCCCTTTCTTTCCAGATAAATGCTACGTTCCATGTGTAATTTGACCAACCTTATCCAGATCTTCATATGCCAGGGAAAAAGACTTACTTTCCTAAATCAAGCAATACTTAAAATCCCTTTATGTTTAAAAGCTCAATCAGTCCACACGCGCACCTGTATTACTTGTCTATGGCTACATCCAGGAAATAACCCCCAAATGTGGTGGCTTAAAACAGCAAACGCATTACCTCAGCCCGTGTTTCAGGGTCAGGAATGCATTTGTGGAGCGGAAGTGGAGTCCCTGGGATCTGCTGACTGGAGCTTCCCAACGAGGCTGCCGCCCTGGGGACCCTGGGCTGCACGCTCAGCCGGGCCGTTCCCGCAGATGGGGTGAGCCGTGGTCCCACTCTCCTGGCCTCTCTGCAGGGCTGCTCCTCCCCTGGCAGCTGGCTGTCCCCCGGGGCGCCCAGGGCGGAAGCCCAGATGGTTCACACCTCCCCGGGGACTGACGTGTCCTCCATGACAGCCTCAGCTCAAAGTCCAGGATCAGCAGCTCCATCAGGGTCCCGTGTGAACGAGTCACCTCAGGTAGTACATTTCCTATTTATGTGTACATCCATGTGGTGGCAGAGAGACGTCGTCCTCACACGCACACACACACATACACAACATATGATACAGGGACGGGCTAAGACAACCTCTATGGACACTCCTGCTGGAAAAGGCAGGAGGTGGAAGGCATGGGTGTCACTGCTCCACAGGAAGTCCGAACTCCAGCCAGGAAAGCGCTGGGACGTTCTTCAGTAGGTCTCAAGACCCAGGAGCGAGTCTCCTGAGCTCTGCCCTCGGTCCTGCCTCCATGCCATCTTTCCTTTCTCATGAACGTTATCGCGTGTGGGCAGTTAACCAACTTCCTCAGCTTGCTTCATGGACCCCAAGGACGTCTTTTCATTCCTTATGTCCTGTTCCCTTCGCTCCAAGCTGGTGATAGTTTTGCAGCATTTTTTAAAAAATTCGTTTTCTGACATCTCTGTGTATCCTCTGTCCAGAAGAATTTTTAAAAGAATGGTCCTACTATGAATTTGCTTGGAATCCATTCTAGTAAAATAAATAAATCAATAAGCCATGCTGAGGCCAGCAGTTGGTGTGGCGGTTAAGGCGTTGGACCCCACATGACCGATACTGTGGATGGAGACCCAGACACGGCGGCAAAGAGCAATGCCCACAGATATCGTTGAGATATACCGTCTTTAGATGCTCTGATTTTTTTTTTTTTTGGTATCATTATTAAGAGGATCCATGAGGAGCACCTTTATCTTCCTTGGAAACTTCTTCCTAACTGTCTACTATGCTAATGCACCACCTTACATCTTCCCAAGATTTTTTAAAAAGATCTTTACAGCCCTATCCTCAGCTTCGTTGTGCTTTTCTGGCACTGCCCAGGGTTTGCTCCTTGCTTGGAAGCCATTTGTTACTTTAACATCATTTGCCATCCGTACAATTTCCAAAACCATCCATTTCTGACTCATGTTTAACGATTCTTCCCTCGACTTATCTTCCTTTTCCTGCATTTTACAGAAAACATCAAGGAGAAACCAGGCAGCACCTTCACCTCTTGTTTGAACATCTCCTTTGGTAGATCATTCAAACCACTGGGCACACTTTCCACTTTCCACTTTCCACATCACTGCAGCATCAGCGAGACTACATTTTTGCCCCTACATAGCGAGTGTGCCCTTTCCTCCAGCTTCCAGTAAGATACCTTCCATTTTCCGCTAAGCACTTACGAGCGGCCTTATCAAAGACAACGAGGCCCCTCTTGGTAACTCCTTCGATTCACTTTACACCTTGTCCAACATTCTCATCAAAGCCTATTGCCTTTTGAAAAATGTCTCCTAGATTTTGTTTTAATGACACTTCACTTCCAGGTACCCAGATCTGTTTTGTTCATCTATTTCTATGTAACACAAAGTTACTCACAAAATTTAGCAGGTAGAAATCACAAGCACTTATTATCCACAAGTCTGTGAGACAGGAATGGGGATGCAGTTCAGCCACGCCTCAGGGTCCTTCATGGCTGTGACCAGCATGTGGCCCTGGCCGGAGTATCTGAAGGCACCGAGAGGCCTCCTTTCACACCTGCATGTCTCGTTGGCAGACCTTATAGGGTGCTTTCTCCTCAGAGAGCACCCAAAATGGAAGCCATGATCTTTCTACAATTTGCCCTTGTAAGTGGCATCCTGTCCCCTTCCACAACATATTCATTGTGAAGAAGCAAATCCAGCCCACATGTGAGGAGGAGAGGAGTGAGCGACAGGGAGCCAGCTTAGACGCTGACTCCCACAAGAAGTCAAAGGACTGAAAAAATAATTCGTTTATTAAGAAATAAATCTTAGGGACCAGCAGTTAGCGTAATGGTTATGTCGCTGGACTCCCATGTAGTTGACCGTGGTTCAAGTCCCTGGCCCAGTGGCTTAAACTCATGCCAGGTAAGCATGCATACGTGCCCAAGATCCCGAGAGGAAAATGGAGGAGAAGTGATTGTGGCATGGACATCCCCTCGAGGGGTGATTTCTTGCTCAATCGCCCTATAACAAAAACCTCTCAAAAAAAAAAAAGAAAAAAAAGAAAGAAAGAAAGAAATCTTAATCTTGACATTGAAATATTCTCATTCGTGTAACAGGTTTAATGATAAATCATTACTTCCCCCCACACAGGACTAATCATTTGGTTCTGAAGAAAAACATTTTCATGATCAAACTATGTTAAATGATTTTATACCCCCCCACATACAAATTTTAGAATCTAAACATAAACCAATAATTGAAGATTTATTTATGTTTATAGACAGGCTTTAAATATTACAAACCTTGCAATGTAAAAGTCAAGGTCATTACTGTGAAGTATACAGAGAGAAATGGTAAATTATAATTTCTTCCATTTTAATAATGGTGAGTCAAGAAATGCCCTGTGCTTTTAATTAGGCATATAATATAGTTAAGTATATTGTTCAAAATTATGAGGAAAGCAATAAAATAAGCAAAGTAAAAGTACAATAAAATTTGTGTAGAAGGGAGACGCAAAGAAATATAAAGAACATAAATTCATCCATTTTTGAAGACATGAGTTTGAATATATTATATGAAGTCATAAATCAAGCAATGGAACTATAAATACATTGTTTTGTTTTATGATTATGATGAAAAATGTAACCTAAAAATGCTTATAAGGGATGGGAAGCTTGGGTTAGAGAAACTAGTGATGGTAAAATTTACTTTTACTCAATCCCATTCTAAAATGTTTATATTTATTTTAACATCTTTATATTATTTTTTAAAGTAAACAACACAAAAAAATAGCTAACTATAGCACATTAGTGGGTGCTATTTCTTAGGTAAGTGCCACAAGAAATTAATCTAGTTTTCTTTTTTTTTTTTTATTTTGGAGAGGTTTTCACTATAGGGCACGTGCGCTCACCAGAAAGACAGAGACGGAGAGATAGAAAGCGAGAAATCATCCCCCACGGGGGATGGCCACACCACAATCCCTTCTCCTCCATTCTCCTCTTGGGATCTTGGGCACACACACGCACTCGCACGGTATGAGTTTAAGCCACCGCGGTCGACTACATGGGAGTCCAGCGACATAGCCATTACGCTAATTGCTGTTCCCAAGAAATGAATCTAGTTGTTAACTCTTCGTTGTATCTAGTTTCCAGAGATGGACGTCTAATAGGCAAATCCTTCTGATCTCACCACACATCCAGGCTGGCCCTTCGATTTGCCTAAGCCTTGTAGCGTGTGACAAAATGACGCTGCACGACTTCCAAGGCAAAATCCTAAAATGTCTTGCAGCTTCTGCCTGGGTCGATGGAAATTCTCTCCGTGGGAAGTCCGTAGCCATGTAAGATGTCTGACATCCCTAACACTGCAATGCTAGAAGGAATCCCTCTCCAGGAGAGTAGATAGCAACAAGGAAAGAGAGGCTTGGCCGGCCTTCTTGCTCAGAGTTAGACATGCCATGAAGGAAGTTTCTTGGCCTTCTAGTCCATCTGAGCCTCCAGGTATCTCCAACCCCAGCTACCGTGAAGACGCAGTTGAAGACTGCCCAGTTGTTCCTAGTCAACCATAAAACCATATGAATTATGAGTATTATTATTATTATTATTTTGTATAGCAAAGTGGGGAGTTATTGAAAAAAAAAGAAAGAAAATTAGAGCCCTCAAGAAGGGAGGGATCCTGGAAAATGGGTTACTGAGGAGGAACTGGGGCAAGGGGTTTTCACAAATAAGAATTAAAGAATTAATTGTTTTTCTAAGCCGTTAAGTTTTGAGCAATAGATAACTAGAACA
Organism: Tupaia belangeri chinensis; assembly: GCF_000334495.1. NCBI lineage: Eukaryota > Metazoa > Chordata > Mammalia > Scandentia > Tupaiidae > Tupaia > Tupaia belangeri. Next base: position 18,738 of record NW_006199776.1, read on the forward strand.
ACACTTCAGTTCAGGAACTGTTTCTAGTTAAAGGTCAGCTGATAAACTTGCAACGTCTTTCTATCCTCAAATAACAAGCAATGTTTATAGTGAAAGTTTTATATTTTCTGGTTTCCCGGATTCCTGTGTCAATCTTTCTTTACTCCTGGGCTTTATCATCAGGTCCCTTTTTGTTCTTTAATCAAACATAGGGACTTGCCACCCATCCCTAGTTTCCACATTCTTGTCCTCTGTTGTGTCCCTTAGAGGAATATGAATACGGTTCCAGGATAAGAGACATGGAGTGACTATAGATAATTCAGGGAGGAGTCACCGTGGCAAATTAGCCATGCGTTCTGGTCTGAGCTTCAATCCCATGTGTCTAGAAATCTGCTCTGTTGTACCCACAGTTGATCAAGCTCAGAATAAGCAGAAGAGTCACATAACTGAGAGTCATAGAAACCAAATTTATAAGCAGTTAACCTACAGACTCGATGGTAACTTTTACTTTGCATCTATAAAGTACATCTCTCATTGGGGTACGATGGACTCATCAATCACTTGTCATGGCCAGCAGGAAAATCTGTTCAGAAAACAAGATTCTAATCCAATTTTGCCTTGTATACATGGAACCAGAGCAGTGAGGATCCACAGTACTGACCAAATGGCCCATGACACCAAGTTATCCCAGTGAAAGCGTTGGGCTGCTGACAGGCCTCCCTGCTCCTACAGGTGCAGATGGAGGCAGTTTGTAAATGACTTTCTTCTGGACGTTCCTGGAAGGGCAAGTCAATACAGCAACCTTTGCTGTAATCTTCCCTAGAAGTGGACCATTTCCTCTTGGTGGGCTTATTTGTCGTTTCATTACAAAAGAGGCAGAGTGTTACTGACTCTTTTTCTGACCTAGAAAAGGTGAGGTGTCTGAAGTGAACTAACCATGCCTTAGTAAATTACGTTAATTTTGTGCCATATCGGAGTTTAAAGCTGCTTTGCTGGGACAGCCAAGTATGCCCATGAATAATCTGAATGTCACCGCCATGACTCCGTTGAGGGTGCTTGTCTTGCTCTCTTCTCCGTCACTCTCTTGAAAGAAATGAATCAACTTTTTTTTTTTTTGGAGAGATTTTCACTGCAGGGCACGTGCGCTCGCCAGACAGACAGAGAGAGACATAGAGACAGAAAGCGAGAAATCACCGCCCAGGGGGGATGGTCATGCCGCAATCCCTTCTCCTCCATTCTCCTCTCGGGATCATGGGCACACACGCACACACGCCCGGCATGAGTTTTAAGCCACCGGGTCCGGGACACGAACCGTGGTCGACTACGTGGGAGTCCAGCGACATAGCCATTACGCTAACTGCTGGTTCCCTGAAAGAAATGAATCAACTTTGAAAAAAAAAAAAAAAAGAAGCTCGCCACTAGAGAACCCATCCTGCATTTTTATTTCAGGTTCATTGTCCCAAAAGTCAAAACAGAACAAAATAAACAAAAAATTCAGTAAAATATTAATAAATGTCATATTCACAGCAGTATCATAGGACATAAACTGAAAAAGTCAAACAAATAAATCCCAAATGGAAATTTGAGGGGAAGCAAACTTTTATTCATTCAAAAAGTAAAATAAAGCTCCATTACAATGAAGCAATTGTTTCTTAGAGATACTTGCTTTATGTAGCCCTAGCTGAAGCGATCCACTGGAAGATGTGCTGGAGAGCCTGTGTGGAAATATTTTTACTTCAATATTCAGAGCAACGCACCTATTTGAAACAAGGGACTCGGGCCATTAAAATGATGTAAAACATCACATGATGTTTACACTGTAGTGTTCATTAACCTAAAATTTAATTATTCAAATAGAGACGGATCAGTACTGAGAATGTCAACGCGTATTTCTTTCTTATTTGTAGTCGCCCGAGTACCTCTTCCCATAGGAAAGTAATCATGAGACAGGATCTACCTAGCGCCAAATTCATGAAGGTCGTGTTTACTTTGCTTTCTTCTGACTTCCCAGGACTCAGAGAAAGCCTTCCCTCACCTACTCCAGGAAAAGATGGAGCAAAGAAGGAACTAGCCTCGAGAGTTTCTCCTTTTCTGCCAACAGTTCTATGAATGACAAGACAAAATCCAAGGAAGAAGGTCGACGTCAGAGGGTTCGAGCCATCCCAAAGTGTGTTAGACCCTCTGAAAACAGGGCAACTGAAATCTTAGCTATGATTGGATAACCTAATGCAGGATACTCGGAACTTCTCGTGGTAATCATATCCCTGGGGATCTGTAAAGTCCCAAGGTCTCTCCTCATTAGGAACCCACTCATTATTGTTGGTGTATTAAGATGTAAAACAAGATATATAGCTATACAAACACACACACTAAAATCATTATAGTCAGAGAGATGAACTATTCATCGCCTCACATTTAAAAAAAATTTATTCTATTTATTTTTATCATTCTTATTTTTAATTTGACCACAGAGAGACAGACAGAGAGAGAGAGAAAGTGACAAAAGTTCCCAGCTCCAAGACTAAAACCATGGTTGGCCATGTGTGAGTGCAAAGCCCCAACCACCGCACCACCTGCCAGCCCCCATCTCCTCACGTTTTTAAGTGTTGGAATACATTTAGAAATGATTTGCACAGAACCAAAAGATGGCACAGCAATAAGGCAACTGGGCCCACATGGGGAGGTTCTGGGTTCACATGCGGAACCCCTGGGATTCTGAAAATGCTAATCTAACCGCAGCATTGCTTTCAAACTTTATAGTATCTCAACTAGCCACAGAATAACATCAGACGGCAGTTTTAAACCTAGAACTCTTATTTTCACTAAATGTACTCAAAATCCACCAATTCATCTGTCTTTCCAAAGCATGACAGCAAGCCCCCACCAGGCATTGATGACAAAAAGATAATAAAACATTTCCATTGTCAAGATATGCCTGACTCGGTGACTGAAACTTCCTCGGCAGTCTTCTCTCACCACTGCCCCAGTGCCTGCTGGTCTGATTCACACACAAGGCCCACATTCTGAGCAATAGCCACACTGCTTCTCTCTCCTCACTCCTTCAACATGCTGCATCCTTTCGTATGTAGGCCCATCTCCTGAGATACCCATGTTCACTTTCACCTCCTAGGGAACACCTAAGAAAGTCACGTTACATGTGATCTCTACAAGTCAGCTCATACCCATTTTCTGGGCAGCCTCTCAGATCAATCCAACCGAGTATTGTTTTTAGGAATACTTTACAGATGAAGAGGCCAGGAGCCAGAGATTAAAAGTTGGTCCAAGGGGGCATAGCTATAAGTGGTACAGCCAAAATTTGAACACAATGTCTCTGATTTCAAATCCAAGACTCCATTCTATGTAATTCGCTTTGTTTTGTTTAGAGTTTTGTTTTGTTTTCCCATAAGATACACATGCTTACCAGAGAGAGACGGAAAATGACAAATAACTCCCTGGGAGGATGACCACACCACAGTGCCTTCTCCTTCATTCTCCTCTCAAAATTTTAGGCACACACACTCACGTGCCCAGTGTGTTTCTCTGGCCACTGGGTCCAGGATTCAAATCCATGGAGTTGACCATGTGAGATGCAGCACCTTAACTGCCATGCCACCTGCTGGCCCAATCTTCACACTCAGACCTAGTCATGAGTTTGAGGTACCAAAGAATTTCCATTTTCTCAATCCTCAGAGAGATTTTGAGCTGTTATCTCCAGATGCTTTCCGTCAACTAGAGAAAAGCAGTGCCGTCAGGAGAAACAGTGGTTCACACACAAAGACCTGGGTTCTGCTTCCATCTTTGACCCTAACTCTCCACCGAAGTGTGCGTGTGCTTCTCTGCATCTGCTTCCCCATCTCTGAAGTATGCCTAGGGATAACTGCACCGTAATTCAGCCACACTAAATTACGTGCCCTTGTGCAGATATTTCTTCCCACCCCCAGTTCTTCGCTCAAATTGTTACTCGTGCCCCGAGACACCCACCTGCTTAGTGCCCTCCCTCCTGCAGCTCATGCTGACTCCCTCTCCCCATCAGACTAGCACACGGTTCAGCTCAAAGAGCCTTTCGAGAACATGTGTCTGTGACGAGATTAAAGCCCTCAGAAGTGTTCATGAGAAGCTTCAACCTCATCCTGTGAGTAATGCAATTCACCTCTTGCCTTTGCCTTCAAGTATCATCCAGTAATAAGACTGCACGTGGAAAGATGTCCATTATCCAGAGAAACATGGGAGGGGTGGGGACAGGTGGCAGCAGGGGGTGGTGGTTAGGGTGCTGGGCACCTTGAAAATCACACCAGACATATGTGTGCATGCCCAAAATCCCAAGAGGAAGCTGGAGGACAGGGGATTGCTGCGTGGCCATCGCCCCCAAAGGAGATTTCTCAGTCCCCCCCCCGCCCCCCCCTATGAGTGCACGTGCCCTATGGCAAAAATCTAAGAAAAAAAAGAAAAAAGAAACATGGCTAAAGGGCATACAGGTTTTATCTGCATAACATATATTTAGAAGAAAACTCCAAATTCTTCACAAGCACCTAACTTTTTAAATAAATCTTTGAACCTCGCATTCTGAAAGTCCAACTTTATTATAACTGACCAAATAGCAGTTTTCAAATTTGTTATTTGATTTCCCTTACAGAACACATCAGTGAAATTTTACATATCTTTAAATAGAATTCTCTGAGGAGCAAGGGGTTTTAGGAAAGATATGATGGAACTTACAAGCCAGCACAAACTGCTTAAGGGAAATTCATTAAAAATTGCTTTCACTTCTCTAAGAGTTCTTGCTTTGAAAGCATGTAATTTTACCTCAGAAATCCTTCATTTATTCTGGCTTCTACGACTTCACATTTTCATCTTTGGTGGGAGCTATGCAGGGCAATGGCCTCCGAGGGTTTTCTGATGACAAACACATGCTAGATCTGCACTAGTCAACAGGTAACGACTCTTCACATCTGGCTATTGAGCTGAAAATGTGGCTACTGCGACTGAGAAGCTGAATGCTTCATTTTAAGGAACTATGCATGTGCTAGCGGTCATTTACTGAATAGCAGGGGGTTAGTGAATATCTAATACATAATCTCCATTTCTCCACTTTCTTAACCTTAGATATCATCTTTGGATATTATTTTCCAAACGAAATAATTAGAAGTACTATGTATCAGACTATAGAGAAGCCAAATCACTTTATTTTTTACCACCTATACTGTTTTTGTAAATGATCTAAGGTAACTATACTCAAACATGTCACTTGTATCTTGCTACAGAGAATATAGTCACATCTAGCTCGACGCCAAGTTTCTCATAAATGCAGGAGAAACTTACATATCACATGATGAGCACTCCTTACTTACTGACCAGGACCCATTTCTGTCCCTATGTCTCTAAGAGAGCTGGGTGATAAGGAAGCAGACCGACGTCTTATGGTGTCCCGGTGCCATCGCAATGTGTTTTTCAATAGAAATCACCTGACACCACACTACAATAATATAATTCTGCCACGCCAAGAGCATAGATTTGATAAGCACCAGAAAGAGATAAGACACACAGCAAAATAATAGAAATCCAGCGTGATCAGTTTTGTTTATTCTGAATACGACTATGGGTACACAATAAAGTTCACATTTATTTTTGGAGAGATTTTTTTGCTATAGGGCGCTTGCACTTGTCAGAAAGACAGAGAGAGACAGAGAGACAGAAAGCGAGAAATCATCCCCCAGGGGGGATGGCCATGCCGCAATCCCTTCTCCTCCATTCTCCTCTTGGGATCTTGGGCATGTACACATATGCGCCTGGCGTGAGTTTAAGCCACTAGGTCAGGAACTCGAACTGTGGTTGACTACATGGGGGTCCAGCAACATAGCCAATATGTCAACTGCTGGTCCCAATAAAGTTCACATTTTTTAATGAAATATGCAGTCTTGCATAATTGTGAAAGCTTTGTGTGGTGAATCCTAACTGATTTCACAAACCAAAGATTGAGAAAGAAAACTCTTGGGACTCACACAAACCAACAGGATTTCCCAGTTGAGAACAGGTCACGAAAGTCCAAGAACTCATTAAATAGGTAAGTTGGGCAGCAAGGAGTGGTGTATTACTTCTCTTTGAGCCCACACCATGAAACTCATGCCAAGTGCATGTGTGCGCATGCCCATGATCCCAAAAGGACAATGGAGGAGAAGGGACTGTGGCATGGTCACACCCCCAGAGGGTGATTTCTTACTTTCCTTCTCACTGTATCTTTCTC
>NW_006199776.1:24976-41722 GCF_000334495.1 Tupaia belangeri chinensis
TTTCCCTCTGGGGAGGTCACATACCCTGAGGCATAAACCAGAAATGAACATATTAAAAGTGAGCTGAGAACATAATGCGTCGTCTTGTACCTCAAGTCCAGTGGAATCACACATTAATTACGTCAAAGTTGCAACTACGAAATGTGTCATGACGTAGCATTTCAGGGAATTTGTCCTGGTCTGGAAAACATGAAAGATGAGCTAGGTTTTACTAGGTAGAGAGTGGAGATTAAAAAGCAAAATCCTAGGCAGAGAGCCGCAAGTGGACAGGCCCAGCGGCGGGCAGGACCATGAGAACAAGGGAAACGAAGACGCCCGTCGTGGTCCTGAGACCGCAGCAGTCGGGGACCTTGCGGATCACTTCCAGGAGTCTTCGTTCTCACCAGTGAGAGTGGCCAGAAAGCACGTAGAGCATCTTAGCACGACAGGTCACTTTGGCTTCAATGGGCTGGAGTGGATGTCAGGACTGAGGTTGACAGAAAAACTATTAGGAGACTCTGGACATATAGAAGAGGCCTGATAGGTACCTTGAGCCTACGGTGCTGGTAATGGAGATAAAGAAAAAAAGAGGGATTTGCGACCACTCCAGAGATGGACACAGGGAGTGCAGTGAAGAAGAGGAAATCAAGGGTGATTTACACTGTATCCGCTGAGAAGCTGGGTGAGTGGCTGCGTCGTTTACTGAAGAGGGCCATTTTTGCTTTATTTCATTGGTGAGCAGGGTCAGGAACAACGAGTGAACTGTCAAATTGCCACCATGAGATTTCTAACAGGTAGCTGACTGTATCAACTTTGTATTCTGAAGAGAGGATTGAACTCGAGTGAATACATTGTGCTTCAGTTGTGTGTAAATACACATCGAGGTCATGAGGGTAGATAAGATCTCCAGTAGTGTAGGAAGTGCTCATCTGCAGCTATGTGGGAATCCACATTTGATGAGTAGTTACAAGATATTTTTCTATGCAAAAATATCCGGAGAAGTCATCAGTCATAAGGAGGAAAATCAGGATCTATTGCGTCGGAGAAGCTAATGGGGAGAATTATATGCATTTCCCACCTCAGAAACAGAATTTGAGGCTATTTAAGAGTAAATTAGGGCACCAGCAGTTGGCGTAATGGCTATGCCACTGAACTATCAAGAAAGACTGAGAGATGCCTTTTTTTAATGTTCCAAATATTTTATCACAAGTAAATGAAGAAACCAATTTTACATATAGCCTCAATATCTAACTTCCTTCAATTTGTTCTCACTTAAGATCTCCTGGGTTTTGAGGTCCTTGGTTTGGCATGGAGAGACTTGGAAAGGTGTTCCAGAATGATCTGGTCCTTGATTAAAAGATGTGGCATCTCTTGGGGCCAGCAGTTGGTGTAATGGCTATGTTGCTGGACTCCATGTACTCGACCATGGTTCGAGTCCCAGACCCAGTGGCTTAAACTCACACCAGGTGCATGTGCGTGCATGCCCAAGATCCCGAGAGGAGAATGGAGAAGGGATTGTGGCATGGCCATCCCCCCTGGGGGGGGGTGATTTTTCTCTTTCTGTCTCTCTGTCTGCCTGGCGAGCGCACGCACCCTATAACAAAAACCTCTCAAAACAAACAAACAAACAAACAAAAAAGAGTAAATTAGAAGACAGCCAATGGAAAACACCCAGCACTCATTTCCTCTGCAATCAAGGTGTAACCAATGACTCAGACACATTTCAACTGGAATTTCTTTTTCTTTTTTTTTTTTTTTTTCTTTTTTTTTTGGAGAGGTTTTTGCTATAGGGCACGTGCGCTCGCCAGACAGACAGAGAGAGACAGAGAGATAGAAAGTAGGAAATCACCCACCCCCGGGGGGATGGCCGCGCCGCAATCCCTTCTCCTCCATTCTCCTCTCGGGATCTTGGGCACACACGCACACACGCCCGGCGTGAGTTTAAGCCACCGGGTCTGGGACTCGAACCACGGTTGGCTACGTGGGAGTCCAGTGACATAGCCATTACGCTACTGCTGGTCCCCTCAACTGGAATTTCTAAGGGAGAGCTCTTAAAATCACCCAGGAGAGAACTGGTTTTCTGGAATGTGGAAATTGGAAAGAGACGGCACAGAAAGAAGCTAAAGCACCCAGCAAGCTGAAATCAGCACATTCTCCTTTGCCTTGAGAGGTCAAGGGCAGGCCCCCCAGCAGCCTCCAATATCACGCGGTGATGGCTCTCCTGGCTGCCTGGGTGTCCAGCACGCTGCACGGCCCCAGGACCAGGGAAAAGATATCCCTGCAAAACTCCAGGGAAGGCTCTCACTCTGGCTGACCCAACTCCCAGGACCCAGACAGCTGCAATGCAGAGCCATATTGAGCATAGACAACTGCTGAAGTGAAGCTTGCATAGCCTGCAAGCCTTCACGCCCTGAGAACCCACCAAAATCCCGCCAGGCCTGCATGCGCAGCTGTAATAAACCCCGGCTACACTGAGCAAAGGACTATGACCCAGCACCAAGCCCATGCATCTTTATACACTGTGAGACAGACAGACCAGCGCAGCTCGAGGACGGCTTCAAGGAACAGAACATGGCATGCGAGGACATGCCCGTGCTTCTGTAGAAAGGAAAATTAAAATTGCTTTCTCACTGGCTGGCAGGCCTGCACTTGCACTGTCCCTTTGCCAGCTCCAAATTCTACAAACAGCTTCCTGACCACCATGTCCCTGGGCAGCACAGCTTCTTGGGGACTCCCTAAGTGTGAGAATAGGGGAGAAAGCAGCTTCTGAAGAGGGCACTGGCCACCCCACCTCTTGGGCAGAGAGGAGATGCAGAGGTGCATTGTGGAGGCCCACCAGCAGCCTCCTGTCACACGCTGGCTCCTGCTAGTGCCAGAGGCCCCCCTAGAGCCCCTCACCACCCCAGTATGGTACCCATTAGTGCAACAGAGGCCTCACCAGAGCCCCCACCCACCTGCTGGTGAGCTGGAGAAACACACCAGAGCTCCTGCCCACACCTGTGAAAGCCCCACCCCTCTCTCCTGCAACAGAGGGATCGCAGGGACTACTCTGGCCATGGACGTGCTCAGGAACTAGAGCAAACAGCTTCCTTCACCCTTAAGGAGTGTACACGAATGGCAAACGAGATGAATAGCCTCCTCCTGAGTCACAGCTCTGCAACCTGCACCCACATGCCCTTGTGCTCGACTCATTCAAGACCGAGGGTATCATTTACTTTCGGCAGACATCCCCACTCAGTCACCTTGTCTGGAGGAGAGTCCCCACCACTCAACAGGGTCCAAACTCAGTCAGCCCCTCCACGTGACAGCATTGTCATCGGCCTGAGAGAACCCACCCCACCCCACAGGAAGAAGCAAGTCCTCCACCAGATGCCCCAACATGAATGCTGGGACACAGATTATGAAAAAAATTAAGAAAACAAATATTTCTTCTCCAGTGAAGCACTAACACACACCTAAAATGGACAGAATGCAGGAACTCTCAGAAATGTTGGGAGTGGGTTTCAGAATATTAATTATGACAAAACTCAATGAGATGTAAGAGAACATAGACAAGCAATTCCTGGAAATGAGAAAAACAATCCATGACATGAATGAGAAGTTGAATACAAAGTTAGATAACTTCTTTTTTTTTAAAGATTTTTGTCACAAGGCATATGAGCTTGTCAGAGAGAAACAAAGAGAAACAGTGAGAGGGGAAGTAAGAATCGCCCTACAGGGAGGATGGCCATGCTGCAATCCCTTCTCCTCCACCCTCAACCCGGGATTTTGGGCATGCGCACACACGCATCCTGCGTGATTTTTAAGCCTCCAGGTCCAAGACATGAACTGCGGGAGACCATCTGGGACTCCAGTATCTGAACCACCACACCACCTGCTACTCACAGAAGGTAGTCATCTTAAACAAGCAGTCAAATAGAAATCCTGGAGTTAAAGAATACAATTCAGGAAATAAGAATTTAGTAAAGAGCAACAGCAAGAACTTAGACCGTGTAGAAAAAAACCATCTCTGAACTTGAAGCCCAAACAATCAAAATTAAAAAAAGTATAAAAGTTAAAAACAAAACAATATGGGACATTTGGGACACCATTAAGTGAATAAATAACTGTATAGTGGGCATGCAGGAACAGAAGAGATGGGGAAAAGCATAAGAAATATATTTCACAAAATATTAGCTAAAAACTGCTTACATCTTAGGAGTGATACAGGTATCTGTAACCAGAAAGTTCAAAGAAAGCCAGATAGATTAAATATAAGAGATTCTCCAACACACAACATTTTAAAAATGCCAAAAGGCAATGATAAAAATAAAATGATAAAAATAGCTACAAATAAGTACTCTTACTTAGAAAAGATATTTCATTAGACTGACCTTACGCCTGTCAGCAGAAACCTCACAGGCCAGGAGGGAATGAGATGAAACACTAAAAATTTTGGAAGAAAAATATTTTCGGCCAAGAATACTGTACTTGCAAAACTATCTTTCAAGTTGGAAGGAGAAATGAAAGTATTCCCAGACCAAAACTGAAGGAATTCACTAATACTAGATGTGTTTTTCAGGAAATACTTAATGTAGATTATTTTATCTGTAAATAAAAGAAGGATAAAAATATCTATGAAAATATGTAAAGGATTGAAACTCAGCATTAGAATGACTATGTGAAGAAGAAAAACTGATCCTAACCCAATCACTATGGAAACTTTCCAATAGTCAAGATAAACAAAAATAGAGGAAAATAAGAAAATTTAAAAGAACCAAGCAAAATAGACAGGTGTGAATCTGTACATATCAATATTATTGAGTATTGTGGGAGGCTGCGCACTAGCGAATATCGCGGGTTTCTCAGAAAGCAAACAATTACACAATGCCAAAAGCCATGATTGGCTTCCCCTCAAAACTTCACCTTCAAAACCATATTCTGATTGGCCACTAGAATCCCTCAGATTTGCATATCCGGCACCTCATGATTGGTCCACAAAGCAACCAATCATAACCCACCTTATACAGCCAATCACGACCCACCAACATGTATATAACCACGATCCCTGGCCTACAGTCGCCAGATGACCCTGAAGACCCTGAAGAGTTGTAACACCGCATTTTCTCCGGATGACCCTGAGGAGTTGTGACACTGCGTCATCTCCGGACGACCCTGAAGAGTTGTAACACTGTGTTGTCTCTGTGCTGCCCACAATAAACGACGACCCTGAAGAGTTGTAACACTGCGTCGTTCATCCCGTCTCTCACTCCTTCCCTCAGGAAACATGTTTGACTGTCCCCCGGGTCGGGACAGAGTATGAATAGATTAAATGTCCTAATCAAAATATAGAGATGGGCTGAATGGATTAGAAAAATGGGGCCCTCTCTCTGTGGCTTGTCTGAAACATACTTTGTTAGTAAAGCCACATATAGACGTGGTGAACAGCTGGGAAAAGTCTCTCATGTAAATGGAAACAAACGACTATAATAAAAAGCAGGTGTAACAAAAATCAGACTTCAAGCCAAAATCTGTAAAAAGAGACAAAGATAAAATAATATTAGTGGGATCAACTCACCCAGAATATATAACAATTATAAATATTTACATGCCCAACATCAAAGTACCCAAATATATAAAAAAAAAGAATGCTAGGCTTAAAGAAAGAGAACTGCTCTAAGTCATTAATTGTGGGGATGTCAACACATCCCATATCATTGGATAGGTCATCTATAAAAAGTGAACAAGGAGACACTGCAGTTAAATGACACCGTAAACCAAAAGGACTTCACAGACATTTATAGAACATTTCATCCAACAAATACAAAACACACGTTCCTTTCAGCTGCATATTTTCTAAGATCTGCCAGCAGGACTCAAAACAAGCCTCTACAAATGTAAAAGAGTAGAAAGCATGTCTAGTCTCTTTTCTGACGACAAGGGAATTAAATCTAAAAATTAGCAACTAAAAAGACCTCCCGATAAATACAAGAGGACATGGACATTGCACAATCTGCTATCAAATTATTCCAAAACTATTGGAGAACAAGGAATAACATTTTTAAATTTCTTGAAACAAATGATACCAAAATATGACACTTCGAAATTTTTGGAATAGAGTGAAAGCAGTTCTAAGAGGAAGTTTGTAGCAATTACTAATTACAAGAGAAAGACAGAAAGATGGCTAAGAGATGACCAAATTGTGCATCTCAAAGAAGTGGATAAATAAGAACAAACTAACCCCCAAAGTAATAGAAAAAAAAATAAGATCAGAAGTATAAGACATTGTGACCAGCAGTTAGCATAATGGCTATGTCGCTGGACTCCCATGTAGTCGACCACGGTTCATATCCCGGACCCAGTGGCTTAAAACTCATGCCAGGCACATGTGCGTGCGTGCCCAAGATCCCGAAAGGAGAAGAGAGGAGAAGGGTTGCGGCGTGGCCATCCACCCTGTGGGGTGATTTCTTGCTTTCTGTCTCTCTGTCTCTCTCTGTCTGTCTGGTGAGAGCATGCACCCTATAGCAAAAACCTCTAAAAAAAAAAAAAAGAAAAGAAATATAAGCCATTGAGAATAAAGGAGTAGTAAGAAAATGAACACAATAAAAAAATTGACTTTTGAGAGGATAAACCAAACAGACAAACCATTAACAACACTAACAAAAAAAGAGATAGAATCCCAGATAAGTAAGATAAGCAATGAGAAAAAGGACATCCCAATGGCTATCACAGAAGTAGAAAAATCATTAGGTAATACTACAGGACATTTTTTTATATACCAACAAGCTAGAAAACCTAGGAGACGTGGACAAATTTCTGGGCACAAAAAATATACCTAGATTTAATGAAAAAGATACAGAAAGCCTGAATAGATGAATAAGTAGCAAGACTGAATCAGTAATAGTCTCCCAACAAAGAAAGCCCAGAGTCTGATGCATTTATGCTAAATTCCACAAGTTTAATTCTTTAAGGAAGAATTAACATGGTTTTTCTCAAGCTATTTCAAAAGATGCCAATGGAGGGAACCTTCCCAAACTCGTTTTACTAATCCGCCATCACTTTGATACCAACAGCAAAGACACACACAAGCACACAGACATATACACACACGGAAATATGGATCGACGTCATTGATAATATAGATGTAAAAATCCTCAACAAAATATTAATGAATAAAATTCATAAACACATTCAAAAGATTAAACATCGTGACCATTAGGATTTATCCAAAGATGTAAAGACGGTTCGACATGTGCAAAACAGTAAATGTAATACTTCACATTAATAGAAAAACAAAAAGCATAGGATCATATCAATTGATGTAGAAAAAGGATTTGATAAATTACAACATCCCTCCATGATTAAAACTCACAACAATATAGAAGGTGTATTTCTTAGCACAACAAAGGCCTATAGGACAAGCCCACAGTTAGCATAGCACTGCATGAGGAAGAGGTAAAAGCTTTGTTTTGTCACTGCAGCATTTCAGGGACGTCTGCCTTCTCAATTCCTAGTCAACTTAGCACTAGAAGTGGTAGCCAAAGCAATCAGAAAGAAAATAAAATAAAAGGCAGCCAAATTGAAAAAGATAAAGTTAAATTGCTCCTATTTGTAAACAAATCGATTATATACACACACACAAAAAAAAAACTAATAAATCTACAAAAAATAAAGTTTTGAATATGAGAGAGGATTTCTGCAAAGTGATAGGATTAAAACAACACAAAAAATTTATAGCATTTTTATAAACTAACAATTAATATACTGACGTAAAATTGAAGAATGTAATTCCATTCTCAACAGTCATACACGCACAAAGAGAATATCTAAAAATGAATCTAACCTAAGTTCTCCACTGTGAAAGGAACCAATCATGGCAATTGTTTGCTCTCTGAGGAACCTTGGCAGACTCACTGGTGCGCAGCCTCCCATACATGGCCACGAGGGTGCAGGTGCATTACCTACCACTCTCCTACCACCCAGCCCTACGATGAACTCAAGTTTAAACTAATGTTACCCATGTCCTCTGAAGAGAACACTAAAACTCTTTAGCATAAGAAGACATCTAAAACTAAAAATATCTTAAACTCGAGAGCACTGTAAATACTGCTTGCTCATTTAGAATTTAAAAGTAACATGTGGGGGCAGCAGATGGCGTAGTAGTTAAGGCGCTGGACTCCCTCATGGCTGACCCTTGTTTGAGTTCCAGACCCAGTGACTTGAAAATCATGCTGGGCATGTGTGCATGCATGCCCAAAATCCTGAGTGGAGAATGCAGTTTAAGAAGGGATCATGGTATGCCCGTTTCCCTGGGGGGGATTTCTCACTTTCCCTCTTTCACTGTCTCTCTCTTACTCTCTGGCAAGCATACATGTCTCTTGCTTTTAACCTGAATCAATACATATTCCATGCATTTTGCAGTAGAACCCTATGGGGATTTTGTTTTTTGAGGATAAGTCTCCTGAGAAATAGTTGTTCCAAACCTGAAGCCAAATGACACAAGTAAGACCTTGCTTTGGAAAATAAGCACATATTACCTTTTTAAATTTTCTCTAAGAGATTTCAGTTATTCAATAAATATGCTTTAAATGTGTGTTTTTCCTGGAATTATGAATTGGCTTCAAAGAGATTCATGAAACTTCCATAGAATAATGTAATGTGTATACACGTATATACCTGAAGAGAAAATTGTAACATAATATTGTGATTTTCCCCTTTGCTGAAGCAAATGATCCTTTAAAATAGTTGATGTTACCTAATTTCCAACAATGATAACCATATATCTATGTTTCTATGATTAGTCATGTATATGTATAAATATGCACATTTATATTCATTAAAATTCATTTATTTAAATCAAAAGTAAGTCATCCTTTAATAATAAAACAGCTATTCAGTTATGGCAAAGAATTGTAATGGATGGCAGAAAATACCTAAACTTTGTAAAGAACCACCATAAACCATACTGTCCTGCATTCAGCCTGCTCATATTGCAAACTACAGTAACAATGATCTCTAAACAAATACATTGCTTAAGCTTATAAATATGCTAAATATGATTAATACTCCATGAAAATAACATAAATGGTACAGAAGAATTGAAGACACTGGTCCTAATTTCAAGAATATTTATTTAATTCTTATATATTAAATGTTACTATATCATTTGCTCCTTGTTCCCACTAGCTTTTTCTTTTCTTTTGTTATCATGGTCAACAGTCCCTGCTTCCTGTATCCCACTGCTTGAAAGAGAAGGAAAAAAGGATTCTGCCATAGGCGTACGGGTGTGAATTATGTGGCGTATCACAAATGCTGTCATTTTTCTAAAAGCCAATGACCTAGTACTTATTTGTAAAATCTTGAGACACCTACATTTGTGGACTGAGGATAAAGCAATCTGTTAATAGTTTAGCATTATATGGCTGAATTTGTTATTTCAGTTTTTCAAGGTCTTTCTTTCAAGAAAACATGCCAGATAATTATTACTTTGTATGCCCAGTGACTTTTGTGACTATAGCAATGGCTGCCCCAATTCAAAGGACTTTATTTCATCATCGAAGTCTTACAGCTAGAGTATTTCAGTTGAAGGAAAAGTCAGCAATTAAATTACTTGTGCATAAGAGAAAAAAAAAAAAAAAACCTCGATAATTTCTGAAAACCAAATAACATAAGGTCATAGTACTAAAATGCGGAGCAACATCTTTTTTCTCATAAAGAAAAAAAATAAGAAGAGAGAAGAATCAGTAAAAGTCAATTTAAGACACGAGAATTTATATTGTATGATTTTATTTAATACTAACTTCATAATAGACTTTACTTTAGAAAATGAATGAGTACATATTAAGCAACATGAAAAGCAAATTTGCCTGATATTTCAGAAACAGCGTGGCCTACAGCCAGAAGTAGACTGGTTCTAACTTTTATTTTATTTTATTTATTTATTGGAGAGGTTTTTGCTATAGGGCATGTGTGCTCACCAGAAAGGCAGAGAGACAAAGAGACAGAAAGCAGAAATCACCCCCCAGGGGGGATGGCCATGCCACAATCCTTTCTCCTCCATTCTCCTAGCAGGATCCTACGCACACACACACATGAGCCCAGTGTGAGTTTAAACCACCAGGTCCTGGACTCGAACTGCAGTCGAGACTACATGGGAGTCCAGTGACACAGCAATTATGCCAACTGCTCATCCCTATTTATTTTTAAATGTTACATCTGTTCACTGAACATCATAACAGCATACAGAATGCAATTTCCCATCCAGAATACACTATATATAGGCTTAATCATACATGTTAACATCAACGATTAATTTTCCATTTCTTTTTCTTATATATTTTTTCTTGTTTTATTTTTGTTGTTGTTGTTTGTTTGTTTGTTTTTATTCCCTATTTCTCACCCACTGACATTTTTCACCCTCCTCTCACACTGTCTCTGGTATCTGGAGTTGCTTTCCATTCCCACATTTTATTGATTCACAAAATATCTTCATGAATATAAATACTCTCAATAGAAAGTTCAGCTGAAATATACATATCTATAAACACATGTGTGACTTTAGGCATGAAACTCCATGATTAGAATGAATAAACTATAAATTAGTTCCTACTGAGATTATATAGTTTACTGCAATCCTTACATAGTTTTTTTAATATATATATTTTTTAACTTCAAAAAAAGCAGTTTTAGCTTTAATAAACCGAAATTAAAAAAAGTTAAGAAAAATTTGCTTAAGACTTCAAGCCAGGAAACAGGTTTAGGATTCTGTTTAAATGGTAGGTACAAAAACTTATTGACAGCTCAAGAGAAGACAAAAATCCTTAAATCTCAAAAACAAAGCATAGAAGAAAATCAGTAATTTTTAATCAAAAGTCATAAAATTTTATTTCACCAGTTCAGTCTCATGTAATTAATCTCTCTTCTGTTGTGATCTGATCTTTCCATTTAAATTCTGGAAGATAATATTCAACTCCGGACTTGCCCCTCCCATTAAGGTGGCCATTTTCTTATTTGTTTTTGAACTCTTATTTCCGTGTGTCTGTATTTAGTTTTCCTCATAGAGCACTCTGTTCAGAACTTGGAGAGCTGGTCTAGTGTTGATAAATTCAGATTTTGTTTATCTGAGAATGTTTTTGCCTTTTCTTCCCATATGAAGGATAATCTTGCTGTGTATAGTAGTCTTGTTTGAAATCGTTTTTCATTTAACACTTTGAATATATTTTCCTATTCCTTCCTTGCTCACATTGTTTCTGATGAGAGGTTCACTGTTAGCCTGATGGGATATACTTTGTAAGTAACTTGATGTTTCTCTCTTGCCAAATTTAGTATCTTGTTTCTGTTTGTGGTTTTGATCAATCTGGCTATAATGTGTCTTGGAGAAGATCTTAGGTTGATTCTATTTGGGGACCTTTGTATTTCTTGGGTCTGTACCTTTGAATGCCTTTCTAGGTTTGGAAAGTTTTCTTGCAGGATTTCATGGAATAGATTATCAATGCCCTTATGAGTCTCTTCACCTTCTGAGATACCAATTAGCCAGACATTTGAATACTTAATGCTATCTAATATTTTTACTATATTATTCTCATTTTTAAGCTATTTTCCCAGTCTTTGTGGTGAATTTTTCTAGGCCAGTGATTCTGTCTTCTACATCTGAGATTTGATCTTCTGTATGACCTAATCTGCTTTTCTTTAAAAAAAAAAAAGAATTGTTTCATTTTAAATTTAATTTCTTTATCATTTTAATTTTATTAGAGAATGACAGAGAAAGAGAGAGAAAAAGTGAGAAAGGAAGACACCAGGTCCAAACTGGTCGGGTATGTGAGAGTCCAGCGCCCTTAACAACCATGCCATCTGCCAGCCCCCAAATCTGCTTTTAATACTTTCAAGGGAGGTTTTGATTTCCTGTATTACATACACCATCTCTAACAGTTCCATTTCAATCTTTTTTATGGTGTGTATTTCCTCTTTCAGATAGTGCAAGAACTTCCTCACCTCCTGGAACTGGGTGTTTCTTTTCCTCTGCATCTTCTGGAGTTTATTGTCTCTCTTCTCTTGCATCCCTGTTAGCTTAGTCACTATGAATGTTCTAAATTCTTTATCTGGCATTTGCACGAGTTCCTTTGTATTGTCTGTGGAAGATGAGTTATTCTTTTACCTGTGGGGAGAGAGATTTTCTTGGCTCCTCATATTTTTTGTGCCTCTGGTGATTTCTGGTCTTCTGACAGGTTATGCATTTCTTTCTAATTTCTTGAAGTTCAATCTGAGTATCCACAGGCACACAGGAGGAGGTGATCTGCACTCTTTCTGCAGTTCCATTTTCCTGCCACTCTCTAGACTGGGGTCTGAAGGGTGAGGTCTCAGCAGAAAATCTTCATTAGTCGTTTTCCCTGAAAGCAATAATTCACTAAATTCACCATTGAGACTCAAATGATATAAACCCTTATCATCAGATCTTTAGCCACAATAAGAAAACGATAAATATGGGAACCAGCAGTTAGCATAATGACTATGTCGCTGGACTCCCATGCAGTTGACCGCGGTTCACATCCTGGACCCGGTGGCTTAAAACTCACGCCGGGCGTGTGCGCGTGTGTGCCCAAGATCCCGAGAAGAGAATGAAGGAGAAAGGATTGTGGCATGGTCATCCCGCCTGAGGGGGATTTCTCGCTTTCTGTCTCTCTGTCTCTCTCTGTCTGTCTGGCGAGTGCACGCGCCCTATAGCAAAAACCTCTCCAAAAAAAAAAAAAAAGAAAAGAAAAAACAATCTGATAAATATGTCTTGAAAGGTTAAAAGCGATGTCATACTGGGCCAGCCAGTGGTGTGGTAGTTCAGACGGGTGGATCTCAGATGATCAACCATGTGATTAGAATCCCAGACCTGACGGCTTGAAAATCCTACCTAAATCCTGAGATGAGAATGGAGAAGGGATTGAAGTGTGGTCATCCTCCCCTTCTTCTGAGTGCTTTCTCTCTTCCACATTCTGTTTTGTCTCTCTCCAATGAGTGTGCATGACCTAAAACAAATGTAACAGAAGAAAGGAGAGAGTTAAACAGTGTTTGTTGCAGAATGAGTGCATGTCAATTACCTTCCTTTATTTTGTACACGAACATGCTATTAATCAAGAAGTTAACAATTTAAAAAATCCACCGCCAATATTATCTCCTCCCCTCAAACAATAAAGAAAGTAAAAGAAAATGACCTATGTAACTGAATAGATTTTTCCCTCTACTTATTCTATTTTAAAATATTTGATTATTATTAGGCTAGAAAAAGAAATAAAAGGGAATCCATAATAGAAGAAAAGATAAGCTGTCTTTATCCATAAATTACATAACTTTTATATATAATAGAAAAGCCTAAAAGAATAAACAGCAAAACCACTAGAATCAATAAATAAATTTAGTAGGTTACAGGATGCAAGTCAATTGGATGTCTATACACTATCAATGAACAATATACATATAAAATTAAGAAACCAACTTCTTTCTAAACAGCATGAAAAAGAATAAAACATTTAGGACTAAACTGAACAACAGAAGTGCAGGATTTGTATATAGGTAACTTGTTTAAAAAGTTCAAGATCATTTAGGTGAATGAAAAAAGATCTCAAGTTCATGGGTCAATACTGAATATTATAAGTATTCCGGCCAAATAAATCTACAGATTTAACACAGTCCCTATTTAAAACAAAACAAAACAAATAAAAAACAACATAAAAAACTTCCTTTTTTAATAAAAATGACAAACTGGTACTAAAATCTACATAGAAATGAGAGGATTCCGAATAATCAAAGTAACCTTGAAAATGAACAAAAGTTGACGACATACCCTCCCTGATATTAAAACTTGCAAGTCCAAAGTCATAAAGACTGTAGAATACTGACAAAAGGGTAGACATACAATAAATGCAACAGAACAGTCCAGAAATAAACCATGATATTTATGGTCAATTGAACTATGACGACACTGCCAAGAAAATTCAAGGGGAGAAAAATAGTGTCAAGAAATGGTACTGTAGTAATTGCAAAAGCCCTACCTCACACCACATCCAATAATGAACCTACGGACTTTAATATATGATCTAAAACTGGGGCCAGCCAGGTGGCATAGTGGTTAAGACAGCTGCATCCCACAGAGATGACTGTGCAGTTCAAGTTCCAGACCAAGAGACTTGAGAAATGCTCCAGGTGCATGTGTGTGCATGCCCAAAACCAGAGTGGAGAATGGAGGAGAAGGAATTGCAGCATGGTCATCCCACTGAGGGATACTTTCTCACTTTCTCTCTCTCTGTGTCTCTCTCTGATAAGTGCAAGTGCCCTATAACAATTTTTTTTTAAATTTATACTAAAAGATATAAATCTAAGGGACCAGCAGATGGCATAATGGTTACATTGCTGGACTCCCACGGAGCTGACTGTGGTTCAAGTCCTGGACCTGGTGACTTGAAACTCATGCCGGGCGCATGAGTGTACATGCTCAAAGCCCCAAGAAGAAAATGTAGG
The DNA here is from genome assembly GCF_000334495.1 of Tupaia belangeri chinensis. Classification (NCBI taxonomy): domain Eukaryota; kingdom Metazoa; phylum Chordata; class Mammalia; order Scandentia; family Tupaiidae; genus Tupaia; species Tupaia belangeri. Next base: position 39,437 of record NW_006199776.1, read on the forward strand.
AGAAGGGATTGAAGTGTGTCCATCCCCCTTGGGGGGGGTGATTTCTCCCTTTCTGTCTCTTTGTCTCTCTCTCTGTCTCTCTGGAGAGTGTGCACACCCTATAGCAAAAATCTCTCTCAAAAAAAAAAAAAAAGAGAGATTTGAAACTATAAAATTCTTAGAAGAAAACATGGTTTTCCTGATCATGGATTAGGCAACGGTTTCTCAGATATAACATTAAAAAAATAAGTGATAAAAGAGAAAATAAGATAAATTGAACTTTATCAAATTTTTAACCCTTCGTATTTTAAAAGACAACCAAGAAAATCACAAGAAAACTCACAGAATTGAAAACAATTAGTAAATCATAAATTGAATAAGGGACTTGTATCCAGACTTATAAAAAAACAATAACAACTCAATAATAAGAAAACAAGGAATAAAATTCTAAAATGTACTTGAATAGACATTGTAGCAAAAGAGATACGGGAATGGATAATAAGCACATGAAGAGGTGGGCAGCATCGTTCTGCACTGGAAACGTGAATCAAAACCACAGCGAGCCCCACAGTCTGTAATAACCACCCCGTTAAAATGACTGTGATAAAAAACATAGACAATAACAAGTACGGGGAAGAATATGGAGTAATGGATTCCTTGTATCCTGCTAGTGGAATAGGAAATAGCACAGTGCTTCAGAAAAGAGCACAGAAGTTTCTCAAAATGTTAAACATATAGTTTCCATAAGATCCAACAATTCCGCTCTTGGATGCCTACCCAAGAGAAATAAAAATGTATAATCACACAACGATTGACACACAAATGTTATAGTAGCATTGTACGTACTAGTCCAAAAGCAGAAACAATCCATCAAGTAGTAATAGATAACAAAAGATGGCACATCTATAACCTGCAATGATATTCAGCTATTAAAACAGAACGACATGCTCTAACATGGACTGACATTGAGTAGGCTAAGTGAAAGAATCCGGATACAGTAGCTCACATATATCACGATACCACGAACATGAAATGCCCAGAGAAGGCCAGTATAATAGACAGAGTAGATTGGTAGGCACGGGAAACGGCCAAAATAGGAGGTAGATTTTCTTTGTGGGATAAAGAAATGTTCTAAAAGTGACCGTGATCACAGTTATTAAAATATCATAAACACCATTGATTCATACACCTGCAAGAGCTAAATTTATGTGTGTAATAGTATCTTTTTTTTTTTTTAAGAGGTTTTTGCCTTAGTGGATGAGCACTTGCCAAAGAGAGAGGGACAGAGAGAGAGAGAAGGAAAGTGAGAAATCACCCCCTAAGGGGGGATGACCATGCCTCAATCCCTCCTCCTCCATTTTCCTTCTGGGATCTTGGGCACACATATACACACATGCCTGGCATGATTTTCAAGCCACTGATCTGGGATCGAACCATGGTCAGACATGTGGTAGTCTGACGTAACCACTATGCCATCTGCTGGCCCCTGTAAATCCTATCTTGATGAAGCTGTTTTAAAAGCTTGGAGAGGCCCAGCACACTGACACAGAAGTAGTGTCTCACTCCACAGTGCCAGAGTCATGTGTAACACCAGGGTTCGGGCCATGGGTCAACATGAACATGGCAGGTGCATTCATACCCATCATTCTGATGGGCTGTGGAGACGAAGGAAGGTCTGAGGCATGTCACCCTGTTGAGGTTCTTTGTCTTTTTCTCTCTTTCTCTCAGTCTCATGAAATAAAGGAACTTTAAAAATTATTTAGAGGAAACTTCCCAGAAAATGGAATTTGCCTAGCAGCTTTTGTGATAACATCGGTATTGATATTATTAGTGTGATTATTCAAGGGTTAGTTTGAAACAGTTTTCTGTGTATTGTCAGATAGAGAAATTGAAGAGGATTTAGCCACAAAAGACGGGAAATTGTGTATTTTGAATGGCAATATCAAATGTTTCAATCAATAATCTTTGAAAATTGGTCACCTTTGGAAATTGATAGAGGTTTCATTATCCTAAAAACTGGCAAAAGAAAACTAGTATTTATCTTTCCTCATACAAATTTTCTACCAGATAATAAATTATAGACAGAATTTCCTTCTTACAGTATTACTAGTAAGTGAGAAAATAATGATAGATTCTGGAACCTTCAATTAACTAGCCGGTGTAGACATTGGGTAAAACCGCTACAACTTCAGAGATGTAAGTACCTGCTGTTGAAAGAGCAGAACACCATCTTTAGTTCTGCTGAAAGAATAGAACCTGAGTTGAAAATGCCTCTGGATCCAGCCACTGGCTCTTAGAATGACGAGA
>NW_006199776.1:42342-52028 GCF_000334495.1 Tupaia belangeri chinensis
AATGCCGAGAAAAAGTGCACATATTGAATTGCTCCATTGGTACACAACCAACTACAATAAATCCAGACTGGCCATCGCTATAGAACAGATTTCCTTTGGATACATTGAAAAGAAAATGAATGAGGAACCTATGGATTACAAGAGAGTTAAAAGAGGAGGTTTTAAAACTGGGCAAGGGGACCAGCAGATGGCCTAACGGTTATGTCGCTAGACTCCCTGTGGTTGACCACAGTTTGAGTCCCAAACCCAGCAGTTTAAAACTCACACTGGGCTTGTGTATGTGCGTGCCCAAGATCCCAAGACGAGAATGGAGGAGAAGGGATTGTGGCGTGACCACTCTTTCGGGGTGATTTCTCACTTTTTGTCTCTCTGGTGAGTGCATACACTCTATAGCAAAAACCTCTCTAAAAAAAAAAAAATTAAAATGGGCAAGATTCAGCCATCCTGTGTAGGGAGGCACAGCTCCAGGACAGAACCATATGACAACGTGTGGAAGTGACAATGGCAACTGTCAGAATAAGGGCTACTATTGGGTGGAGAAAGGGACTGAGATTGGCACTGGACATACAGAGGACTCCAGTGGTGGCTGGCCAAGTTCTATTTCTTGATTTAGGGTTATTTAAGAGTCTTTACCTTACTACTTCTCTTAAGCTATTAATTTGCTTTGTGTGGCTTTTCATTTTTGTATTTTACTCTACAATAAAAAGGGTTATATAGTTCTTCAATGGATAGCAGGCGAGTTTCCATTGTAATGGAGAAAATAAAAGCAAATGGAACCTAGTCGACATGGGAGGTAAATAGTCAAACATCAGAGAATTAGTGAAACAGTCTAGGCACAGTGAAAGATGTGGTGATTTGCTTTATGACTTTCACATTAATTCTATTTAGTTTATAGCTTTAAGTTTTTTTAGAACTGAAGTTTTTGATTCAAATAACCCAAATAAAGGTAATTCTCTATTATTAATTAGATAGTTTTTATCATAGTACTAGAAAATCAGGTCAATGAAGTAATTTTTTAAATTTATATTTAAAAACAATTCTACCTTTTTTAGAAAGGGCATCTTGTAATTTCTATACCATATATTTATGAGGGGTGAGGGGTTCTATATTAACTAGTGATGGGAACAAGTGACAGAGCCTCATTTTCTTTGTATAATTGCGATATGATCTACTCTATTCTTTAACATAGTGTGCTTTTATAATGATATGTGGCCATTTCATTCCTAAAGTAAGTTATTTCTCACCAAACATAAGTAAAAGATGACATCCTTCCTGAAGATGGGAACTTGTGACAGAGCCTCCATTTTCTTTGTATAATTGCGATATGATCGACTCTATTCTTTAACATAGTGTGCTTTTATAATGATATGTGGCCATTTCATTCCTAAAGTAAGTTATTTCTCACCAAACATAAGTAAAAGATGACATCCTTCCTGAATTCTGCTTGCAAATTCGTCGACAACCGCTTTGCCTGTGTGATCTAAACTGTTTGTAAACCACGTTTAAACTTATCATTGACATTTTTCTTCTCGAGCTTATGCTCGCCTTTTTGCTTCCCCCATCCCCTAAAACATTCTTAAATTGCATTTCTTAGGCAACAATGTCTTCATCCTTTGAAAATCTGAACTTCCATAGCTTCAGCTGTGTGTGCCGGCTTATTTGACTTCTTTTCTTAATTCTCATCACAGCAACTGCCAAAGCATCTTCACAGTTCGTTATCATTGTCTGCTTTTCTTCTAGAACATTTTAACTCCCAGATCAAATCCAAATTCCTTATCTGCTCCCCTCTGCCTTGCCCCAAATGAACGTGCTGCTCTTTCAGCATTATATCTTGATTAATTCATATGAATTTTCCAGGCCACTTATTAATTAGTAATTGCATGCAGCTGTTGCAAATGGAATCATGACTAGAGCATTTAAAAACATAGCGGTGTATTTTCAAAAGCAGAATAGGAGGCTATGTATTTTAGTAGCTCAGCTCTACAAGGTGCTGGGAAAACCAGGTTCTATTCTCTTCCCACCTCCTGCAGAGCATGTCTTCTGCTCTCAGTCCTAATTGCTGCCGGGTTTCCAGCCATCACACCCATTTTCTAGGAAGGCAGAGAGGAAGGTAAGGGGCACAACGATAATTCTTCAGACTAAGTCAGAGGCAGAGCTTTTCTGGCAACACCACTCGGTGACTCTTATTTGTATCATATTTCGTTAACTACTCTCCCAACAACTAAGGCTAGAAACTGTAATCTATTTGTGGATTTGGCTGCTCCAAGTAAAATCAGGGCTCAGTTGTTGCTGTTGGGTAGTTTGTCCAGGTGGACAGCTTTATTTCCAAATTCTCAGACTACATTGTATCAATCTTATCTTTACATTTGCAATAACAAAACTAAATTTTTTCCACCTACCTTTTTCCTAACCTTAATCACTTTGTATTTCCCCTAAAGTAAAAAAAAAATTATAAAGAGTATATTTGCTTTTATGAACTTCAGGTTTGCTATGTGAGTATTTGTCATTTGAGTATTTGTATCAAAAATAAAAATACACTAAACAAATTATGTTTTGTGACTATTAAAAAAACTTACGGCTATGATTGCAATTGAATTATATTATTCAAAAGAATAATATAATATTTCAGATCTATTGTTCTTCCTTACATATGATTTTTCCAGAGAAATTATATGAATGCATGCATGATCATCTTTTACATAGTATTCGACTTTACAGAAAAAATATAAGGAGGAATACTTTCATAAGTTATAGAAAGTTTTATCAATTTCCTCAAGGGCCTCTTAAAACTCTCTATATACATATGTAAAATATTTTTTTAAAGTAAAAACAATAGAGATTCTTATTTATTTATTTATTGTAAGGTTTTGCTGTGGGGGCACGTGTGCTCGCTGGAGAGAGACAGAAACAATGAGAGGAAAAGTGAGAACTCACTCCGAGGGGGGATGGCCACGCCACAATACCTTCTCCATTCTCCTTCTGGGATCTTGGCACGCAGGCACCTGCCAGGTTTTAAGCCACTGGGTCCAAGATATGAACCATGACTGGCCATGTAGTAGTCTAGCAATGTAACTGCTATGCCATCTGTTGGCCCCAAAGAGATTCTTAAGAGACATGAACACTAAAGACTTAACAAATGTTAATAGTTTATTGTATTTGCTTTAGACACTTTTATTCATTAATAAAACATTACAGATATGATCTTCTTTGGTTTATATACATATATTCAGATACATAAAATATATATTATGCCAGCATTCTTTTTAAACCCTTGCATAAGTATTTTATATCATTTATATAATTGTATTACTTACTTTTAAACTCAACATTAGTTTTGAGATCTATTATTTATTTATTTTACATTTATTTATTTATTTATTTATTTATTTATTTATTTTAATTTGAACAGAGAGGGACAGAGAGCGAGAGCAAACCACCAGGTCTGGGACTCGAACTGCAATTGGCCACGTGGGAGTCCAGCGCCTTTAACCACCACGCCCCTTGTCAGCCCCGAGATCTATTCTTATTAACCCATAAATTTAGTACACTTATTTTACACTAATAAAGCTTTTTATTATGTAAATATTCCACAACTAATTTATTAGTATGTTACAGACCATGAAATAAGCATCCTTACATTCATTTCCCTAAGGTACACACATTCAGTTGTAGGGTTACTAGACATAAAATATGTATATCTTTGATTGATAGTGCTAATTCTCTATAAATTGGCTGCACCTGTTTATAGCTCTGCTACTAGTGTGCGATAATTTTTATCTCCCCACATATTCATCAAATCTTGTTACTGTCATCATCCTTTCAAATATCTGTAAATCTGATGGGTCTGAAATTGCATCTCTCACCGAATTTTAATTTGTAATATATGCCTGATCTCTAATGTTTATTTACTGCTAATGTTTTTAATGGATGTATTCATCTATGTTATTTACTATTTCTGTTGTATTGTCTTTTTTATTGACTTGAAAGGCATTTATTAATTTAGGAAACAATTATCTGCCTGTGATAAAATATCACTGGTTGTAAATTGTCCTTCAATCTTCTTATCTTTTAAAATATGCACATAACATTATAGATAACATACATACTAACTTGTGAAATGTAAGACTAGGACGCCCAGCTGTGGGTCAACCATAGTAAAGCTACCAACATCTGCATCCTCTTCTCCTGTCCTTGGCCCGTCCTCCCTGCCAAGAACAACCCGGCCTCATCTCAGTGTTTAGCACTTCCTTGCTTATTGAATGTTGTCAGTCAGTCTTTGCTTCTATGCCTGAGTAACTTACATTTATACTCTTAGCGGCTTAAAAGGAGTATTTGCAGACATAATTCAGGCCCAGGATTATCGCAGTGGATTCTAGAGTCTCTTCTGCTGCTTCTGCCTTTATAGGAAGTGCCATTGTGCGTCAGATCCGCCTCACTTTCTTATTCGCTTCAGGGCTGCCAGACTTGGCTTCCTCTCTGAGCTGTAAACAGACAGATGGCTGCGTGGGGAGAGTGTGGCCCTGGGGGCGTAGCTCAAAGGAAGGGTGCTCAGATGGCGTGTGTGAAGTGGCGCGTTCACTGTACAAAGGTGAGAAGACTCCTATGCATGGGGCAAGTTCAGACAGCAACCTCTGCCGTCTTAAAGGCTTGAAGAAAGAACACCCACCTCTGAAAGACGCCAAAGTGCAGTCTAGACACTCATTTCCATGTGTATTTTCCCAAAACTAATTACATATTTAGTTTTCCAATCATTATTGAGAAGCCTACAAGTTAAATATTTTTTAATGCTTTATAGTCACAGATCAAGTCCTGAAAAAATATTTTGAATCAATTTGGTCTCTTTATTTTCTTCTAATACATTTGGTCTTCCTTTTGCTTCCTGTGGGAAAATACGTTTTAATGTACTGTAATGTTAAACTAGGATTGCTTTTAAAAATGTCTTCAAAATATTTTTGAACTTTTACCCTTCCAAGTATTTGTAAAATTTCTCCAGAAAACTGTTGGGACTTTGGTTGGAATTGCATTGAAATTATAGACTAATTTAGAGGAAATTGACATCTTTCATTGTTGAGTTCTGTTCATAAAATTGATCTCTTTCCATATATTTAGATCTATTATTTTTAAATTTTCTCATTTGGCCTTCTTGAGGTATTAATAATGTTCAGGTAACTGGACTTATTTAAAGTGACAAGTTTGACACATATGGAAACCCATAAAATCATTACCAAATTAAAAGTAGTGAACATTGCAACACCACCAAAGTGCTCCTCTTCCATTTGTAAAGTATCCCTCCCTTCAGCTGAATCCACAAGCAAATCAGATCTATTTTCTATCCCTATATATTATATTGCATTTTCTAGAATTTTATATAAGTGACATCAATTAATATGTGTTTTGTTTATTTACTCATTGGGAGAGTCAGGTCTCTTTCACTCAGCATAATAATATTGAGGTTCACCTATGTTGTATTTATCAATAGCATGTTCCTTTTAATTGAGGAAAATACTCAATTTTATAGCTATGCTACAGTGTTTTGTGTGTGTGTGTGTTTGTTTGTTTGTTTATTTTTGTGGGGGCTTTTTGGAGATGTTTTTGCTATAGGGCACGTATACTCACCAGAAAGACAGAGACAGAGAGACAAAAAGCGAGAAATCACCCCCCAGGGGGGATGACCATGCTGCTATCCCTTCTCCTCCATTCTCCTCTTCACGCACGCACATGTGCCCAGCATGAGTTTAAGCCACCGGGTCCGGGACTCAAACTGCAGTTGACTACACGGGAGTCAGTGACTTAGCCATTACACCATCTGCTGGTTTCTATGCTATAGTTTTTTACCCTTTCCTCTATAGATATACATTTGGGTTATTTTTAGCTTTGAATATTGAAAACAAAATTACTATCAGCATTTGTAGACAAATCTTTGTGGGATATATGTCTTCATTTTAACTGGTTAAACATCTAAGCAATAAGTAGCTAGAGTTTATTATAAGATTATGTTTAAATTTTAAGAAACTGTTACTATCTTCTAAAGAGATTTTAACACTTTATATTCTTGCTTCTTGCTGGCAGTATGTGAGAATTATAACTACATCACAATTTTGGCCAACATTTGTTATGTTCAGTCTATTTAACTCATTTTGATGATGATGTGGTGGTTATTCGTTGTGTTCAGTTTAGAGTGTATGTAATATATCTTCTTGGGATTATACTTGTAGTTCCCTAAATGACTAAAACACACACACACACACATATAAACATTTTTGGTGAGCTGTATCAAAATATTTGTCTTTTTATTAGGTTTTAGTTTTTTGTTTTTTGTTTTCTGTTTTTTTTTTTTTTTTTTTTTTTTTTTTTTTAGGTTTTGTCCATGCACTCGCCAGACAGTGAGAGAGCAAGTGAAAAATCATGCTGAGCAGTGGTTGGCTGCAAATCCCTCTCCAGCTTAAACTCACGCCAGGTACATGTGTGTGCGTGCCCAAGATCCCGAGAGGAGAATGGACGAGAAGGGATTGCGGCTTGGTCATTCCCTCTGGGAGGTGATTTCTCACTTTCTGTCTCCCTGTCTCTCTCTCTGTCTTTCTGGTGAGCACGCGCACCCTATAGCAAAAATCTCTCCAACAAAAAGAAAAAGAAAAGATAAAAAAAAGGAATTATTTACTTATTTAATTCCATTTGTTATTATTATTTTTTTAAATTCGACCAGACAGAGACAGAGAGAGAAAAGGAAAGCGAGAAAGCAAGCCTCCAGGTCCAGGGCCTTCACCCAGGGTCAGCCATGTGGGAAACCAGTGCCTTTAACCATCACGCCATCTGCCAGCCCCTTTTTATTAGGTTATTTATCTTGTTATAAATTAGTTATAAAAATTCTTTATGTATTCTAAATACATTTATTGGATATATATTTTGTCAATATTTTCTTTGTGTGTTGAATTTTCATTTTCTAAGTAATATCTTGTGGAAGGAAAATATTTTTTAATTTTAATGAATTCCAATATTGATTGTTTTTCTTTCCTAGTTCAAGATATTTTTTAAAAATTTTAAAAAAAAGTCTGTCCACAATCACTATGGTTTTCTCCTAATTTCTTTCAGAAGGTTTCGAATTTTGCTCTTATCATTCAGTCCATGTTTTATTAAAAGTTGATCTTTTAAAAAAATTAATTCAGGGCCAGCAGATGGCATAGCAGTTACATTGCTAGACCCCCACATGACTGACAATAATTCAAGTCCCAGACTGGGTGGCTTGAGAATCATGCCGGGCAGGTATGTGAGTGTGTGCTCAAGATCCTGGGAGGACAATGGGGAGATGGGATTGCAGCATGTCCGTTCCCACCTGGGATGGGTGATTTCTCACTTTCCCCCTTACTGTCTCTTTCTCTGTCCCTCTCTCCAATGAGCACATGTATGCTAAGGCGAAAACCTCTTAAAAATTAATTCATGACAGACAAGGTATGCATATGTGAGAGTATAAGTGTGTAATAAAGCAAGAGAGAAAGAGAGAGATGAGAGCCTCCTCCACAGGGTCTGGTCACACTGCAGTCCCTTTCTTCCAGTCACCCGTCCTCTTGGACCCTCGGTTCTCTCATGTGTACATGCCATGTTCCAGACTGATTAGACTGAGGATGTGAACCAAGCCACCAAGTGGGATCTGGATTGTCTTAAGCAGTGCTCTGCTGTTGTAGCATAGCGCCATCACTCAAACTGATCTTCATATGTGGTGTTTGGTATGGGCTTAGGTGCATATTTTTACACGTGAATATCCAATGTCCCAGCAATGTTGACTGAAGAGAGAACCTTCCCCATGTTGAATTTCTTTGGCATCTTTTTCCTTGCTGAAAATCAACTGGAGATTTTATATATACTCAAATATTTGTGATCTATTTTTGTACTATACTGTCTTTCATTCATCTGTAAGTTTATCTTTATGTAAACATGTTCATGCATTACTGAAGGACTGGAATCATTCAGACAAATGTGTATTTTAGTGATTTTTGTTATTCTGTTAACTTACACAAACCTAGGTAATAAAGCCTATTAAAAACGAGGCTATGTGGTTTACCCTATTGTTATGAAGCTAAATGACGTGATCAAGAGACAATAAACATAAGCTATATTAGATACTGTTGTATAATGCAACATTCTGTTTTACAGTAAGCTCTTTTTTTATAAGTACAAGGAATGCACACTAAAATAATAATTAAAAGTATAGTGAGCGAGTAGGTGGCATGGTGCTTAAGGCACCACATCTCACGTAGCCGACTCCACAGTTCAAATCCCAAACCCAATAGCTTGAAAAACATCCCAGGCACATGTGCATGCCCAAATCCTGAGAGGAGAATGGACAAGGAGGGATTGCATTGTGTCCATGCCCCCTGGTGGGTGATTTCTCACTTTCCCTTTCTCTCTCTGAAAAGTACCCATGGCCTATGGCAAAAATATTTAAAGAATAAAATATAGTACGGCAAATACATAAACCAGTGACATGGTTATCTCTTCTTCTTATCAAGGATCATGTTCTGTAACAGACGATCTTCTTTCCATCTGCTTTTTTGTTCCCTCCAGTTTTTGCTATAGGGCATACACATGCATCAGAGAGAGAAAGAGAGATAAATCACCCCCTCCCCACCAGGGGGGATAGCCATATCACGAACCCCACTCCTCCATTCTCCTCTCAGGATTTTGGGCACCGAGTGTGTTTTTCAAGTCACTGGGTCCAGTACTTGAACCACACACTCAGCCATGTGTGATCCAGCCACCTTAACCATCGTACCACTGACTAGCCCATTACTCATTTCTCTTTTCTAAATGGTTCTGGAAGTTCCTGGCCCCTTGCATTATTGTATGAACTTTACAACATATTTATCAATTTCTACTCCCAAAAAACCTTATGTTTATTTGGGATTGAGTCAATTCTGTAGATCAATTTAGGAAAAATTGGTATCTTAATGGTATTTATCTTTTTTTTTTTTACATTTACAGAGGGTCCTTCTTTAATATAGCATTTCTTGATTTAGCTCTCTTTTCTCACTTGTTTATTTTAATTTTTTATATAAATTCAATCATATTATTTATTTTACAAAGTGAACATTTCAGTATGTGTGTGAACATTTTTCCCCAGTCCAGTTGATCCAAGTATCTTCCACCAATAACACCACACCTCCTCCTCCCGTCAATGCTCTCTCTCCGTATCCCTCTTCCAAATGTCCCCCCTTAGGTCCCTCTTCTCCACACACCACTTCTGGCACTAACCCCCATCTCTTGTGTTTGTACAACCTTAGGTCAATCAGTTTCAGTTATAGAGTGCAGACACTCAGTATATATTAAGTGAGGACATACAGTGTCTCTCCTTCATAGCCTGGCTTGCTTCACTCAGCAGTAAATCTTCCATATTCTTCCACTTTCTGTCCAAAGCCAGGGTTTTGTTGTTTTTTTATGGCTGAATAGTATTCCATAGAGTATATGTGCTACAGTTTTTCAGTCCATTCATCCGTACCAGTCAATCCAGTGGGAAAAGGAAAACCTCTTCAGCAAATTGTGCTGGAAAAACTGGATTTCCACCTGTAGAAAAATGAATCTGAACCCCTACCTCTCACCGTTGACAAAAATAAAGTCAAGGTGGATCAAGGATCTAAATCTAAGACCTCAAACTATAAAACTGCTCCTGGAAAACACTGGGGAAACTCTAGGAG
>NW_006199776.1:52195-67756 GCF_000334495.1 Tupaia belangeri chinensis
TTAAAAAAAAAAAAAAAAAGGGATAAGTGTTGGCAGGATTGTGGTGAAAGGGGAACTCTTTTACACTGCTGGTTGGAATGTCAATTGGTCCAGTCACTGTGGAGAACAATTTGGAGATTCCTCAAAAATCTACAAATAGAACTACCATTATGATCCAGCAATCCCATTCCTTGGTATCTACCCAAAGGACAGAAGAATTCTTAATTGGAAAAGTGCTTCCACATCGATGTTTATTGCGGCATTATTCACAATTACTAAGACATGGAACCAACCCAAATGATATTTATCTTCGTATCTATGAGCATAGTATAACTCTCCATTCACTTAGCTGTTTAAACTCTCTCAGTCAAGTTTTGCAAATTTCAGTATACAGGGCTCCTACATCTTTTGCTAAATTTATCCCAATTATGTCATTTTTTTTTTGAGAGGTTTTCTTTCACTATAGGGCACGTGCGCTCACCAGACAGACAGAGAGAGACATAGAGACAGAAAGCAAGAAATCACCCCCCCAGAGGGGATGGTCACACTGCAATCCCTTCTCCTCCATTCTCCTCTCGGGATCTTGGGCACGCACGCACACGCACCCGGCGTGAGTTTTAAGCCACTGGGTCCGGGATGCGAACCGCGGTTGACTACGTGGGAGTCCAGCGACATAGCCATTACGCTAACTGCTGATTCCCATCAATTATGTCATATTTTGATGTTATTTTAAATGATAGTTTAAGTTTCAATTTCTGATTGTTTATTCATGGACTACAGAAACACAATTGTTTTTCTGTATATTCATCTACTATTCACTAGTTTTTGGAGCATTTTCATCAATTCTTTAGGATTTTATAGATAATTTGATCATTTTGCCAGTGCATAATCACAGTTTAATTTCTTTTTCAATCTATGTCTTTTATTTCTTTCTCCCACATGATTGCACCAACTGGCACCTCCAGAACAATACTGAATAGATGCAGTGACAGCAGACATCCTTGACTTTTTTCCCAAGCTCAGGGAGAAAGCATTCAGTCTTTCATTATTAAATATGATGTTAGCAGATGGTTTTTGTAGATATTCTTCACTGAGTGCAATACGATCTCTCTTATTCAAAATGGCTTATAGATTTAATCATGTGTATAATAAATGTTGCCAAGTGCTATTTCTGCAGCTATTGAGATAATCATATGGTTTTTCGATTTTAGTTTTTAAAATTGAGAGCTATATCAATTGATCTTCATAAGTTTATTTCATAAGCAAGACAGAGAGAAACAGAAAAACAAAGGGACAGACACCTTTCAACAGGGTCTTCATGCCATGATAGTATCCGCCTTCATTCAGCCAGACAGGATCAGGGACATGTGTGTAGGATGCACAGGGAGACCCTGGAATGCGAACCCTGGACCTTTCCCTGTGGCCTCGGCACCAGAGAGTGCCTTGTTACCCCTGGACCGCTGGGGTAATCATCATTTGATAATCACATATGCTCTCTTCCATATATTCTTAGAAATGACACTATTATAGTGTACTAAATACTGAATTCTTAAGAATTTTTCATCTGTTCTCATGATATTTCTAGTTGTATTTTCTTGTGATGTCTTTGGTTGGTTGGGGGAATATTGAAGTGTTTACCCTAGGCTGCATGATTTGCTTTCCTCTTGACCAACCTTATCCCATGTGTTACAGGCGTAAATAGATCACATTCTTTCTCCCACAAATTTCACACACACGCTGGATAGCATGGATTACTCTTAAGTCTTAAATAAATATTAAAGCATAAGCAGGAAATATGTTAAAGACAAGTTATAATAAGAACAACAGTTTAAGCAGTTAGCAGCAAGTACTATATTTAGCACATTATAATTGTCTCATATAATCCTCATACTAAGCTTTTGCATAGGTTTTACTTATTGCTTTTTTTATAAATAAGAATATAATGTTTCAAGAGGTTAGGTAACTTGGCAACCTAGTAAACAGTAGGCGAGGGCTCCTTTTGGCTCTACGTTGAAAATGCTTTCTAATTTTTTGACATCTATAAAACTATAAAATCAGGGGCCAGCAGATAGCATAATGGCTATGTCGCTGGACTCCCACATAGTCGACCGCAGTTCTCGTCCCGGATCTGGTGGTTTAAATTCACACCAGGCGCATGTGCGTGCGCACCCAAGATCCCGAGAGGAGAATGGAGGAGAAGGGATTGCGGCATGACCATCCTCCCTGGGGAGTGATTTCTCGCTTTCTGTCTCTCTGTCTCTCTCTGTCTGGCTGGCAAGCACACGCGCTGTATAGCAAAAACCTCTCCAAAAAAAAAACCTATAAAATCACATTCTGTTTTTAGTTTTCACTACCAAATGACTAAAAGAAAAAATTCCCAGATAAATTAGATAGCTTAGAACCATATAACCATATATTAGGCCACTGTTTTGTCAACATCAGAACCTAAAATTTTCATGTGTAGATCAAGTGGTGGTACAAAGCCCTTGAATTTTCTTATCAAAAAAAATATACAGCGGGAACCAGCAGTTAGCGTAATGGCTGTGTCGCTGGACTCCCACGTAGTGGACCGCAGTTCGTGTCCCGGACCCGGTGGCTTAAAACCCACGCCTGGCGTGTGTACGTGCGTGCCCAAGATCCCGAGAGGAGAATGGAGGAGAAGGGATTGCGGCGTGACCATCCCCTCTGGGGGGTGATTTCTCGCTTCTGTCTCTCTGTCTCTCTCTGTCTGTCTGGCGAGCGTACGCGCCCTACAGTGAAAAACCTCTCCAAAAAAAAAAAATTGTACAGAATATGAACTATAAGGAAAATTGAAACATATTGACCTACATGACAAACGGCTTAATCTGCCTGCGTGTTGATGGAATGAGTGAAACACATGAAGGAAAGTAAAAACAGAAACCCTGCAAAGCAGAGACTTAGATAGAAAGGGGCTGACGGGGAGTGAAGCGGAGCAGAAGAGGAACGACAGCGAACGGCAGTCCTCATCAAATTTTCATGCTTTCCTTTCCTTTCTCATTTTGTTTTTAGCTCTCTGCCTTTTCTAATGCTAATATATCATACTGTCTTCATTCAAATCACTTCAAAAATTAAATTCCTCCCATCCTCCTTGTACCTGACACCTCGGGATTAACATAGAAGAGTGCTACCCCAGGATGAGGATAATGAGAGGGGAAGGACAGGACTGAGGAAAGGAAAGAGCCAGTCTTCGCGACTTTGAGACGAGTCCACCCTTGTGTCTCATGTTTCCGTTTTCCTTTTGATCGGACACGCACAGAGTATTTCTAACCAGCACCTCACAGCCTGCCAACTCTCTAATACTTCATAATTTATAAAAGAGCTTTCTTCCCTCCAAAGCTCCATATGCTTCACAGAGATCTCATTGATGCCCACAATATTCCTTTAGGGAACTTAGGCGACAAGAATTATTCTGTGTTTTACAGGGAGGTGGGAGTGAGGGGACCCGAAGTAAGAAGCCATTATCACCGGTGGATTGCAGTGAACTAGGAACTTCCAATCGAAGTCTGTTATTTTCCTGACTGTGTAGCCTTTAAGGAGAGGTGAAAATGATTGAGTCCTTGGGGAGGTTAAGATTTCACAGGGAGGGATGGTAGGTACCTCTCCACTTAGAAGTCTAGAAGCCAAGGAACTAAACGTGGTATCCAAAACAAAAGCCTTGATTTTTCTCCCCACGCCATTTCTTTCTCTTTATTTGTATCGAGGATTCAGCTAGCTGATCTAACCACCAAACTAGCACTTATTTATTATTTTTCTTTTTCTTTCATTTTCCTTATCTGCAGGTGTTAGTGACTTGACCCCTAAGACTGATTCCAACAGATGCACTGTACCTCTCTGACTGACACCACTGGAGCGGAAATAGCTGTCCTAACAGGACACTTCCCACTTTCTATTACTGCACAGTCCTGGTGTTATTAGGATTAACGACGCTATTTTCAACCTGATGACTGCCATAGCCTTCCTTCTTTTGTGTTTATTCTCTCCAACACAATCTACTCAAAAAAGCAGGAAGAGTGGGACCAGCAGTTAGCGTAATGGCTATGTCACTGGACTCCCATGTAGTCAACTGGTTCGAGTCCCGGACCCAGTGGCTTAAACTCACGCCAGGTGCTTGTGCGTGCGTGCCCAAGATCCCAAGAGGAGAATAGAGGAGAAGGGATAGCAGCGTGGCCAACCCTCTAGGCGTGATTTCTCACTTTCTGTCTCACTGTCTCTCTCTTTCTGGCGAACGTATACGCCCTATAGCAAGAAACTCTCAAAACAAAAAGATAGAAAAACAAAAACAGGAAGAGTAAGACTATTTTTTTTAAGATTTTTTTTCAAAGAATATATGTGCTTGCTGGAGAGAGACAGAGACACAGGGACAGAAAGTGAAAAATCACCCCCTAGGGAGGATGGCCATGCTGCAATCCCTTCTCCTCCACTCTCCTCCCAGGATTTAAGGCACACACATATTCACGCCTGGTGTGATTTCAAGCTGTGGGTCCAGGACTAAAGCCATGGTCGACTCTGTGGGAGTCCAGGACCTTAACCCCCCATGCCACTTGCTGGCTGCCCATCAGTTAATCTTTAAAGCCTGGAAATTCATAGCATTTAAATTCTGAGAAAAGTATTTCCTTGACACTTCCTACTCCTCTGTTTTCTATGCTTTCTCTCTGAAATTCCTGTCATTTGGAGCATGGACCTGCTGAGCCGCCCTTGATGTCCTTGTTTTTCATATCTTGTTTTTATATTTATTTATTTATTTTGCTATAGGGTGCGTGCCCTCGCCAAACAGAGAGAGACAGAGAGACAGAAAGCGAGAAAGCGAGAAATCAACTCCCAGGGGAGATGGCCATTCTGCAATCTCTTCTCCTCCATTCTCCTCTCGGGATCTTGGGCACGCATGCACATGCGTCTGGCGTGAGTTTAAGCCACCGAGTTCGGGACTCGAACCGCAGTTGACTACATGGGAGTCCAGCGACATAGCCATTACGCTAACTGCTGGTCCCTATATCTTGTTGTTATTTTTATGAGTTTTTCTTTTTTTCTTCTCTCTGCTCTTTGGGAGAGTTCTCCTACTTGTTCATCCAATTCTTTTAGTTCGTGTTCTATTCTAGCACCGTATTTCAGGATTACACAGTCTCCGTTTGATTCAGTGAACGTGACCTTCGTATAGTTTGATCATTAACCCTTCGTCAGGTGCATATTTTGTCATTTCTCTCTGCTATTGTATGGCTTGTTTCTTCCTTCTGTTGATTGTTTCGTTTGCTCTGCTGAAGCTTTTTAGTTGAATATCATACCACTTGTCTATTTTTTCTTTTCTTGCCTGTGCTTCTGAGGTTTTAATTGTGAATTCTTTGTCTATACTGAGGTCCTGACGGGTGTCTCCCAAGTGTTCTTCTAGTAGCTGCATAGTTTCAGGCTTTCTGTTTAAGTCTTTAGTTCAATGGGCGTTGACTTTTGTATGTGGTGAGAGATGCAGGACCAGCTTCCTTCTGCACACGGATGTCCGCTTTCCCAGCATCATCTTCCGCACAGCCCTTTGCTGAAAACCAGCGGGCCGCATATACATGGTTCTCAGTCCTGCTCCGCTGCTCTGTGTGTGTGGTTTTTGCTGGGACCATGCTGTTTTGTCACAGCTTTACAGTATATTTTGAAATATGGTAGTATGATGTTTCCAAGAATCATGCTGTTTTGTCACAGCTTTACATATTTTGAAATATGGTAGTATGATGTTTCCAACTCCATTCTTTTTACAATAGCTTTTTGTAAATACGTAACATATATCCATTGCTAAGTGCTTTGTCTACCTTAATTTATCTATCCCTGTTTTTGAGTTGGAGACACTGAGGCACAGAGTGATAACAGGAAAAAGCTCCAGAGCTCATGAGGCAGCGAAGAGCACTGATTCTGGAGGTAGATTGCAGGGCTCGAATCCTGGTTTTCCCACCTGCTGTGTAACCCTACGCAAGGGGCGGAACATAACCCTCATCTCTTAGGTTTCCAGGAGGAGACAATGAGCGAAGACATTTTAAGGATTTAGAGTAACACATGGTACCTAGGTGCCACGTTAACATATGACAATATTAACATACACTGCTATTTTTACCACATTACTTCTTATACCCACTATGGTATGGTCGCCTTAACAAGTCTGTTGACACTCCTAGAAATAGGAAGGGAAATACATGGAGTTATTTATCTCCAAACATACTCAGTGGATTTTTCTAGAGTTTACTGACTCAAATACTTCAGTGTACTACCTCGCATTTTAAATCACTGGTACTTTGCATGCAACAGTCCCCAGTATCTGAGCGGGGACCCCGGGAATAAAACTGAAGAGTTGTTTCAGATTTATGAGTTGTGTGCAGCAGTGTAGTGCCGGGTCGTGTGCACACACACAGAGCCGTTCTGCAGCAAATACAAGCTCTCTTAAATGAATGGGCTTCTCACTGCATCTGGACTCAGTAGACTAAACAAAGCCATGCTAACAGGAGAGGGAATACAGTTTAATAGTTTGACATCCCATGGGTGTGAGGTGTTACCTCCCTCACATACTTCCCATGTTTCAGATAGTAAGCAATTTAATTAAACAAATAAATAAATAAAGACCTTAAAGGAATTCCACAAAATAATATTCCTGACTTTGTTTCTCAAAATCATTTTTCTTGGGAGAAAATTGCCATACATAATTCTACCTCTTAACTGACAGTGAAGAGCAGTTAGAGCCTGGCCGTTTTCAGTGGAAACTAACACCTGCCTGAGCAGCACTCTCTACCTGGTTTCTGGCTGTGAAAAGATAATAGCAGAGGGTGGTGTGCTGGGACAGCCTGGGGACTGTGCCAGCCCTGAAACACCTGCTACATAGAAAACGGGCCTTCTCTGCCACCTCAAGAGTTTATTATCTGGGGGACCAGCAGTTAGCGTAATGGCTATGTCGCTGGACTCCCACGTAGTCGACCGCGGTTCCAGTCCCGGACCCGGTGGCTTAAACTCACGCCAGGCCTGTGTGCGTGCATGCCCAAGATCCCGAGAGGAGAATGGAGGAGAAGGGATTGCGGTGTAGCCATCCCCCCCCGGAGGGTGATTTCTCGCTTTCTGTCTCTCTCTCTCTCTCTCTCTCTCTCTCTGTCTTTCTGGCAAGCGCACGTGCCTTACAGCAAAAACCTTTCCAAATAATTAAAAAAAAAGAGTTTATTATCTGCTCTATCAGGACATGCCCACTCAAAGTGAAGCTTCTTCAAAAGGCCTTCTAGAGTTGCTCTTCAATTCCTTTATCCTTGGTGTATTATTCTTTTTCCTGTTTTGAGAAGTGTCCACTTGAGATTCACAAGCTGCTTAGGTGGAGCTAGGTAACTAGCTATGTGGCCATCACAAGGTAGAAGTTCGTGTAGATTGCGATGCCATGGTGTGGGTCTGCGGCCAGCTGTGGCATAGTGCTTAAGGCAACTGGCTCTCACGTGGCCAGCCATGCAGGTCGAGTTCCAGAAGGGCAGCTTAAAAACACACAGGGCACATATGTGCATGCACTTTATTTTTAATAAAAAAATTGTATTTAGAAACATTCAGAATGTCAGCAAAACAGTGGTATTCAGTTAACAGAACAACAATTATTTCATATAAACTGCATCAGAGGCAACCGAAGATGAAAAACTACCATCCCCGTATATAACTAATTTGTGCTGTGCACCAGCAAGAACCTGCTTTAAATTTCGATGCCAACTTACAACCCCCATACTGGACCAGGGAAGGTTAGTGGCTACTGAAAATACCACCAGGACAGGGCTCTCCTGGGAGGAGAAACAGAGGAGAAAGGATTACAGCATGGCCATCCGGATTGTGGGGTCAGGGACTTTCTCGCTTGCCTTCTCTCTGGTGGACAAAATTAGAGGGAAGAAAAGGAAAAATAAATAGTGTGGATCTAGTTTACATTCTGTTTAATTGATTAATTGATTGAATATTAAAGTGACTAACTGAAAATGTACTGGAATTAAGAACATACATAAGTCTGTAGTGACTAACTACAGTCTGGGTTCTTGAAAATTGCAGGATAGGAGAGCAGCATTTGGTGTGGTGGTTAAGGCGCTGGACTCCCACATGGCTAACCATGGTTTGAATCCCAGACCCAAGAACTTGGAAATCACACTGTGCGTATGAGCATACACACCCATCTTGATGGGTAAAGGGAGGAGGCGGTACTATGTCATGGTCATCCCCTCTGTGGGGTGATTTCTCACTTTCTCTCTCTCCATCTCTTTTCTCTCCAGCAACTGCATGCACCCTTTGGCAAAAACTCTTTTAAAAAAATTATAAGATAGGATTAGTTAAAAATAAAAAAAAAGTATTAGCTAGTGTCAGTAGTACATTGATAAGACAAGACTTCGCAATGCCAAGGTCATAAGGAAGAGTCCAGGTTCACATTCCTAGGTCTCCCTGTCAGCACTGTGTGTGGTGACCCTGACCGGCTGAGTCTGAGGATTACTCTCACTCTCTCAAATAAAAAAATAAACTTAAAAAAAAAAAATTCCAAGCTCTCTTCTTTGCCTGAGTTGATTTGCTGCTAGGGCATAAGAAACACCTTGGTTCTGTGAAAGTCTACCTGAGACCAGGCTCAGGCCCTGGGCATGGAACTTCAGTCACAAGCTGGGAAGAACTGGGTATTATGAGGCCTGTACATGCCTGAAAGGTATTTGCAATTGGACTTCTATTAACATGACTTAGCATGCCCATATCCAACATGTCAAAATAATGTTGAAAAATTTATTTTAGCTCACTGTCTATGAGTTAGTATTGGACGATTACGTAGTCTCGGCAGCCCGTGAAGTGGGAAGAGAGAGTAAGTACACCTGAAGGTCATAACAAGGGGCGGCGACTTAAGTCCATCTTCAGCCAAGATGTCATTCACTTACCTAGGAATATATTCTGCATGTTCGAAAATCTAAGTAAAGCCATTAAGAAAGGTTCTGACCAAGTAACAAATGAATTGCAAACAAAAACATCACTACAGATGAAAATGGAGAGAAATACCAGTAGGCGATGACCGTGGACACACACACACACACAGAGTATGTGTATATTTGTATTTAGTACACATCTAGTAAATAGTATAGTGTGTATTTATGGGATACATATTATACATACTATATATTTATATGCATAGTATACATAGTAGGTATATACATATATGTAATTCATCTAAGTTTTCATGTATAATGACATATTATCAGGATATATAAATTAAGCAATAAATAAGGATACACCATTTTTAAAAAGTTTGGGGCCAGCAGATGGTGTAATGGTTACATCACTGGACTCCCACGTAATGGACTGTGGTTTGAATCCCAGAACCAGTGGCTTAAAACTCACACGGGATACAGCTTAAAAGTCACACCAGACACATGTGAGTATGTGCCCAAAATCTCAAAAGGAGAATAGAGAAGGGATTACAGCGTGGCCATACCTTTTCGGGGGTGATTTCTTGCTTTCTGTCTCTCTTCTCTCCAGCAAGTGTATGCGCCCTATAGCAAAAATCTCCTTTAAAAAAAAAAAAGTTATAAGCAGGCAGTTGGCATGGTGGCTAAGGACACTGGACTTCCACATGGTCGACCATGGTTCAAGTCCCAGACCTGGCAGCTTGCTTTCTCACTTTCTCTCTCTCTCTCTCTCTCTCTCTGTGTCCCTCTCTGGTCAAATTAAAATAAATAAATAAAGTCAAATAAAATAACTCTAAAAAGGTTGTACTTCAAGATTCTTGTCCTTTTTAGATTTGATAAATCTTCTTTCGACTGGTCATTTGCCCATTACCTTTATCTGTGATTCCCCTCACTAAACAGGTCTTTTATTTTTATAAACTCACACAAACCTTATTTCCCCACAAGTTACACATCGTTTTAAAGAACCCGCTGTAAAACGCAGATGGTCAAACATCTCCCATAGAATGTAGCCTTTCGTCACGCACGTGGTCGCGAGAAGCGCCTGCCGAGAGCTCAGCGCGTGCACTGCCGGGCACAGGAGACGATCCTGTGTTAAAATCAACGTGAAGATGTTTTCTCCAAATGTACGCCCCCGCAAGTCATGAATTTTGATAAACCTAGCCTTGTACTCAAATCAAGAATTAAAGCCAAGTGAGCTATTATTGCAGTTATGGATATATATATATATATATGTATGCAAAAGCAGGAAAACAAAAGCTGAATGTGAACGTTTTATGAGATTTCATAATGTCCTAAAAGATAAGTAAATGTTGTTACCAGGTTAGAAAAGCAGGGGCCAGCCAGGTGTCATGGTGGTTGGGGCAGCTAGATCCCACAAGGCTGACGTGTAGTTCCAGTCCTGGACCCGGTGGCTTGGAAAATACATCAGGCACAATGTGTGCATGCCCAAAATCCCAGGAAGAAAATAGAAGAGAAGGGATTATAGTGTGGCCACCTCTGAGGGGCATGATTTCTCTCTTTCTCTCTCTCTCTCTTCCTCTCTCCTTCCTCAGCGAGCACGTGTGCCCATACAAAGAAAGAAGAAAGCAAAGCATGTGAGAAAGACCCTGCTCGGTGCAGAGGCTGCTGAGCTGGTGACGGGCACTGGCACAGCTGTGTGCTTAGTTCCCGATGACAGCTGGGGGCCAGTGGCAGACAGAGAGACAGAATCGAGGTTACTTAGAGGGAAGGCAAGAAAACGTGGAAGACGAACCTTGAAATCTCTCCTTAATCTGACCCCAACAATCAAACCTGAGTGACAAATGAAACCCACTAAAGAGTACAAGAATTTCTTTCTACTTTTTAAAATAACTGCCAAGGGCACGTGTGCTCTGCCCCGCACGTGTTTGAAGCCACTCGGCGAAGATCTGAACTGCAGTTGGCCACGAGGGCTTCAGCCCCCCTGACCATCAGGGTTGGGGCTTAATACATTTTTTAAAAAGTTGAACTTACTTTCTGACTGGAGCCCCCTTCCACCTGG
This sequence comes from Tupaia belangeri chinensis, assembly GCF_000334495.1. NCBI lineage: Eukaryota > Metazoa > Chordata > Mammalia > Scandentia > Tupaiidae > Tupaia > Tupaia belangeri. The sequence continues at coordinate 63,128 of NW_006199776.1, forward strand.
AAGTGTAAAATACTGTCTTTCAGGTGAAGACTGAACTTGAGCTCTTCCCAGTAAACTCCAGTTTGCGTAGTGATCATTCCCGTCCTCGTCCTCTTCCCCGGGGAGCGCTTGGTTTTGAGGGTGCTTCGGTGTGTCATGCCAGAGCGAGCGAGGCCTCGCGGTTCTCCTACCCAGAGACCCTTTCTATTCTTACTTGTCTGCTCTCTCCCATCTCGCCCCTCCGCCTGAATTCAGAGGGTCTTCATCCCTCCTGCGGAGAAGGACCATTCTGCCTGGCTGCCGTCTTCCTGTATGACTCACACCTGGACCACCACTTTTGAACATTAAGAACCCCTAGTTTGATTTGTTTTGGTGATCAGCTCCCCTAAAACCAAGGATTTCTCATGTGCCACATGTGAAATGGGGAAGGAACACACGATAAAACTAGAGTGTGGAAAAAACACAGATATGATCAATCTTTCAGTCGGCCGTCTGCCCTTGACCTTCATCTGCGGCTCCCCTCACCAAACAGAGGTCTTTTATTTTAACATGAAAGAGCAATGTAGACAATCATCTAGCCGCATGCTTCTTCCCACTCGAAACCTTTGCCTCCTCATAAAGAAATTGCACTATTCACACAGATGTCCCCCTCCTCACCACAGGGGCATTTCCAAAATTCATTGTTTGTACGAATAGCGATTTGATGTACACTTCGGAACAGACACAAGATGCAACAGCAGCTCATACCGTCTACATAAAGCAATGCCCGAAGTGACAGGTATTTGGTACTTTTCATTTCAAATTCAAATTCATTTTGAATAAAATAAATACACATTCATATACCTCTATAAAACACTTAGCAATGGCATTAAAAGTTGGAAAAATCAAGGTAGGAAAATTAAATGACTTGTCTAAAGGATACTATTAAAAGTAAAATTTCAAAATCTGTGACTATTTCTATCTTTTAAATGTAATTTTATTCATTAAGTTTTTGCAGTAGGGCACGTATGTTTGCCAGAGAAACAGAGACTGTGAGAGGGGATGTAAGAGGTCACTCCCCAGGGAGATGGTCACAGTGCAATCCCTTCTCCTTCATTCCCCTGCTGGGATTTGGGCATGCACACACACGCGTCTGGCATGATTTTCAAGCTGCCGGGTCTGGGACCTCAACTGCGACTGGTCATGGGGAGTTCAGCATCATAACCACCATCCTTCCCGTGGGCCCCCAAAACCAGTGCCTCAAGTGCATTCGGCATTTGTTTTGTCTCTTTATTTGTTTGTTTGGTTTTTTAGAGGTTTTTGCTATAGGGCACGTGTGCTCACCAGAAAGACAGAGAGAGACAGAGAGATAGAAAGTGAGAAATCACCGCCCCCTCCCCCAGGGGGGGGACAAGGGATGGCCACGCCGCAATCCCTTGTCCTCCATTCTCCTCTCAGGATCTTGGGCACGCACGCACACACACAAGCCCAGCATGAGTTTAAGTCACCGGCTCAGGGACTCAAACTGCAGTCAACTACGTGGGAGTCCAGCAACATAGCCATTACACCAACTGCTGGTCCTGCCTAAGTCTGCAAAAGACCCATATTTGAAGTGAAGCAGATGAATGCGAAGAATTATGCTTCCTACCTTTTTTTAAAATCAGTTTATAAAATGCCTAGACGATAAAAATGTGAGAAATGTTATGTAAATAGCAATCTAGAGATTTGGGCACACGTTTTGTGAACTTTCCCAATGCTGTTGTCTCTCTCTTATGCTTTCATTTTACTTACTCCTATAGCATCGGACTAGTCAAAATGTAGTCCTTCAATGCATCGTCTGGAAGAGCCATGATGGTTTCATTCCAAAAACAGTCTCTTAATTTTTGGAACCAGTATATCTGTATGACAATAGGGTGCCATTTTAATACAGATTTTCTTCCGGAATTAAGATAACAAATAAAATCAAGTCAGAACTATAACATTCACCCAGTGGGGGTCAATTACCATCTGCAAAGCCAATTTACTTCTTTTATTCATGACTGTGGGCCTGAAACTATTCTAACCAGAATTATAGATATCTAAAACTTGAAAGACTTCCCATAAAGAAAATCCCACAATGTTTTGAAGACAAGAACTATCGTACCGCTTAATTAGTCAGGCCCACCAACAACGTGAAGTCCACTGAAAGTTGGCCATCACAGCCCCGTTGGTAGAAGCAGAACAGCTGACCGCACTGTGCGCATCGAGCTATATAAAAAGCACATGTGCCCCAAATTTTGACGGGACAGAGGAAAGGTGTCTGTGGCATGGCCACCCTCCGCTGGGGGTGCTTTCTCTCTCCTCACATACACGCCCTTTGGAAAAGAAAAAAGAAGCAAGATAAAGAGATACGGATACAAATAACTATATGGCAAATGAAAACATGACGTTTCTATCATAAGAAAATAAGGTACCATAGGAATAAAAACTGAAGGAGCAATTACTGCCACAGTAGCAACAAAATTGCAGTTTGGTCTTGAGGACCAGGAGAGATTGTGGCAAGCAGAAACGAGGGTCATTAATGTGTCTCTGGTCCGAGGAAACATTCTGAGCAAATGCAGGAAGGATGCAGATGAAGCATATGCTTCAAAATGACGGAGGAGTCTAGTGAAGGTGAAACAGACATGCAAAAACAGTTCTGTCTTTTCCCTAAACCATAAACATAGTGAATGCCAGTTATACTCAAATTCAAAATCTGGAAACAATTGTGCAAATTATTTTCTGGACGGTTCATGGTGCTGGGCTCCTGGTCATTTCTACCTAAGTCTGTCTGTCTGTCTTTCTTTCTTTCTTTCTTTCTTTCTTTCTTTCTTTCTTTCTTTCTTTCTTTCTTTTTTTGTTTTTTTGGAGAAGTTTTTGCTATAGGGCACATGTGCTTACCAGAAAGACAGAGAGAGACAGAGAGACAGAAAGTGAGAAATCACCCCTCACCCCCCAGGGGGGATGGCCATGCTGCAATCCCCTCTCCTCCATTCTCCTCTTGGGATCTCGGGCATGCACGAACATGCCCCAGGGATGAGTTTAAGTCACCGGGTCCAGGACTCAAACTGCAGTCGACCACATGGGAGTCCATTGACATAGCCATTACGCTAACTGCTGGTCCTACCTATGTCTTTCTTATGACTCTTTAAATTAATATTTTATTTTCTTATCTGTTTTCTTTTTATGATTTATTTTTAAAATATTTTTTCGATAGTCCTCAAACTCAGATCTAGAGAAAGCATATTGTCATAATTTTTTTTTTTCAACTGCAGGAAGAAAACAAAACCAAGCAGGTAGATCTAAGGTATCTATGCCACCAGGCACTGCCAACAGAGCACCAACATCTTGAGGAACACAGTAACTTATTCTTTGGTCCCAGGGCTTGGCTTATCACAGAAGTTAAGTGTTATGAATGATTCTGGAGTTCCATCATGCACTTCCAGCTCAAAATACCCTTGTTGGGAGAGCATATTGTCTGTGTTTTTAAACATCTTTTATCTAGACGTATATTAGTAGGTTTACAAGCCATATTAAAAAATTTCACACTGTTTTCAAGGATCACAAAATTAAGAAAGTAATAATATTTTGACAGTTTTCATATGCACAGTAACAGGATGTTAAAAATAGGACTTTCACTGTCTGAATTTTAACTGAGACCCCACTGGCCAAGAACAACACAAGAGATGCCAAATGCACCACCTTCTACAGCACAGGTCAGCAACTTGTTCTGAAAATATCAGATAATAAATACAGTAGACTTTTCAGTTCATAAGGTTTTAATCATTCAACTCTGTCATGTATGGCAGAAAGCCGCCAGAGACTATGCAAATGATCGGCATGGCAGTCCTCGAATAAAATTTTATTTATAGACACCGAAGTTTACATTTCATATCATTGCCGGTGTCAGAAAATATTCTTTTACTTATTTTTCAACCATTTGAAAATGAAAAAGTCATTGTTAAAGCATGACATACAAAACCAGCAAGCTAGATTTGGCCAGTAAACCAATTCCTGTTCCAGAGAGAGGCGCTAGACCACCTGTGCGGAATGTGCTGGAAGATTATAAACTCAATTTTAACAGCAATTTCTCTTCTCCTACTTCCAGAACATATCAGTTATAGAGGTCTAACAGAAGAAAAAAAATCACTCCTTTGGAAAAAATTATATTGAAGTTCTATGGCATATCCTTTTTTGTTCCTACTTTAACGCAAAAAAAAGTCTGGAAAGGTAAAGAGGTTGAAGAAAGCAGTTTCTTAGCAGAGAGTTCTCAGTATGCTGTGATGTCTCCCCACTGCCAGCACTGGCGGGCAGGAAAGTGCTGCCTGCCACCTGGAGACGGTGTATTTCCCCTGAGAGTTCGGCCCGAGATGGCAGAGGGCCACAAGAACTGCACCAATACGCCATGGCACTCCCATCTATGGAAAAAAAAAAAAAAAAAGTGGCTGAGTTTTTACCTGGGCCAAGAAAGGGTCCCAGTCTAAATTTATTTTAAAGAGAACTTTCCCCAAGAAGATTACCCCAGAGGGTAAAGAAACCTCCACAACAAAAACTCTGCATTGGAAGTAACAGGTTGGGCATTTGGAGCACATTTGAAAGCCAATGAAGCCTAGATCAGATGTACGGCATGCCACAGGGACGCCGCAGTCAGAG
>NW_006199776.1:67927-76583 GCF_000334495.1 Tupaia belangeri chinensis
GTGGGGAAAGAAACAGAAGCCAAAGCCCACTCGAGAGTGGAGTTTCACGATTATTTCAACAGCAGAGACATCGTAATCCTAGCAAGATTGTTCCTGAGTCTAAAAGGAATCAGAGAACTCTCACCTAAGAAGAAGGATGAAAAGTTTGTAGTACATCAGATTTTACCCAGGGGCATGGAAAGAATCGTTTGGCATAGAAAGCATTTTTGATTAGGGTTAGGTTTTAAATGGAGTGGCAGAAAAGAACAAATTCAATTTTTTATTTACATCCTATCAATTCCATCTTGCTCAATAAAAGAGTCAGAGTACTGGGACCAGCAGTTAGCATAATGGCTATGTCGTTGGACTCCCCTGTAGTAGACCGCGGTTCGAGTCCCAGACCCAGTGTCTTAAATTCACGCCAGGTGCATGTGCATGTGTGCCCAAGATCCTGAGAGGAGAATAGAGGAGAAGGGATTGTGGCATGGCCATCTCCCCGGGGGGTGATTTCCTGCTGTCTGTCTCTCTGTCTCTCTGTCTTTCTGGCGAGCGCACATGCCCTATAGCAAAAACCTCTCCAAAAAAAAAAAAAAAAAAGGAGTCAGAGTAGTCATGGGCATACTTCTTACACTAAAATCATTTTTTTTAATGTATACTTTCTTAATCCTCAGAATTGGCATGACGATGACTGAATTTCTTAAAAGCAAAAAGAAAACTATTCAATTATGTGCACAGCCCTACACCTTAGTTGCACCGTGGTTTCATATTGACATAACATATTCCTCTTGCCTTTGGTGGTACACATTGATTATTTCAGAAGCCATTTCAATATGCTCTAAGTAAAAGTGATAGAAGAATCTAATGACTTTCTCGAAAGCAGCCTGGTTTTCAGAGGTGGCTGCCACATCATCAAATATTGACTTTTCTGAACTTTACAGGTAGAAATGAGTCTCTTAGCACTACTGATGGAAGGGAGTATGTAGCGTTTTGAAGATCTGCTTTGACAACGTTGTCAAGTTATTACATTTAAGTACAGTATACATTTATCAGTAGGTGGCAAATGTCACAAATGTGGTGGCATTCACACGTTCCCATATTTTGAGAATGCCTGAAGGCAAGCATTCTTACCATTTGTAGGAGATGGAGGGTTTGTATGGGAGATTACTTCTCGACTTCAAGAAAGGATAGTCCTAAATGCACTATCCAAATTCACAAGGATTCTTTTGTCACTGGCTATCGTACATCAACTATAATGCTCATTTTTCTATAACTAGGTTTGTTGCAAGATGGCTTCTGGGATGATATCCAGGTTCTTGGTGTTTCAAAGAACTGAACCAAATTCACCAATAGGGAAGGAACAGGTAGTTTATTAAGTAAGAGCGAAAGTACACTCCTGAGAGGTGGGAGTAGGCCTGAGCAGACAGAGAAAGAGTGGCTCGAAATGCCAATTACATTCTGCAAGGTATGTCATTTTATATTCTGCGTCATGTAGGTTGATCATTGGCTGGGCCCACTGATTGTTCTCATCTCATTGGCTCTCTCAAATGTGGGTGGGCCCACTGATTCATCTTATTGGCCATATCAAATGTGGCTTAATCAGCCTGACACCCCTCCCCCCACACACTAATCTCCTTGGGCTGGGACTTCTCCAGGAAAAACTCTGATAGGATTTTCTGTGTAGCCACAAGGGCAGATGCTCCGGCCCCCTTACTTGCTTCCATTCGCAAGCTTCCTTCTGCCTCAGGTTGAACACAAAATCCATTTTCCAAGCCAGACGAAAAGGAAAACACTATTAGCGGTTACATAAGGGACAAAGTGTAAACCAAGACTGCCCAGCAGACTGGATGGATGGTCACCTTGGCTGTAATTGACAGGGCACAAGAATGTTCCCGAAATGTCTTACAAACAACTCACAATCTGTCAGTCTCATACTCATAAATAACTATCTTCAGAGTTTAACAAATAGAAACTCACCCTAACTGTACTCCTTATACCATTTCCCAGTCGTAACAAAGCTGAGGATTTTGGAAATGTTTCTTACACTCCAGCTCTTTATAAGCATCATCTTTCACTTTCCCAAACTTATGTTTTGTGTTACTCTCTTTCTCAACTTTCAAACTTTGAGCTCCAAACAAATAACAAGAACCTCACGATGTGGGTTACTGCTGCTTTTTAATTTCCATAATGGCTGTCGGTAAATAGCAGGGAGAGGGGAGGGAGAAGACACACGTTAGGCGGAGGAGGGGGAGCCGTGCCGGTTTTGCAGTCTTTTCATTTTACTAGACGACTTGGGATTTGGGAAATTAAACATTTCGAAGATTAAAAGGACTTGGGAAAATGATTTAATAATCATTACAATAATTTCCACAACCTACTTCACAGCAAGATGTAGGTCTCATTAAATTCAGCCACAGTTGAGTGAGCTGGAGCCATGTGGCTGAGCACCCAGAACAAAGGTGACTCGCTGAAGGAAGAAGCAAACAGAATAAAAGCACTTTTCCTCGGTTCCATGCAAGCAAAGACACTGAGACAAATTCCTGGCATTGAAATTGTGTCTAATTAGTTCATGGACATGTTAGAGGGCAGCGTTACTAGTTTGTTGATAGAAATGATTTTCCCATTTCCTCGCTTGTTGAAGGCCTTTCTTTATTACTTGTGATCTCTTCAAATTGTATCCAAGGCGCAGAGCAGTTTGAACTCAACAGGAAATCACCATTCCAAACAGAATCCTAGAACTGATCTATATCTCATATGAGAAATTCAGGATACTGGAGACTGGCAGACTGGCAGCTCCAGGCCTTTGCAGTTCATGAGTGAAGCATTTCTCCCTGCAGCTGGTCAAAACCCAAGGGTTCCTTACCTCTTTTTTGGGTATTTGATTGCCTCCCTAATAACAATACTGAATAACAGAAATGCTCAGTTCCTAATATTACTCACCATTCCTTTCAAGTGATTCTATTCAGCAACTTTTCCCATTCCCCATAATGGCTGTTCCAACTCTTCATTAATCTCCTCAATCCCATCCAATCATAAAACACTTTTCAATTTATAAAACAATTTAGGCCCTGAAGTTCTTTCTCCTGCATCAATACAGGCCCTCCTGTCTTCACTGCCCCAAGCGTCCTCCTTGCCAATGACTTCCATGCTTCGAGATCATTGCGTCTGCTCATACTCACAAAGATGTATTCTTGGATATTTCTACCTCCTCCTGTAACGTCATGCTCTCTTTCTCTCTAGTGTCCCTTATCATCTCTCTCTATAATCTAAAAACATGTGCGAATTTCTCCCATCTAAAAAGAAAATACAAAACAACATTGTTATAGCTTTGATGGTCCCTAAATTCATATGTAAAGACCTGGTTGTACTGTAAAAGTGTTAAATGAAAACTTAATCCCTTCATGGTGTCCCATGGTAGGGCCTTTGGGTGCAACAAGGCCGTTAGCGTGGGGGCCCTGCAATTGAGTTCTGCTGTGTTTATAAACTAGGACAGGAGACCAGATCAGGCAAAAACTTAGAGACAGCCACTATCCTCAAGATCCTGTGTTCTGGCATGTGGTAGCCAAAATTTGGCCCCTAAATCTTGGGTATTCAAACCATAAGTTGAATAAACCGTTTCCCAACTCCAACTCTCTTTCTTTTTTTAGAAATCCCCCAGTCTCAAGTATTTCTGTTGGCAATGCAATGATGGATTAATACAAACATCAACTTAACAGACTTTCTCTTAATTCTGTTGACTTTCATAAATAGTTATCTCTCATAAAACCAAAACAAAACAAAAACTCAACATCATCACACCCTTCCTTGAGCCTTGTCTAAGTCCCTAATTACATTCATTCATTCATCATTGCTCAATCTACCAAATGGCCCACTCCTTCTATCTGGATCATAGTATTCTTCCGTGTCAGACACTTTCCTTCTTTCCAACAGCATTCTCCAGGGATGACGTTCTAATGTCTCTGGCTATTGCTCAGCTTCCATGTGGGTCTCTTCTCTTTTTACTCCTTAAACTTCAATGTTCCTTGGGATGCAACATTCTTCATGTGTTCGCTGGGTACAGCTTTAATTTCCTGCTGTCCTTTGGAAATTATATATCATACATCTGACGAGGTCATTTTTCTCAGGTTTAAATCCACACAGTACACTAATTCCTAGATGCTTGGGCCTAGATGTAGTATCGTAGATATCTCAAACTCAGTATGTTAAAATTTAACTCATTCTTTTATTTCCAAATCTGTGTTCACTATTTCGAGATGATCATAACCAGCTGCCTAATCTCCAATTGGAGACTCTGGAGACTCTGGAATCATACTTTATAATCTGCTTTAACTCATTATCAACCATATATGTAAGCCGACTTCCTTTCTTAAATATCTCTCCATTCCTTTACGTCAATCCAATCCCTCTTATTACTGCATTGGTTTTCAGTGTAATTATTATTAGTAGTATTATTATTTTTGGAGAGGTTTTAGCTATAGGGCATGTGTGCTTGTCAGAAAGACAGAGAGAGACAGAGAGATAGAAAGTGAGAAATCACCCCCCAGGGGGATATCTCATATGAGAAATTCAGGATACTGGAGACTGGCAGACTGGCAGCTCCAGGCCTTTGCAGTTCATGAGTGAAGCATTTCTCCCTGCAGCTGGTCAAAACCCAAGGGTTCCTTACCTCTTTTTTGGGTATTTGATTGCCTCCCTAATAACAATACTGAATAACAGAAATGCTCAGTTCCTAATATTACTCACCATTCCTTTCAAGTGATTCTATTCAGCAACTTTTCCCATTCCCCATAATGGCTGTTCCAACTCTTCATTAATCTCCTCAATCCCATCCAATCATAAAACACTTTTCAATTTATAAAACAATTTAGGCCCTCAAGTTCTTTCTCCTGCATCAATACAGGCCCTCCTGTCTTCACTGCCCCAAGCGTCCTCCTTGCCAATGACTTCCATGCTTCGAGATCATTGCGTCTGCTCATACTCACAAAGATGTATTCTTGGATATTTCTACCTCCTCCTGTAACGTCATGCTCTCTTTCTCTCTAGTGTCCCTTATCATCTCTCTCTATAATCTAAAAACATGTGCGAATTTCTCCCATCTAAAAAGAAAATACAAAACAACATTGTTATAGCTTTGATGGTCCCTAAATTCATATGTAAAGACCTGGTTGTACTGTAAAAGTGTTAAATGAAAACTTAATCCCTTCATGGTGTCCCAGGGTAGGGCCTTTGGGTGCAACAAGGCCGTTAGCGTGGGGGCCCTGCAATTGAGTTCTGCTGTGTTTATAAACTAGGACAGGAGACCAGATCAGGCAAAAACTTAGAGACAGCCACTATCCTCAAGATCCTGTGTTCTGGCATGTGGTAGCCAAAATTTGGCCCCTAAATCTTGGGTATTCAAACCATAAGTTGAATAAACCGTTTCCCAACTCCAACTCTCTTTCTTTTTTTAGAAATCCCCCAGTCTCAAGTATTTCTGTTGGCAATGCAATGATGGATTAATACAAACATCAACTTAACAGACTTTCTCTTAATTCTGTTGACTTTCATAAATAGTTATCTCTCATAAAACCAAAACAAAACAAAAACTCAACATCATCACACCCTTCCTTGAGCCTTGTCTAAGTCCCTAATTACATTCATTCATTCATCATTGCTCAATCTACCAAATGGCCCACTCCTTCTATCTGGATCATAGTATTCTTCCGTGTCAGACACTTTCCTTCTTTCCAACAGCATTCTCCAGGGATGACGTTCTAATGTCTCTGGCTATTGCTCAGCTTCCATGTGGGTCTCTTCTCTTTTTACTCCTTAAACTTCAATGTTCCTTGGGATGCAACATTCTTCATGTGTTCGCTGGGTACAGCTTTAATTTCCTGCTGTCCTTTGGAAATTATATATCATACATCTGACGAGGTCATTTTTCTCAGGTTTAAATCCACACAGTACACTAATTCCTAGATGCTTGGGCCTAGATGTAGTATCGTAGATATCTCAAACTCAGTATGTTAAAATTTAACTCATTCTTTTATTTCCAAATCTGTGTTCACTATTTCGAGATGATCATAACCAGCTGCCTAATCTCCAATTGGAGACTCTGGAGACTCTGGAATCATACTTTATAATCTGCTTTAACTCATTATCAACCATATATGTAAGCCGACTTCCTTTCTTAAATATCTCTCCATTCCTTTACGTCAATCCAATCCCTCTTATTACTGCATTGGTTTTCAGTGTAATTATTATTAGTAGTATTATTATTTTTGGAGAGGTTTTAGCTATAGGGCATGTGTGCTTGTCAGAAAGACAGAGAGAGACAGAGAGATAGAAAGTGAGAAATCACCCCCCAGGGGGCATGGCCACGCCGCAATCCGTTCTCCTTCATTCTCTTCTCAGGATCTTGGGCACGCACATACACGAGCCTGGCGTGAGTTTAAGCCACCGGGTCTGGGACTCAAACCGCGGTCGACTACATGGGAGTTCAACGACATAGCCATTATGCTAACTGCTGGTCCCTTGAGTGTAATTATTTTTCACTTGAATTAATAAACTTGGTGTTTATAACTCCAATCTCATCTTAACTCAGAAATGTTTTCTTATGGAAGAAAACAGAAGGAGAGAGTCAAGTATCTGACCCGTTAATACTTGGTCATCTGCCTACTGGTAAACATTGACTAATAAGTAACCTGGAATTATACCCAGTCATCCTACCACTGCTTCTTTGGGTGGAGAAAAGGAGAAATGGTTACCTCCTCCTTCACTATCGTGCTGAGAGGCATGACTCTGAGCACCCCAGGCTTGGATTTGCCCTCTGTTAGAATCCAGGTGATCAAGTCTCTACTGGCCTTTCTTATTCACCCAGTGCTGGTTCTAATTTCACTTACCACATTCAAGCAAGTCCTAGGTATGACACCATAATATGAAAGTATTCCCTGAGCTGAGTTCCCTATAGCATTGTAGAATCCTCTATGATTGATTTAAAATTGAGGGCAAATCTTGGTTTCACTCTTTTATAAATTATTAAAAAGACAGGAAACAAGGAACTGCTATAATAATAGGAATATAAATAATCAAAATAATGAAATAAAGATCCAAGAAAAAGAATAATATGGTGGGGGGGAATATGGGAACCACTTCAAGAGTGAAATGAAAATAATACTTCATAATAAATATGAAAAAAAAAAAAACTTCAAAATGATGGTATTAGCACACTCACCTACTATCCAAATTATACCGTATTGAAAAACTCTGCTAGGAGAAATCCGCTCCCACGTGAAAACCAGCTGTTCTAAGCTATTATGAATAGACAAGTATTACTAAGAGACAAATAAGAGTTTTAAAAGAAATTGCTGAAAATATGGGAATGCTTTAAATACTCCTGAATTTATATTTCCTGATACTTGTCAGTTTCTGTAAAACACAGCTGGAAAATTGGCTGGAGAAAGCCCCCAAGAAATCTTACCTAAGACCTAGAGATCATAAACATGTTCTATATAATACTTCATAATAATTTTGAAAAAAAAAAAACTTCAAAATGATGGTATTAGCACACTCACCTACTATCCAAATTATACCGTATTGAAAAACTCTGCTAGGAGAAATCCGCTCCCACGTGAAAACCAGCTGTTCTAAGCTATTATGAATAGACAAGTATTACTAAGAGACAAATAAGAGTTTTAAAAGAAATTGCTGAAAATATGGGAATGCTTTAAATACTCCTGAATTTATATTTCCTGATACTTGTCAGTTTCTGTAAAACACAGCTGGAAAATTGGCTGGAGAAAGCCCCCAAGAAATCTTACCTAAGACCTAGAGATCATAAACATGTTCTATTGCTGGAGGAATAGAGGAGAGATATTACAATTAAAAGCCAATGTCTACCTATAATGTGACACAATAAAAATTTGAGCCTAACTGAAACTTGCATTGCAAAAGTCAGTACCTCTCAAAGAGGTACTGCTGCCCTTCCAGTCCAACAAAAAAGATACTTCAGAGGCTTTAAATCAGAACTTATCCTGCGTGATCATAAAGAAATGGCAAAGCTCTTAATTCTTTAGTTTGATTTACGTAAATAATACAAATTTAAAACAATTAGTGAGCATTTTACAGCAAGATATTATGTGATGCTGAATGACAAGTTACCTGGTTGCATCCTTACTTCCCTGTGCACAGAAGAACTGAGAGTCAGAGTATAAGAACTTGCTGGGACCACAGGGCTGCTAAGATCTGGCCATAGACCCTCTTGGATGATGGCAACAGCTGTGCAACTTACGAAACGGACTCATAGCCTAAGGGATGGAGAGATGCCAACTTTCATTATATATACTAATTTATTCTTTCTTCTTTTTCCTTTCTCTTTCTTTCTTTCTTTTACAATTAAAGTGTGAATTTATTTTGTTACAGAAACTTTTTGAAATTCATACATAGTTTTCCCATTACACATATTTCCGTGCGATTGTTTTCTGAAACTTGGTTTTAATTAATTAATTTACATTCATTCCCTATATTCCTTTCTCCCCAACATTTTATTGATCACATAATTTCTTTTATAATCTATTTTCAATAGCAAGTTCAGTTGGTAGTTTCAAGAAAAGCAGTTTTAACTTTAATAAACCAAAGAAATGTTAAGGAACTTTGCTTAAAACTTAAAGCCAGAAAACAGGTTAGGATTCTGTTCAAATAG
>NW_006199776.1:76864-101741 GCF_000334495.1 Tupaia belangeri chinensis
CTTCCTTGAGAACTTCTTGGAGATCTGGTCTGGTGCTGGTAAATTCTTTGAGGTTTTGTTTATCTGAGAATGTTCTTGTCTTTCCTTTCCATATGAAGGGTAATCTTGCCAGGTACAGTATTCTTGTTTGAAATTGCTTTTCTCTTAACACTTTGAAATATATTTTCCATTCTTTCCTCACTCACATTGTTTCTGATGAGAGGTCTGCTGTTAGCCTTTGTAGGTAACTTGACGTTTTTCTCTTGCCATTCGCAACATCTTGTCTTAGTCTGTGGTTTTGGTCAGTCTGGCTATAATGTGTCTTGGAGAAGATCTTCTTGGGTTGATTTTATTTGAGGTCTCTTGCATTTCTTGGGACTGTATCTTTGAATGCCTCTCTAGGTTTGGAAAGTTTTCTTGCAGGATTTCATGGAATAGATTATCAATGCCCTTATGAGTCTCTTCACCTTCTGAGATACAAATTATCCAGATGTTTGGATGTTTGATGGTATCTAGTATTTCTCGTATATGATTCTCATTTTGGTGGGGGGCAATTTTCTCAGTCTTTGTGGTGAATTTTCCTAGGCTAGCAATTTTCTCTTCTACATCTGAGATTCTATTTTCTGTATGATATAGTCTACTTTTAATACTTTCAAGGGAGATTTTGACTTCCTGTACTTTTTAATTTGACCAGAGTGAGACAGTGAGAGAGGGAAAGTGGGAAAGCAGGAAAGCAAGCCATCAGGTCCAGGACTCAAACCACGATCGGCCATGTGGGAGTCCAGCATCCTTGTCACTATGCTACCTGCTGGCCCCAAAAAAACAGGTCCATTTGATTCTTTTTTAAAGTGTATATTTCTTCTTTTATATCTTGCAAGAATTTCCTCACCTCCTGGAACTCATCAGCTCCTTTCTCCTGCCTCTTCTGCAGTTCATTGTCTCTCTTCTCTTCCATCTCTGCTAGCTTTGTCATTATGAATATTATAAATTCTTTATCATATATTTCCATGATTTCCATTGAACTGTCTGTGGATGAAGATAAGTTATTCTTTTCTCTTGGGGGAGAGGTATTTTCTTGCTTTCCCATATTTCTTATGGCTCTGCAGTGATTTCTAGTCATTTGATGGATGGTGTGTTTTTTCCTAATTCTTGAAGTTCAATCTGAGTGTTCAGGAGCATGCAGAAGGAGGTGATTAGGCATCTCTTTCTCATTCTGCTTTTATCCCTTTCTGCAGCAGATTCAGTGGATATTGAGGAATATGTTAACCTTAATAGTATTTGGATGTTTGGCTGTGGTTCCCTTAGATCCCTCTAGAAACACAGAGAATGGAGATTGAGGACCAGAGTGATGAGAAAAAGAAAAAGAAAAGGAAACAGAGAGAGAGAGAAAAAAGCAACAGAGAGAAAAAGAAGGACAAAAAGAATTTTTTTAAAAAAATAAAAAACTGCATGGCACACTCGCACACCACGTAAAATCACTAGTTCTTGGGAGCCATGGAGGAGTCTTCTTCTGAAGGCCTGCCCCTTGCCTCTCCACTCGAGTTTGTGGGCTTAAGGCTGAATTATTAGTAGAAAATCTTCATTTCTCTTTTTTTCCCTGAAGTCACTAGTTATCAAGAGCCATGGAGGATGTATACTAATCTATATATGTGAATTTCTTCACCCATAAGCACCTACAGGTTTCTGGAGGAAAATTTTACATGTTCCAAGCCAAACTCTGTTCATGAAAATTTTTTTAATTTGAATTTTTAAAAATAAAGGTAAAATTCCAATGCCAAGAGAGTTTACATAATACTCCAGAGCTCAGACTGCTGTTAGAAGATCAGAAGGTCATGGGGTCAGAAAGTGGTATGGTGGCTAAGATGCATGGCCAACTGTGGTTTGAGTCCCAGACCCAGCAACTTGAAAATCCCTCTATGTGTGTGTATGTTCGTGTCCAAACTCCCAGAAGGAAAATGGAGGAGAAGGGATTGCAGTGTGGTCATTCTCCATATGGAGTGATTTCTCACTTTGCCTCTCACTGTCTCTGTCTGCCTCTCTTCAGTGAGTGCACATGCCCTATGACAAAAAAAAAAAAAAACAATTTAGAAGGTCTAGCAACTCAGGACTGTCATCTCACATGAAAATCATCATTTGTAGCTAAACAGTGGCTTGACATTAGTGAGGAAGGAGTCCATACCTGACCCTGGTTGTGCTATCAGCTAGTCTGCTCAGTCTCTGTAGAAGCCTCTCTGTACTCAGTCAGTTATTGGTAGCTATTATGAGCAGGAAGTCCCTATGTGCCAACAAAGTGGACATCTGACACGTCAATCACTGTCACCAGGGAACGCAGCTAGACCCCTAGTTCTAAGAGAAGAGAGGTGATCTCACCCAGATGGTTGGTCAACATCCAAATTCCCCCTGGGGCCATAACATGATGGCGCAGAGCAGTGCCCAGTGCTCACACCTTCAAAGTCCACACTGGGCACACGTGATTGGATAATCTGATTCCTTACCAACAGGAAAAGTAGGTAAGCACAGATCAAAGCCCAACTCTAAACAGAGGGACCCAGCTGCATTGGGTCCTAAATATCATGACAAAATCCCAGGGTGAAAGTCACACCTGACCCTGTCCCCAGTCACAGCTGTCCTCCTCTGGCAGCCGCCCACCCACATGCCTTTCTGGCGTGTGTATTTCTTTTCTGTGAACAGTCTTCACTTTTTAATTAAAACTTTTGTTTTCCTACCTTATATATGTTTGTGGTTTTTCATTCTGCCTCTCAGGGCAGGTCTCTAACCTTAGAGACCTGGACCCAAAGAGCCCAGTATGTCATGCAACGCAGCTCGGCTCAGCTCCCCTACCTGATAATAAGAGGTCATTGGTTGTTCCTGTAGGTCATCACCGAATGCTCTTTCTAGTAAGCAGATCGTGAACTCTAATTACACTCCAATGTTGTCCCCACTTTTTGGCCGTAGGTGCTATTAAGCTTAGGGAGGGGAGAAGGTCATAATAAAGCAATAGAGATGGAGCAGGAGTAGCCATCTCTTCCTAACTTCACAGGGACATTTCCTCAGTGAGTAGTTGGGCAAAATATAACATGTAAGTGCCAGTCAGATCTAACATGAAAATCTCACGAGATTCTATTAACTGAGTGGATGGTCCGACAAACCACCTTACCAACCCTGGCCTCCTGCCAAGAGCACCATCGCCCCGGCAGGGGGTAGTGTGCAGGGGACTCGCCCTTCCTGGACCATCATCTCAAAGCCTTAGGTGATTTAAGGGAAGAAAACCTTGCAGATTGTACAGCGTCTTCTCACAGCCCCTACCTGCCTGCCCTCTACTCCCCACAGGAATCTTCTGGAGACTTGAACTTAGAAGGGATGCACCAATCTTCAAGTGAAGTGATCTTGAAAACAGCCATGAACTTCAACTGTCATAACTTGTAGAAAAAGCTGTCATGATAGTTTTCATGCTTACCCACATATTTTATGGTATGTACAAATATAAAACTAAAATGGCAAATTAGGAAAGTTGACAAATTTGTTTTACAAAAAAAGATATTTATGTTGTAATTGAACAGAAGAAAAATATTCTAAGACATTGCTTATTTATATCCCAAGAAAACATCTATTTTATGCTAAATACATTTAAAAAAAAAAACCCTGCCTTATCATTTGGGGGTTTAATTTTCTGGTTAGTATATAACCTACCAAAGGCATTTCCTTTTCTCTTGCTCAGCATTTGTCTTGGTTTCAAAAAGAAAAAAAAAAGAATAAGACCAGCAGGTTAAGTGTGGTGATTAGGGCACTGGACTCCCACATGACTGAGTGCAGTTTGAGTCCCAGAATCAGCAGCTTGAAAAATCACACCAGGCACATGTGAATGCATAGCCAGGATCCCAGGAGGAGAATGTAGAAGAAGGGATTGTGGCATGGCCATTCTCCCTGGAGTGTGCTTTCTCACTTTCCCTCCCTCTCTCTCTCTCTGCCCAAGCACATGCGTTCTATGGCCAAAACAAAACAGTTATATCTTCTTAATACTTCATGTGCTCTACAGCCAAAACAAAACAAAACAGTTATATCTTCTTAATACTTGAATTAAAGAGGTTTAGGCTCAGTTTTTGAATACACTGGCAATTCCTAATAAGGTAAAATGGTAATAAATTACTTGGGGTAACGGGTAATTTCTGACAGCAGCGGTATAAATTAAAACACTCTTCCTTGAATTAACTAATTTTTACTTCTAGTTTATTATTTTAAATATCAAATATCTTTATGCTAAATATCTAGACACATACACACACACCAGGATGGCAAAGGATATTACACTATAATCACCAGACTCACAGTTCACAGAACTTTACTGACTCAATAGGGTAGGGGTTTAATCTTTAAGGGACCAATACCCAGGAATAAGTTTAACTACAGCTCTGTCTTACAAATAGAAAAACTTTAACATTTCATAAAACAGAGAAACTAAAAAGTGGGTCAGTTGTCAGTAATGTATTAATTTTTCAACACAAGAATTTAATTCCGCTACACTGTTTTTTCAGGTTTCCTTTGAAGTTAATAGCAACCAAAATGGAATAAGTTTGAATATAGAATCAGCACATTGCATTTGTTAATGCAGAGGATTTGGAGTACAAAGGAAATTAATGAGTCCTTTAAACTAACACAATTTTATGTTTTGCTTTGAACATGTAGTTGCATTGAAAGGCAACGTTTGTGCTAAACTGGTAAAAACAAGAAAGACACAGCAAGTAGCAGGGGCTTCTGTAGTTCAAAGAAATTCCACAGGGAGCCTGCTTCAAACCACAAAAATCCCTTCCCCTCATTACCCATGTCTAGAGCAAGTCCCATAATTTGGCGAAGGGAAGGCAGGGGTACACACTAATGCAGGCTAAGAGGGAAGAGAACTTTCTCACTTTTTAAAGAAAATCGAAAAAAGAGAGAAATTAAAAGATAGAAATGCAAAAATAAAGGAATAAAAAAAAATCACCATTCTGACAAATATATATCATAGCCCAATGAATTATTATAAATAAAAATCGCACATGGTCATCCTTATTTTCAATATTAACTGATTCTCTAGTGACATTTTAGTTAATTATTAGTAAATTCTGTGTTAACGTTCAGTTAGAGACAAATATAATCGTTTCTAGTTGTCAGTGCTGAGAGTACATCTCACCTCACAAAGTTGTTGCTTTTAAGTGAGCCAACACACTCACCTTTTCCCCTCTTCTGACTATTTAGAGACTAAAGTACGTGACAAATCTCAGTAACTTCCGAAAAGGTGTCCCTCTCCTCAGGCTCTCCTCCTGTCACACACTAACAAATGGTTCTGGGTTGAAATTTTGGCGTCTATTTTTGTATATCTTTTGGGAGGGCGATACCTTTAAATGAAGCATCTTCTCTTGGCTACATCCATAAATTAGTCCAACATATTCCTGACTCTACTAATGTTGATCTCATATATTAGAAAAATCTGGTTCATTGTATTTAGGGCAGGAAACTCTCCACTGGGATCCATTTCTAAATGTAAATATCCCCAGGAAAACAGAAAAGTGGGAAATCATTTTGCTGATTTCTTCCTTCATATGCATTTCTTGCATTGACCTAAGTTAATGATCACCTCTTTCTAGGTAATTTCACATTAAGTCAAACAATCTTTCTTTTCTTTATTTGGCTTTATTTATGATATATTCATAACCTAGAACAGTGAATCTCATTGCTGTTAGAATCAATGTCAGCGCTATTCCCAGCTATTCTAATTTAACTGGTTTAGGGTAAGACTCACGTACCGAAACTTGTGTTTTTTAGTTTATTCATTCATTATAGAGACTACATGAGTGAACATAATAGAGATGAGAGAGAGAGAGGGAGAATGGGAAGTCCTCAGGGTCTCATCACAGGGCAATTCCCTTCCCCCAGCCCTCTTGCTCGCCAGGATCTTGGGCACATGTGCACACATGCACCCAGCATGTCTTTAAGCTGACCAGGGATCCAGACCCTCAGTTGACCATGAGGTTTACAACACTGCAGATCCGATTACTACTGACCAAGCCACCAGGCTGGGCCCAAAAATATTTAGAAAGTATGCAAGTTAGAAGATGCAGTTGGTGTTGAGAGCCACTAAAATAGGAAGACCCTTACTTACAGCTTATGTAGTTGAGTAATAACATTCTTTAACAGCAACAGAAACGGAAATTACAAAGCAACGACAATGAGCCAGAAGTAAATGTCCTGTCTCCATTATCACCACATTCTATTTCCAAGCCTATTTATCGAGGAGCAAATGGCTGCTGCAAACTTATCACCCACATACAGGAGAGCAGGCTAGGCCAGGCCTGGGCTGACCTCCTTACTGAGCGTCAGGTCTAGGACAGGTAGACTTGCCATCCAGCATACTGAGCGATAACTTAGCTCGAGATAGTGACCCAGACTTCCCATGTTTGCAGACCCCTTACTGTAAGTCACAACGGCATTTCTTTTCTTCCTAGGGTTATTTTAATTAATGTTCACTTTTCTCCCAGATCACAGCACGGTAGGAGCAAGTGCAAAGATAGTTTAGATTTCCCATAGTGATTTTTCACAAAGGGCGAAACACCCACTTTTCACTTCCCCTCCCTCTCTCTCTCTGCCCAAGCACATGTGCTCTACAGCCAAAACAAAACAAAACAGTTATATCTTCTTAATACTTGAATTAAAGAGGTTTAGGCTCAGTTTTTGAATACACTGGCAATTCCTAATAAGGTAAAATGGTAATAAATTACTTGGGGTAACGGGTAATTTCTGACAATAGCAGTATAAATTAAAACACTCTTCCTTGAATTAACTAATTTTTACTTCTAGTTTATTATTTTAAATATCAAATATCTTTATGCTAAATATCTAGACACATACACACACACCAGGATGGCAAAGGATATTACACTATAATCACCAGACTCACAGTTCACAGAACTTTACTGACTCAATAGGGTAGGGGTTTAATCTTTAAGGGACCAATACCCAGGAATAAGTTTAACTACAGCTCTGTCTTACAAATAGAAAAACTTTAACATTTCATAAAACAGAGAAACTAAAAAGTGGGTCAGTTGTCAGTAATGTATTAATTTTTCAACACAAGAATTTAATTCCGCTACACTGTTTTTTCAGGTTTCCTTTGAAGTTAATAGCAACCAAAATGGAATAAGTTTGAATATAGAATCAGCACATTGCATTTGTTAATGCAGAGGATTTGGAGTACAAAGGAAATTAATGAGTCCTTTAAACTAACACAATTTTATGTTTTGCTTTGAACATGTAGTTGCATTGAAAGGCAACGTTTGTGCTAAACTGGTAAAAACAAGAAAGACACAGCAAGTAGCAGGGGCTTCTGTAGTTCAAAGAAATTCCACAGGGAGCCTGCTTCAAACCACAAAAATCCCTTCCCCTCATTACCCATGTCTAGAGCAAGTCCCATAATTTGGCGAAGGGAAGGCAGGGGTACACACTAATGCAGGCTAAGAGGGAAGAGAACTTTCTCACTTTTTAAAGAAAATCGAAAAAAGAGAGAAATTAAAAGATAGAAATGCAAAAATAAAGGAATAAAAAAAAATCACCATTCTGACAAATATATATCATAGCCCAATGAATTATTATAAATAAAAATCGCACATGGTCATCCTTATTTTCAATATTAACTGATTCTCTAGTGACATTTTAGTTAATTATTAGTAAATTCTGTGTTAACGTTCAGTTAGAGACAAATATAATCGTTTCTAGTTGTCAGTGCTGAGAGTACATCTCACCTCACAAAGTTGTTGCTTTTAAGTGAGCCAACACACTCACCTTTTCCCCTCTTCTGACTATTTAGAGACTAAAGTACGTGACAAATCTCAGTAACTTCCGAAAAGGTGTCCCTCTCCTCAGGCTCTCCTCCTGTCACACACTAACAAATGGTTCTGGGTTGAAATTTTGGCGTCTATTTTTGTATATCTTTTGGGAGGGCGATACCTTTAAATGAAGCATCTTCTCTTGGCTACATCCATAAATTAGTCCAACATATTCCTGACTCTACTAATGTTGATCTCATATATTAGAAAAATCTGGTTCATTGTATTTAGGGCAGGAAACTCTCCACTGGGATCCATTTCTAAATGTAAATATCCCCAGGAAAACAGAAAAGTGGGAAATCATTTTGCTGATTTCTTCCTTCATATGCATTTCTTGCATTGACCTAAGTTAATGATCACCTCTTTCTAGGTAATTTCACATTAAGTCAAACAATCTTTCTTTTCTTTATTTGGCTTTATTTATGATATATTCATAACCTAGAACAGTGAATCTCATTGCTGTTAGAATCAATGTCAGCGCTATTCCCAGCTATTCTAATTTAACTGGTTTAGGGTAAGACTCACGTACCGAAACTTGTGTTTTTTAGTTTATTCATTCATTATAGAGACTACATGAGTGAACATAATAGAGATGAGAGAGAGAGAGGGAGAATGGGAAGTCCTCAGGGTCTCATCACAGGGCAATTCCCTTCCCCCAGCCCTCTTGCTCGCCAGGATCTTGGGCACATGTGCACACATGCACCCAGCATGTCTTTAAGCTGACCAGGGATCCAGACCCTCAGTTGACCATGAGGTTTACAACACTGCAGATCCGATTACTACTGACCAAGCCACCAGGCTGGGCCCAAAAATATTTAGAAAGTATGCAAGTTAGAAGATGCAGTTGGTGTTGAGAGCCACTAAAATAGGAAGACCCTTACTTACAGCTTATGTAGTTGAGTAATAACATTCTTTAACAGCAACAGAAACGGAAATTACAAAGCAACGACAATGAGCCAGAAGTAAATGTCCTGTCTCCATTATCACCACATTCTATTTCCAAGCCTATTTATCGAGGAGCAAATGGCTGCTGCAAACTTATCACCCACATACAGGAGAGCAGGCTAGGCCAGGCCTGGGCTGACCTCCTTACTGAGCGTCAGGTCTAGGACAGGTAGACTTGCCATCCAGCATACTGAGCGATAACTTAGCTCGAGATAGTGACCCAGACTTCCCATGTTTGCAGACCCCTTACTGTAAGTCACAACGGCATTTCTTTTCTTCCTAGGGTTATTTTAATTAATGTTCACTTTTCTCCCAGATCACAGCACGGTAGGAGCAAGTGCAAAGATAGTTTAGATTTCCCATAGTGATTTTTCACAAAGGGCGAAACACCCACTTTCCTATACTCCTGTGGTCATGTGACCTCCTGGTAAAACTCAAGAAGCAATGAAGGCTATGTCAGGGTTGACATATTTCACTGATATAATAGCCCCAGTCAACGCGATTCTGTAAGCACAGCTACCTCAAAGATATGTAGGTTGTCACATCACGAAGACTGATAGGCAGTACAGTTCTGCAGCCCACGACTCTTAGTCTATCACTCACCTTCTCCTTACCCTCTCCAGAGACAGGACGAACGCGTTAGCTCCTGAGATTACATGTTCCATCTTCAAAGAGCTCTAACTATTGAACGGTCCTTGCTTATTTTGAGGATAAATCTACTCCACCTAACTACCATTGGTCCTCAAACTTCTTTCTCAGACACTCTCAGAGTAAATTCTACTTTACGTAATTTGAAGATAGCATCATATTCAGTTACTAAGTCTTCCTTTAATGATCTGGAGTAAGCTTTTTTTTTTTCATAGTTCTCAGATAGACTCTTGGACACCTCATCATCTGGTCACTCTATTATAATAGTCAGGCTTCAGTAAGTCATCAAAAAGTGTCATCCAGAGCAAAACCCAAACAGGCGGTGGCGTGATGAAGGCAAAGACCTGAGGTGCCATATTCTACACAGGCATCCACGAAAAAAGAGTTTGCCTCTTTTTCCCAATGAGCGTCTACTGTATTTAAACACAGATTTCCCATCTTCTTAAAATGTACATAGTTTCTTCGTTCCTTCTCTTTCTTCTCTGCTTTACCTCTTCCTTCCTTTCTTCCCCGTCCTCCCTGCCTCACTCCCTCTCTTCCTCTTTCCTTCCTTCTTTCTTCATCTAAGCTCAGAAGTGTCCAAAATGAAGCTCCTTCCCGTCAGAAGCAGCCGAGTGGTGGTGCAGCAGTGACTTGGCTCTGTGACAAAGGTCCACGGAGGGTCCCAGGTTCACACCTGAAGGCCCACCCTCCATGCGCAGGCACACACGTGTCTGTGAGCAGGGGCTGGTGAAGGCTGCAGGTAGATCACAGCATCAAGACCCTACTAGGGTGCTTTCACTCTCTCTCTCTCTCTCTCTCTCTCTCTCTCTCAGTTTCTCTCTCTCTCTCTCTCTCTCTCTCTCTGAATAAATAAACTTAAAAAAATGTTCGACCAGCATTGATGATTTCCTCCTAACCTTTATGTTTTCAGTTGCTCTTTTGTGTCTTGGGAGCAAAAGAAGAAACCTTGAAGAAAGAGTGGAGGCTTTTCCCGTAGTGACGTAGCCAAATTGGTCTACACTACCGGAAAATAGAGGAAAATATGGCTTCTACTAGGGAGACACTGTTTTTCCTCAAACTTTGATTGAACTTCATGATATGATATGTTGGCAAACAGAATCCTATGCTAAAATATTGCATATACAGTTCGTAACTTTTATGATCTTTCAAATATCACTCAATAAAGACGATATTGTTTGGTGGGAAAAGTCTCTTTTTGCTATTTTGCAAATTCTCAAATAAATTGATGGATTTAAAACCACATATCTCCTGATGGGAAAAAAAAACACTTTGTTTTTCACTTTTCGATTGAATAGTCTCGTCAGAAATGAAATGGGTGTTGGGCTCTGAGGAAGGAATCCTGGAATCCCACCGGAAGGATCTCTCCCCAGTGCTCAGATTGTGAGCAGAAGGAGCTGAAGGCGCGACTGGGCTAGACTGACAGGAACCACACAGAGCTCTGACAGGAGCTTGTGCAATCCTTCGCTAAAACCTCCTCAAATCATTCTGTCCCCTCTTTGATTACGTGCTAGTTATGCAGCAAATAAGTAACTCCTCAAATGTTTTAAACACACGTACATATGGATTGCATCAATTAATACCTTTACCTTTACAAAAATCATCCCAGGAGAACATTTCCTAGTAGAATGTATTTAAGACAGTTCCCATACCTTCCACTAAACTCTATTTTCAGAGGTTTATAATGTGGTCATAAAAATTCATTCCCAGCTAAAATTCAGCACCAAGGAAAATGTGCTTTACACTTGGTGAATAACCATTTCCTCTTCTTTCATTTCTCATCACTGGAAAAAAAAAAAAAAGTTTTCCCTGAGTGTTTTTCAAAAGTTGAGACATTAACCAACTGTCAAGACTCAAAATCACAACTGACGTGCTAGTCACTTTTAAAACTTACTTACAACATTCCTTTTCCTTCACCTTTCATTCTCCTTTGCTTTCAAAACACAGAAGGTGGGGCGGGTAGATGGCATAATGGTTAGGGTGCTGGACTCCCACATTACCCACCGTGGTCCAAGTCTTGGACGGCAGCTTGGTTTCTCACTTTCTCTCTCTCTCTCTCTCTCTCTCTCTCTCTCTCTCTCTCTCTCTCCCTCTCTGGTCAAATTAAAATAAATAAAGTTAAATAAAGTAATTCTTTAAAAAGTACAAAAGGTTACAGAATTTTTCACATGAAATTCCAAGTATGAAGAGTGGACATCAAAGGCTGCTTTGCACCCCACTTCAGAAAGTCTGCACAGGAGCCCGCCCGCGAGCTCGGATCGGCATTGTAAGGACAAAGCTTGCGTTTACAAAGGCTTGATCCAAGTCTTTTTACTATCCAGCTGTGGGTTTATATGTGGCACGGGAACACAAGGGTCACCTTAGCAAATGGTGTCTCTTCTTCAAAGAAGGAATGAAATCATTTCCCCAGGCCTCTGTAGGGCTGTGTGGAAGCATGACCAGAACCTCGATGTCCTGACGTAAAGTAGGGTGCCATCTGGAGAGGAAACACCTGCCTAACCCCAGACTCATCTCCAGGGTTCAGGCGAGTGAACCCTCTGTTGAGGAGTTACCCAGTTCATCTGATCTGAAGGGTAAAACTAAGATCCGAATCTAGACTGTTCTCTGCTTTTCACTGGTTTCCCTCTTGTCTTTGGGCAATAGCTACCCTTTCTCAGCTCTTGTTCTTTCTTACCTACAATCCTTAGGAGGAACCCTTGAGAATATTTGGGACATACAAATGTGGGCTTCTTTTCATCCTCAGTTGTGATGCTGTGTCAATCAAATGTGTAATTTTAGAGTACTTTCACAATGTTATCTCCTGTCATCCTTACGGTAATTGTGTAAGTGAGATGATTCGGGGTGTGTCTGGAATCCGATGAGTGGCTAGTGCACTCTCAGTGAGAAGTTGCTTTTCCTCTCCATTCCATGGAAAAGACTAAACCAGCATCCTGCAGCCCCAGTCTCAAAGCATCCAGCAGAGTTCTGTGCCTGATAACAGACTCCCCTGCCACAGTGTCCAGGGCAGTGAAAGTCTCAATAAAAACAGAGCAGAGAAACCAAACCTGGGAGCACAGCTCAGTATTTTGGGTAGTGACTATGCCCAGGTAAGACTGAGAAATTGACAAACTTTGAGATGCCAACCCATCCAAAATGAAGCAGTTTGGGAAGAGTTATTGGGAAAATTCTAAATTATATATTATTTTCACACTACTAACAAGCAGATTTGATCCATATTTGAGATGGTATCATTATATATTCTTTCTCCTCATGCAGATTGCTCTAAAGGTACAGGTAGAAGTCAACAAGGCCAACGCCAATTTGCCCAGCCACCGTTAATCTAAAACCAGACTTTAAAAGACTGACTTCTGGGACCAGCAGTTAGCGTAATGGCTGTGTCGCTGGACTCCCATGTAGCCGAATGCAGTTGAAGTCCTGGAACCGGTGGCTTAAATTCACGCTGGGCGCATGTGCATGTGTGCCCAAGATCCCAAGAGGAGAATGGAGGAGAAGGAACTATGGTGTGACCATCCCCCTAGGGGGTGATTTCTCGCTTTCTGTCTCTATGTCTCTGTCTTTCTGGCAAGCGCACACTCCCTATAGCAAAAACCTCTCCAAACAAACAAACAAAAAAGACTGACTTCTTGGGACCAGCAGATGGCTTAGTGGTTACATTGCTGGACTCCTACATGGCCAACTGTGGTTTGAGTCCCGGTGTGTGCATGTATGTGCCCCAGATCCCAGGAGGAGAACTCAGGAAAAGAAGGCATTGTGTCATGGCCATCCCCCCAGGGGGTAATTTCTCACTCTCTGTCTCTCTGACAAATGCATGATAGCAAAAAAAGAAAAAGAAAAAAAAAGAAAAAAAATCTGTAAATCAATAAAAGACTAACCCTCTCTTCAACCATTTCAGGGTTCTAACCATTTCAAAGCCACGATCATTTTATTTTCTTATTGTTATCGATTCTACATAGTTCCAGTTAAAGTCCTGCTCAGGGGGATAAATACTTTAAAAACATATCTTCCTTGTTGAAACTGGTGAGGAGAACACATTTAAAAAGAAAAATAAAGAACAGATGCATCTCTGCTTTTATTACTACTTAATGTTTTTCCTCCTTTAAAATGTTCATTTTTATGTAAACAACTTTGCTTTTCAGTTACCTTTATGCTAGACAAAGATGCCATGAATTTTCTAATGTCTTTCCTTAGGCAGAAAATTTCTGGGTGCACCACTTCAGCCACATACCAAAAGAGGATATTAATTTAAATAATGTCAGGAAATTGGTTTTCATAATCTTATCTGCAGAGTAGAAAGCAGAGGGGAACCCCCACTGTAGTAAAGATTTTAAGCTGTGCAATGGTGTTTGTGCCTGAATTTTTTTTTCGCATCCATTTGTTATTGCTGGGTCACTGTTGCTATACACCAAGGGCATATTACTTATAGGGAAAACCCCTCCTTCTGGAATCCCACAGACTCCGTTAAATATGTCAATTCATATGATGTCTTATTAAGTTAAAAACAAGGACTTTTACATAGTTCTAGCCTAATCCAAATATTGTATGTATTTATTTCTCCCACAAGCAAAAGAGACAGAGAGAGAGTGAACCCCCAGCAAGGCCTTGATGCTGCGATTCACTGCAGTCTCGGCTAGCCAGGATCCCGGACACTCCATACCCAGCATTCTCAGGGAGGTCTCTGGACATGAACCGAGAACCCTCCCATGCAAAGCCTCACAGAGCTTTGCATTACTGCTGGGCCACCCTCTGACCCCTTCTAACATAATGCTTGCCTGACCAGTTTTCTTGTGGTCACTAATGGTGGTACCTCCAAGTCAAAGGATAATTTCTCACTGGTGTTTCTTTTCCTCCTCAGACTTATAATTTTCCCCTATGAGTCCCATAAGTTGTGGAGAGATTTTGTTCAAGTTGCCAAATAAATGCATAATAAACACTTGTGAATACTCACAACTATACTCTTCAGAATTTCTGTCAGATAACTTGAGAACTACTTTGTACCACTGAGCTGTTGAGATAATAGGTAGAAATATTAAACCACATAAAGAGGCCAAAACCTCTGGCACCGAATGTCAGGCCCCCTTCAGATCTACCTCAGTTGTCCTGGTCAGCATCCTGTCTCACGGCTGCGCCCTTGGAAGGGCAAGCTCCACCCACCACAATCCACTTCCTCACTGATTCGTATTAATGGCCGTCTCTGGCTCTGCCCCTGCTGACTCTTCGAACAGAAACACTGCACTTTGTGCTGGGCACCAGGAATCTTCCTGCTTTCTCTCCATGGGTATCTGCTCTCCAGCTCCACTTGCACCTCGTCTTTCAGAGACATTGCAACAGGGGCTCAAGTGAGGTTATGTGGTGTCCACTGGAGAGTGTGTGTTTTCCTCTGTGTGTGCACTTTAATTTCTGAGAATGATTATAAATATAGTAAACGTGTGGTATGGAAAAAGCAGGCCTACCCTCTCCTGGGCCCTCATGCCAGTACTCAGGAAGTGAGGTAGAAGTTAGAGAGGAAGCACCAGGAGAGCCATGATTAAAATGTGATGAGAAGGTCATGCAGAGCCAGTCAGCTAGATTGCTTCTTTAGAAATCGAGTTTATTTCTCCTTTAGCTCCTTCCCCTGGGAGCAGACTCCAAATTGCACCAGCAATTGTAACATTCCCCACAGGTCATAATAAGAACAATTAGTCAGGGACCAAGGCCCAGACAACTCCCAACTATGAAATCTGAAGTATCTGGGTCCAGTGAAAACTATGAGATTAGCTGATGGGCCCAAAATACACAGAAAATGCTATTAAAAGAATATCTGGCGACAGAGGGCCATGACTAGGGCTAAAGGCTCCCATACCATGAGCCTAAATTATATAAGAATTCTTGTGACTATTAACCAATACTTCTTTATAAAAAAGCCTTACAAAGTTTAAAGGTTCTGCCAAATGGGGAAGCTACTTATCTGAGAGCTCCCCATTAAGTTTTAAGATGGAGGTACAACAGCTCAGTAGTAGCACAAGAAAAGGCTTGCAGCAGGGACTTAATGACACACCTAAAACAAAGGAGTTTTCCTGGTCCCACCACATCCCAGAAAGAAGGTAATGGTCTTTGATGACCCAAAACTTTTAGACCAAGATAGTCTCCTGATCTTTGTATCCACTTAAAATTAAGAAAAATACCCGGAACCATCTAGCATGTGATTCCACCACCACAAGAGAAATGTATGCACAAGTCCCTACTGAGAAAAACCCCAAAGTCCCTCTGACTTAGATAAAAACCTCTAGTTTCAGTTCCTCTCTGGCAGCCCATTTTCCAGTTGGCTCCCTGCCTAGGAGCTCTATTCTTCCTTCTCTCCTTCAATAAACTCTCCACTTTGCTAACTCCTCTGTTTCTGTGTCTCTAATTCTTTGTGAGCATAAGACAAAGAATAGGGCTTGTTGCTGTTTCTGCATTACCCAGGCATCCCAAACTTTCACATCATAAGTACTTCCAAATCAAAGACTAAGGCAATGTGGAGTGTTTATCATCAATCTTCCTTTCACTGGTGTTAACATGGGTGACTCCAGAGTGGATGTTGGTTCCTTTAGAATTTACTAAAAAATTAGAGAATTGCTCATTCTGGACTGTTTTTTAGTTTCATTATGACTTCCAAAATAAAATGCAGATTTCATGGACTGCATAGTCACTTGGTTAACATAAAAAACATCAATCAAGACATCAGGAGACAAATTTTGATTCAAGCTCCGTCACTGACAGACAGTTATTATGAGCAAGATTTTGATTTTCTTGATTTCTCTGGACTCCACTGTCATCATTGGTTAAATATAAGAATCACAATATATAAACCCTGAAACTTGCTGTCTGGCATTCTACCCGTGATAAAGCTTCCACAAATGGGAATGCTTCCAAGCCTGTTGGCCACAGGCATCATTGTTTTTCTTCAGCCTTAACCGGGTGCCTTCTGCATGCCAGCATCATACTGCTGACCAGATGGACAAGACAGAAAGCAGCACTGGCCTCTGCCTTGTTTTTAACTCACACCAGCACCTAGTACTCAGATGAGAGAGTGAAGGTTCAAAGCAATTGAGTAATTACCCTGTCTCATCCTGGTGAGGGGCAGAGCCGGGAGCAGAATTAGAATCTTTGGAATCCTGTGCCTTTCCAACCTGAGTAAACCACTACCTGCCTCCTTTCTGCCATAGACACACACATGCTCACACACACAGACATGGAAGGGCAATGCTGCTGCCCACCAGAAAGGAACACCACCATCCCACTGTGTACAACACAAGGATGAAGGAAGGTACTGAGCAGGTAATGAAACAAATTTCTACTTTCTTTTCTCATGATGACTCCATTTTTATAGTGAGTTCTGTAGTGAGCACTTCTGTTTTTTCAGTAATATAAAAAAGTATGGTCTGCTGCAAAAAAAAATTTTAGAGGTTTTTGCCACAGGGTGCGTGTACTAGCAGGAGAACAAAAGAGACAGAGACGATGAGAGGGAAAGTGAGAAATCACTCCTCTCAGGGATGGCTATGCCATAATCCCTTCTCCTCCATTCTCCCCCTGCGATTTTGGGCACACACACACACACACACACACACACGCTGCCGGCACGATATGCAAGTCACCAGGTCTGGGACTAATACCGTAGTCAGTCATGTGATAGCTCAGTTTTGCCACCTGCTGGCCCCACCACTGCAAAATTTTAAAAAATGAAATGAATGAATGAATGAGTGGAGGATAAGGGTAATTCATTTTTCCATACCATACTTTCTCTATATTGATAATTATTTTCAGAAATAAAAGTGCCAAGACTAGCAGATGGTGTAATGGTTACATTGCTGGACTCCCATGTAGTCAACCACAGTTCAAATCCTAGATAGACCCAGTGACTTACAACTCACATTGGGTAAGTGTGCATACATGCCCAAAATCCCAAAGGGAGAATGGAGGGGAAGGAATTGTGGCGGGGGGGGGGGGGGGCGTAATTTCTCGCTTTCTGTCTCTCTGTCTCTCCGCAAGCACATGTGTCCTCTAGCCAAAATCTCTCAGGAGAAAAAAATTAATTAAAGTGCCAACTTGATTACACACACAGATGCAGAGTTAGCATCTGAGACATCCATTGACTTAAAAAGCTAAATATGAGGGAAATATATGTTTTTGAAAAAAGAAAGACACATTTCATTGTTTCATCTAAAGCACTCCTTCAAAATTTCGGCACTTCCTGTGTGTACGTAGGGTTTATGCAGTGAAGCCACTGGCATACTCGGGCTGTATACTCAAGATAAGGTAAATACAAATACGAATCACAAGATTCCGAGACGTGTGCTCTCTTCACGCACTGTCAGGAGCCAGCGTGGGAAGAAATTGGAAAGGAACCCTGTGCTTCAAATGGCAGGAGATAAATGGCCAGGGGGGATTTTTGTTCTG
The DNA here is from genome assembly GCF_000334495.1 of Tupaia belangeri chinensis. NCBI lineage: Eukaryota > Metazoa > Chordata > Mammalia > Scandentia > Tupaiidae > Tupaia > Tupaia belangeri. Next base: position 94,708 of record NW_006199776.1, read on the forward strand.
TTGTATAAAAGCATTCAAACTCTCACAAAAAAAAAAAAAATACAATGCAATTGTGTTTGGAAAGCTTTTGTTATGCCAAGGAGGACCTAATACATCACTGTAACTATGAGCAGAGCAGGAAAGGACAGGTCACAGCTATCTGTCAGCCTTTAAGCAAACACCGTCTAAGTGGCTCCAGGTAGCGCAGTACACAACACTGAGTCACGGGCTTGGAGCCCTGCTGCGGCTTAATGTAAAGCCGGAAATCTATGTCACGCCCACCTCCTATCCTGCCACCTACCTGTCTGTAGTTTTTCAGCCTAGAGAAAAGAAAATCACTTTTAAAAAGTGCTATGAATAAGAATAATTCTTCATTTTAATTTTCCTTATGCTAAAAGGTTCTGAGGGGTGACAAAAACCTTGCATTCTTTAAGTTGTTCAGATTTTGATGACATTGCTTCACCAAAATGGTAGGTAATTCTGTAGCTACAGGCTCAGCCATGATGAATTCAGTGGGACAATTCTACGTACAGTTCCATGGTTATCCTCAGGGTTCCATTTGGTTAGCTTAACTCAGTATGCATAGCTGGTACAGATCTTAAAATCATCTCTACTGGTAATGGTAACTATTACACACTGAGCTGCTAACTAGAGAAATAAAACTTCAGGGGGACAACCAGTGGCATGCTGGTTAAGGTGACTGGATCTCACATGACCAACTCTGCAGTTGGAGCCCCAGACCTGGTGGCTTGACAAACATGCCAGGCATGTGTGCTTGCATGCCCAAAATCTCTCCCAAGAGGAGAGATGGGGGAAGAGATTGCGCTGTGGTTATCTTCCCAGGAGTTGATCTCCCCAGGGAGAGTTGACTTCTTAACTTTCATTTTCTCTCTCTCTGTAACGTTATGGCAAAGAAGAAGAAGATGAAGACAAAGATGAAGATGAAGACAAAGACAAAGACGAAAAAGAAGAAGAGAAAAGAAGAGGAAGAAGAAGAAAGAAAACTAAGTGCATTGGTAGACATTCTATTAGGTCATCTGGAAAGTCATGATATATTTTTCTATGCAAAAATGCATCATGAGGGAACCAACAGTTAGCGTAATGGCTATGTTGCTGGACTCCCACATAGTCAACCGTGGTTCGCATCTCAGACCCGATGGCTTAAAACTCATGCCAGGCGCGTGTGCGTGCGTGCCCAAGACCCCAAGAAGAGAAGGAGAAAGGATTGTGGCGTGACCATCCCCCCAGGGGGTAATTTCTCGCTTTCTGTCTCTATGTCTCTGTCTGTCTGGCGAGCATAAAAAAAAAACTTTCAAAAAAAAAAAAAAGAGAGAGAAATAAAAAATTTTAAAAATATGCATCATGACTTTCCCAACAACCCAATAATATTTCTGGCAATAATTACTTCAAAAATGAAACTGTATGTTCACAAAGCGTATACCCATATTTTCATAACTTTACTATCATTATTCAAGGAACATCGTCCCAGGAAGGTGAAATTGCACATCATTTTATTGTTTGTTTCAGGAACTTTCTAAAAATCCCTTTACCTAACCATGATACTACTCAACCAGTAACTATCCCACAGAACAACAGGTTGCTCAGTTAGGCTTATCAAACAACGGTTTAATCTTCAGAGTTCATTTCAAAACTCTTCTAGCGCGGCCCATCAGTTCTAAATGACTCCATTGTAAAAGGCCCACTCTGGCCTGTGAGGAAGCACCTGCTTCAATCCACTGCACACATTATACCCTCGCTCCCCGGGACCTGTGCTTCGGAGGCATTTCCAAGACGTTGGTCCATGAACCCGTTAACATGGTGCCTGTCTGGAGACTTACTGGAACATAGCCTACTAGCTGTAGAGAAAGGATGTGTGTTCTAGCCTTCCATAGGTTCTGACAGTGAGATAAAGACAAAGGCATCATGAATTCATACTTCTTTTGTTTGGAGAGGTTTTCGCTATAGGGCGCATGTGCTCGCCAGACAGACAGAGAGAGACAGAGAGACAGAAAGCGAGAAATCACCCCCCAGGGGGGATGGTCATGTCTCAATCCCTTCTCTTCCATTCTCCTCTCGGGATCTTGGGCACGCACGCACACGCGCCCGGCGTGAGTTTTAAGCCACCGGGTCCAGGACACGAACCACAGTTAACTACATGGGAGTCCAGCGACATAGCCATTATGCTAACTGCTGGTCCCATGAGTTCATACTTCTTATGGCAAGTGGGAACAACTTTAGTCTCTCTGGTTCCCACCAAAGATAAATTCCAGGTGACAGTTGAGATTAGAGGAATCTAGTTTTGCCTGTGGTTGCTTTTGTTAATGTATGCTTATTAATTGAGTTAAGCAACTCATCTCCGCCTGATTGAAAACTAGCAAGTTAATTAATATGGATAAGTTAGTTGATATCTGCACTAAATTTTTCAGGCTAAGATTAATTCACACGTCGTCAGAGGAGAACAAATACATACAGTGAAAAATTCCTGGAGTTTTTAAATAGCTAAGTATTTATTTTATCTGTTCTTGAAAATATTTGAAAAATATTTTAAGTAGTTAACTTAAAAATAATGATCATTATCTTTATATGCCTTTTTAAAATTGAGTACAATATTAAATTATGGGCCTAAGGAATATCCCAATCTATTTATCCAGTACCAGAGATAGAAGAATCAGTAAATTTTTAAAACTTTTTTAAACTTTGTATTTATTTATTTAAATTGAACCAGAGTATATTTGTGGGGGGGGGGGTGCGGAGGGAAAGTGAGAAATCAAGCTACCAGGTCTGAGACTTTAACTACGGTTGGCCATGAGGGAGTCCAGTGCCTTTAACCACCACACCACCTGCCAGCCCCTAAAACTCTTCTTTTTTTTTTGAGAAAGAGATTTTTTTGCTTTGCAGGTGCATGCACTTGCCAGAGAGACAGAGACAGAGAAACAGAAGGTGAGAAATCAACCCCCAGGAAGAATAGCCACACCACAATCCCATCTCCTCCATTCTCCTCTCAGAATCCTGAGCACAGATGCACGCACACCTGGTGTGAGTTTTAAGACACCGAGTCTAGGACTTGAACCATGGTTGATTTCTTGGGGGTCCAGAGACATAATCATTATGCCATCTGCTGGTGACTCTAAAAGTCTTTTTTTATTCTTTTTGAGAGTTTTTTTTCTATAGGGCAAGTGCACGTGCCAGAGAGACAGAGACAGAAAGCAAGCAATCACTCCCAGGGGGGATGGCCATGTCGCAATCCCTTCTCCTCCATTCTCCTCTCGGGATCTTGGGCACGCACGCACACGCGCCCGGCATCAGTTTAAGCCACCAGGTCCAGGACTCGAACTGCGGTCGACTACTATGGGAGTCCAGCAACATAGTCATTACGCCAACTGCTGGTCCCTAAAACTCTTTAGACCTTCAGCTCACTTTTTATGTTTTATACCACCTAATTACTTTTGATTAACTGTTTATTTCTACTAACATAAAATATCAAAAAGAATTTGACAGATGGCCACTGGAATTAAATGCACTTAAATTTTTATTTAAATACATATTGCTAGATATGTAATAATTAAATAATCAAAGAAAAGAGGGGACAATCTAGTTGAAAAAATATTCTTGATTCGTTTAATCAGATTATGCCCTATTAGTATTGCATGTTTATATACAACATTTTGTTAGATTTCAGAAAAGTCACTAGACTAAACGAAGAAGAAAAATTATTCTAGTTCACTGCTTTACAAGTCAGGTCCAAGAAATCCAGGGATAAAAAAGGGGGAAAAAGTCACATTTAAAAACTTTTTTTTAGTTTTAACTGTGTACAATATTACAGAGACAAAAAAAAAAAAGTTTGTCTTTCTTGATGTAGAGTATATATTAGGTATTTTAGGCAATTCTCTTTGTTCTTCTCAAATCTCAAGATAATAATTTTCTACTTGTTAGGGTGGGCAAAGGCTTTGTATTTCTATTCTTCATAGAATCTAGCACATAACAGGCAATAAGTATGTGTTTTCTAAGAATATCTGTTACTTATCATGGAACTTTGACACACTCCGGTCTGATACATAGCTTTTATTTTCGAGGAAAGTCATGATGTGTATTATACTCTGCATGTTGTACAAAAAGTTTTAGGTCTAACTTAGCTCAGGAAGGCCTTAGCTAGGTAGTAGTGCAGAAGGGATCAGCCTGGAAGCTGGGAAACTTGGGGTCCTGTCGCTCTTAACCCATTGCCTTGAGGAAGTCGTTTAACCTCTCTGAGGGTCACTTTTCTCTGTTCAATAATAAGACTGAATGAGAGGTAATCTTTCAGCTCACACTTTCTGCAAGGGAGACTAACTCCTAACAACCTTAGTGGAAATTAGGCTGTTTCAGAGTAAAATGCTGTCAAAATTGACAAAACTATCAATTGTCAAAGTGATCAAAATTGAGTTCAGTATTGGCATTACTTTTAATAACTCCAGTGATCTTAAAATACCTTTTAAATTAAGATTACCAGGAATCTTATTGTGACAAAACATAATATATGACTTAGTTTCTAGGGGAAAAAAAATCTGTGCTTAAAATTATAACCTGAAATCTATAAACATGATATTTTATTCTTTTGCATTTATAAATATTTCCCTTTGTACTTTGTTAGCAGAATGTATAGCTAAAGAAGTGAAAAATGCTGAAGTCATTTTGTCAACGTTACTGACCCAATTAATCAACATTTCATCTCTTTCTGGATCCCAACCCAATGGCTTTTGCTTTCCTAATTGGACTATTATATGACACTATAAAGTGGTAACTCAGGTTAAATCTACAACTCAATACATATGAAGGGAGAGTTTCCATGACATTCACAGTGAGGTCAGCAGGTGTCGTGGTGTTTAAGGTGCTGGACTTCACCTTGGCTGATCACAGTTCAAGTCTCAGACCTGGAGGCTTGCTCTCTCAGTTTCTCTCCACGCTCTCCTTCCCTCATCAAATTACATAATAGCAAATACAATTAAATTAATAAATATTTTTTAAAAGTTCATGGTTAATGCATATTATGAAAAAGTTATGCATAGAATTCTAATTTTTTTGTTCCAAAATGAACTCAAACTTCAAATCTGTTTTCCCATTTTTTGAAGTCCTCTTGCACTGAATCTGTTTTTACTATTTGTTAGAAGAAAATGAAAACAAACAATAGTTGTACTTGTATGAGTTTTAATTTGGTTTAGCTGAGAAGCTCCGTCTTAAATCCAGAATATTGATACTCAGGAAGTACTGTGTGCTTTTATTTCTAAAGTCTTTTTTACATTTTACATTTTATACTTTATGGCAAAATGTATCTTTTGAGAACTGTGCTCTTTTGAATGTATGAATATATGTATTTGAAACCAGGAACTAATCTGTGGTTTAAGTCTAATAGGTTAGTTTAAAATAAAAAATAAGATATGTTTTCAAAATGGAAATGTCTTATATGAGTTTTGTGAACCCATGCATCTGCTTATTCAAATCTACATAAACTGTGGACTGAAGTGGTTCGAATCAGAATACATTTTGCCTGAGTTGAAACTGCTTGCCAACCTGTTGCTAAGACGCTATATACACGGGCCAGCAAATCTCATGGTGGTTAGGGCGCTCGACTTCTACATGGCCTATTGCAGTTTGAGTCCTAAACCCGGTGGCTTGAAACTCACACTGGGCATGTGTGTGTGCATGCCCCAAAACCCTGAAAGGAGAACAGAAGAGAAGGGGTTGCAGTGTGATCATGTCCCCAGGGACTGATTTCTCACTTTCCCTCTCTCTGCCTCTCTCTGGCGAGTGCCCGTACCCTATGGCAATAAGCCTAAATAAGTAAATGGAGCTGTGGGCAGACAGGACATTAAGCCCCTTGTCATCGCGTCGGCTCGGCGTGCAGGAAAGAGCGAGGGACGTGCTAAGCTGCCTTTACACCAAGAGGAAACAAACAGAAGTGCCTTCTCGTGGGTGCAGAGGCTACGCAGGGTCTGAGACGCTGGCCCGTGGCTGTCAATAAAACGTCGTGAGGTAAAGCCAGTTCTCTGCAACCCGGGCGCATCACGGTCAGCTGGCCGCCGTGGGGGGCAGAAATCCTGTCGGGAGTCGCATTTTATCGAGGGCTGTGAGAGGCTGCCGCGTGGACATCGGAGTCCCACATCACCATCTGGAGCCTGTCCAGTTTGTTCTTCGCAGGTTCATTTTTCACTTGCAGCTTGAGGTTTTCTGTGAAGTTGCATGATTGCAGACCTGGCTGGCTTGTGCTGAATTTTTTTCCCATGTATTCTGTTCTGCACTTTTGTTAAAATGAGCTGTGGCTGTTGTGAGATGAATGTTAACTGTTAGGGTTCTCTCCAGTGGCACCAGTTCAGGGACATGCCAGTATTCACTTTCACTGTTTGGACCTTGAGGACAGCAGACAGATTTACAAATAAATCTCGCAGATTTGTCCACTTCTTTCCCTGTACTGTGTTACATCTGGAGTGCAGTCTAAGTCCTCCGACTGAAGGCACATTTTCAAAATAATTATTTACTTATTTTTATTTATCATTATTACTATTTTTTAATTTGTTACAGGACATGTATGCTCACCAGAGAGAGAGACAGAGAAGGGGGTAGGGGGAGTTAGAAAGCAAGTCGCCAAATCTGGGACTTAAACTGCAGTCAGCCTGCTTAGCCACCAAAGCAGCAGCCGGCCCCTAATAATCATTTTTTTAAATAATTATCTATTATTACCTTTTAATGTGACCAGATTGAGAGAGAAGGTGAGAAAGCAAGCCACCAGGAACTCAAACCACAGTCAGTCATGTAGGAGTCGAACGCCTTAACCTCCGTGCTGCCTGCTGGTCTTCTTTCCCTCTTTAAAAGGTAATTATTTATTTAATTTTGTTTACTTTTTAATCAATAAACATTTTTTTAGAATGCCATAACTACTAAACACCTTGTTTACAGAGTGATGAAATAAATGTATCCCAACCAAACAAAGAAGCAAAAAAGGCACTCAGAAAAACTTGCCAATGCCGGAGGTGAGCACCTGATTAAGAAAACGTGCAAGCCATGAGAGACCTGCCCCGAGAAGG
>NW_006199776.1:101758-163993 GCF_000334495.1 Tupaia belangeri chinensis
GAGAGACGTGCCCCGAGAAGGTAACGAGGGCCTGGAGACGCCACGCGTCCGGGACAGCCCGCTGAGCCGCAGGGAAGGCACTGCCCCAGCTTCCAGCCTGTGACCCAGCGGCTTCCAGCGGCCTGGCAGCCTCCACTCCTGATGCCAGTGCCCGGAGAAGGCCAGGGACTGTGAAGAAGCCGGAACTGCCGGACCAGTCGCGTGGACCAAGCTCACCTTTCCGAAGCAAAACACTTGAGGAAATGTTTTTTTGGCAAGCACTGATGCTTCTGTTCCTCTCATCTCAGACCACACGGGGCGGATGGCTGTTCATCTGTGTCGGGATCGGGATTCTGGTCCAGCCTTTCCCAGATCACCAATTCACCCAAAAATCAAGGGGCCTGCTTAGGTTGAAATAAAACCGTCTGTACCATACGAGAGGACTCCCTCAGTTTTTCTCCCCTTATTCACTACACTTCTGTTTAGAGGGAATGCAAGTTTTATGGTAGACATAAATTTGCATGGATGCCAAGATGAAGTAAGCGAAAATATCTTCCAAGCCTGAACTTAATCTCCATTACTATTATGGATGCTATCATTCTGGGTGCTATAAATCATGTATTATTTTAACACAACTCGAGGGAGAGATGCATAACGTCAAGTGCGGATGTGATCAACCTAAGACCAGCCAGAGGTTGCTGTCAGTGCTCCTTCTCTTTGATTTTGTTAAGATTGTATACACCTGTAATCAGCTACTAGCAAGTGTCGTGGTGGTCAAGGTGCTAGACTCCCACATGGACAGTCATGATTCCAGTCCCAGACCTGGCGGCTTCAAACTCACACCAGGCGCGTGTGCGTGCATGCCCAAAATCTCAAGAGGAGATTGGAGAAGTAGGGATTGCAGCGTGTCCATCCCCGCTAGTGGGTGATTTATCACTTTCCCTCTCACTGTCTTTGGCAAGTACACTCACCCTGTGACAAAAACTAAAAAAAAAAAAAAAAAAAAAAAAAAGAAAAACAAAAGAAAAAGAAAAAGAAAGAAAGAAAAAAAGTATTCAACCTGGAGGGAATTCACCTCAACATTTTCTTTTCACCCTCTGCTGCTTTCACCATCTATGGCTGCCCAGTGTCTAGCAAAGGTGCATGCAGGCCCCCTCTTCCCCACGTTGGACAGAGACTGATGTGCAGTGTCAGGTCAGGGGCTGACAAAGACAGCTTTGACTATCAGCAGGGACAACTGCACAGAGGATGGGGAAAGTAACAGTTCTGACACCTAAAATGCTGAAAAAATGTTCGTACGTCAGGAAATCTATTTTTAAAAAACGAGGTTGGCAGATCGCCACGTAGCCGGTATTAGATTAAATTAATTCTCCGGCTTCGTGCTTGATACTCAGTTGCATGTGTGTATGGGAGCAGGAAGTGGCAGGGACACTGAGAGGCTGTTAAAGCGAAAGTAGAAGGAGACGCTGCTATTCCCCCGAAAAATGCAAGGGCTGCTAGGAGATCAATTTCCACACGCTGAGGCTTTCCAGGCTCAGCCTCTCGCCACATTTCACTGTCACTGGCGCCAGCCTGTACACGAGCATTTACCTGGCTTATTTTTGTCCCTATTGGTATGTCTTCGGGGAAAGTTTTATTTATACTCGGGAAAGGTTTACATTTTTTGTGAAAGGCGATAGAGCATTTCTCAAGCTAAATCATAATGGATAAGGTTATCTATTGCTGAAGTCGGCCGATTCTGGGGATTACTGTGGGTGACAAAGATCGCAGTCCAACCGGGTCTGCAGCTTATCTGCGTCAGATAAATATAACTGAAATGACTATTATAGGACAGAATTTTGCTCCAAAGCAGAAATTCGATACCAAAGGACCCGAAGTGTCAGAATTAGATGGTAGATGAGAGAAGAATGAAAAGATAATCCCAAGCTCAAATCACATTAATCAATATATCATTAGTTCCTCTTAACAGAGCTGTCTCCATGCTCGAAATCTCTTTCACGAAAAGGCTCCTCCTTTCTGAAAGCGCGATATATCTTTTGGAATGTGTTCATAAATAAAGTACACACGTACACATTTTTTTTTCCATGCAACTTTTCAGGAAAGCTAGGATTTATCTTTTTCAAGGTATCTTGGGAGGCTTACCATGAAGCTAAGGTAGCAGATTAACTGTCAAAGAAGACCCTGCTGATGCCCTCATAAATACTCACTAATCCAAGCATTTATAAAATACTGAGAAACCTCTGAAACAAAGCAGAAGCGGGCGACTGGCCGAAGCCCTGGACGGGGGTAGGGCAGCAGTTCACGTGAACAGCTCCTCGATGGGGAAAGATTCAGGGGTGCGCTCTGTGACCTCTCTGCGTGTCTGAAGGATGCTGTCCAAGCACATGGCCCATGTCTTACTAACGGGGGAAAATACAACCCCTACAGCTGAGCTCCACATCTCTGATGCAAAGAAAGTCTCCACTGAACAATAAGAAAATGCAGCTGCTGGGCCGGCCAGTGGCCTGGAGGTTAAGGTGGCCAGCTGCACAGTTCGAATCCCGGACTCTGCGGCTTGAAAATTAGTCAGGCTCCTGTGTGTGCCCAAAATCTGACAGGGAAATGGAACAGAGGGGATGGCAGTGTGGCTTTCCTTCCCAGGGGCTGACTTCTCACTTCCCTGTCTCTCTGTCTCTCTCTAGCAAGCACATAAGCTCTATAGCAACAACAACAAATTATAAATATAAATATATATATATATATATGGCAATTCCTCAGGTCCAATTGTCTTCTGAAGTAGCCCATTTCTGAGCTGTTCCTCTTTCTCCTTATTTCCATGATACCTCTCTTCCTCCAGCCGTTTAGGAGACTAGGAGAGTGCAGGAGCAGAGATCTGAACCCATGCACGCAAGCTCACTGCTCAGTCCCCCACTGACCGTTCCGACCACTGCTCCTCAAGGGATCTCTTGTGATGGACCAACTCACTCATTTTTCAAATTTTCAAAACTATTGCAGGCTGAAACTGTGAAAAATAAAAGAAGTCACTTGAAAAATTAAGCTAAAACTCGTCATACAAAATGTAATGTATTTCTTAACTATGAGATTCAAGGGATATATACTTACTCTGCGATTTTTGTGAAAAAGGTCAAAAGGCTCTCTTTCAGTTCCTTATTTCTCTCTTCGTAGACCCGTAGCCAGCACTGTGCATACCAGCACCAGCTATGAGCCACATTTTGAGTAGCACTGAGTTAGACAACTCAACACTCAGCCAAGAAGAAGAGGCCATATCACCCAGACTTTTTTAAATGGAATGACGGCTTGTCAGACTCTTCAAGTGGAATTTAGCACGTCCTTCTTTCCTTCGGGCTCCGAGCTGAGAGTCTACAGCTGCTATCACTCAAATGGAGAGGGCCAAGACCCTCCAGCCAGACCATCAGGAACTACACATGTTAGATACCTTTGCTGTGGAGCAAGAAATACTAGAACAAAACCAAAATAAACTAGGGGCCGGCTTGGTAGGGCAGTGGTAACACGCTGTTTCAGCAATACTAGATTCATACGGAAGAACACGGGTTCAGTTCTCCTGTCAGCTTGTACACACGGGGCTGCACGCCTAAGATCCTGACTGACCGGGAGGACTAGAAGGTCAGGCACTGAATGGGGCTTGTGACCCTGTTGAGGGTGCTTGTATTTCTCTCTCTCTGTCTCTATCCTCTCTCATGAAAGAAAAAACAAAACTTGAAGACAAAAAAAACTAAGAAATTACTTCAAATCTATAAGAAGTTTATATTTCTGCAGATAATTAACAAGAAATATGATTTCAGAAGTTCACCAAAAAAGGTAAACTAAGCAATTTTTGTATGAAGAACAAGATGCAGACAAAAAATAATGAGATGAAAGCAGAAATTCAACTGTTTGATTTAATAGAAAAAATCTTTAGCAGATTTACAACCCATTAAAGTCACTAAAACAAACAGGCATTGAAAGAAATTCATACCAATTACATTGCGGGTGAATATAAATGTAATTCTAGAGGAAACAACAAAGAGGTGACAATGCAGAGGACGAATGACATAGGGCACAAGAAATACAGACCCAGTGTGGGAGTTCTGGATTTCCATGAGGAAACAACAAGAGCAGAAGCTTCCGTTTTAAAAGCTCTTTCAACATGGGTAGTCAATGAGCATTGGATTAACAAGTAAATGGCCACAGAGAGACAGTTCTACCAGTGATTTATTTTTAATCAAGTTCAAGCAGCTCTTCAACTCCTCTTTAGAAACTGTACCAAGACCAGTAGGCGGTGTGGTGGTTAAGGCGCTGGACACTTCTACATGGCCGACTGCATTTTGAGTCCCGGACCTGGTAGCTTGCTTTCTCACTTTCTCTCTCTCTCTCTCTCTCTCTCTGGTCAAATTAAAATAAGTGAATGAATAAATAAAAACTTGAATAAATATTTTTTAAAAATTAAAAAGATTGTACTGAGTTAAATAAGAGCACAGTAAGCAGTGTTGCTGTACTATTCTTGCCTCACTCTGTTTCCTCACCGGGAGTTAGGAAGGAGCGGGCAGACGGCCTGAAGGAAAGACACATAACACACAGCGATGTAATAGGATGACCTCACATTACACAATGTCCAGTGAGCTTCATCTGTTAGTTACTTCCAGTGGCTGGAGTCATATGTGGATCACTGCAGAGAAGACTCCAGAATTTCTTCAAGGAACAGCTTAAGAGAAGCATGTGGATTTTTGTTAAGAGGTGTTTTTGTTTTTTTTTTTTTTGTTTTTTTTTTGCCTTAGGGCATGTGCATTCACCAGAGAGAGAGAGAGAGAGTGAAAGGGAAAGTGAGAAATCAGCCCCAGGGGGGATGGCCATGTCACAATCCTTTCTCTTCCATTCTCATGCTGGGATCTTGGGCACGCATGCACGCACACATGCACCCAGGAAGATTTTCAAGTCACCAGGCCCAGGACTTGACCCACGGTCGACTATGTGGGAGTCCAGTGACATAACTGCTATGCCATTTGCTGGCCCCTAGCTTGTGGATACTTTTAGTACGTTTTAGATTACTTTGTAGTAACTTGCCGAAGAAGGACCAGAAGATTTTTTGTAAGGGCATTCTCTAATCTATCTGGAGCTGACCTTTGGCACCAGCAGGGACATGGACCAGCCAGTAGTGTGGTGGTTAAGGCTGCTGGATCCAACATGGTTCAGGTCCTGGACTTGCCTTGCCAGCTTGAGAAAACACGCGAGGTGTATTATGTGTGTGGCCGTAATTCTGAAAGGAGAAATGGAGAAGGGACTGTGACCTGGCCATCCCCCATGGGGCTGCTCTCTCACCTTCCCTCTCTGTCTCTCTCTGGCAAGCCCCATACATCCTCTCGCAAATTAAAAACAAACAGAGACGTGTTCTAGCCCCACTCAATCTGTCCACACGGGCCACTTTCCCTGTCATTTTCACACCAGGGCCCCATTTCCTCCCCAACTTTCACGTGGTTCTTATATATTACTGTGCATTTGATTGACCTGAACAGTCTCTCATTGGGTTATAGGTCCAAACACACATATTTATGATGGCTCACTCAGTATGAACATTCTTCTGTGTGTTTCTATCAACTGTCAAGGAAAAAAAGAAGAAGAAGCAAAAGCATGCTTATAGGTGGAATGATGTGTTTGTGTTTTAGGGAAAAGTGTGTGTATGTGTGTGTGTGTGTATGTGTGTGTGTGTGTGTGTGTGTGTGTGCGTGTGTGTGCCTGTGTATACTGTGGGTGGTGAATAATGTTGAATTGCTCACGAAATGTGGTGCTACCCTCCTGGGACCAGTGACAGGAACATCTGTGAAAACTCTGATACAAGGTAAACCATCAGCCTGACACCGGATCTTCCTGCATGAAGCAACTGGCCCATGATTTTGCTCCATCAGCATTGTTCTTGAGTCCTATAGGCCTTGAATTATGGGTATATTAAAAGCAAGAGAGAAGAGAGTGGAAGACCTAATGAGAAGAAATGTTATAAAGAATGTATTATTAAGGGCACAAAATTAGGATGTAATCGAGAAAACACAAGTAGCCCAGTGGATTACATTTAGATTTCTGGGAGGCAAGACGGAACGAAACACACAACACCAAGAACTGTGGGAAAGAGGGCGCATTCTGTGTGGGATGGCCGTGTGGAACGCCACCCCAAGGAGACTGTCTAACACAGGGCCCACAATGTTTCTGAGCAAGAGAATCACTGCACCAAGGGAATTTCATTGGATTAGTTCTAGAAAGACATTTTCCTTTGTGTAGTCACAAATGACTGCTTGTACTTAGAAAGAAGGAAAATAAGCAAAAAGATTGTTCAAATGAGAGTTAAATAATAATGAGATGACACTTCCTTAAATAAAAGAAGTCTGAGTTGGTCATGAACATACAGAGAGCGGAGCAAAGAACCCCAAATTTTGGTGGCATTTAGTATCAGCCTTGTGGTAAACGAGATATTTGAAGAAAATTCTCAATAAATTTAACTCCTCGGTTCTAAAATATTACATTGATTTTTTATGAATTAAACTTAATATTATTAAAGATATTATTATTATTATTATTATTATTATCAGAGAACATGATTAAAGAGCAAAGCTAAAATATCTGGTATAAATGGGATTACCAGAAGCTAAGTGAGAAATAATAAAAGTTAGATCTTTTGCAAATGCTGGGAATTTTTAAATATATTAAACAAATAAAATGGCAAGATTAATAGTAGCAGAAAACAGAGTGAGATAAAAAAATAAATGAATGAGAGAGCTAAAAACGAGTCCAGAGCCAACCCAGACAGATGCAAGACTGCCCCCTTCACTGAGCGCGAGTAACAGAAAGCGTGCACACAGCCTTCCGTGCTGGCTCTTTAACTGGAATCCATCGAATCATGTCAGCGTGTGAGCAAAGGAAGATGGCACGTGTGAATGTCTGAAGGTTACTTGTGCCTCAAGGAAAGAAAAAATTAGCATTATCAGTAAAAATTACTTATATAACATGTTAGGAAATTGTTTTATAAAATTAGATTGGTGAAGCACAAATGGCAAAGTTTAAGCACATTAATGTCTGGAGCCGAAGCTGCTTTTGGAAACTTTTCAAATGTCCCTCCCACCATAAGGGCCGTTCCGTATTTAACTGTATTATATAAGGTGCCATGCTCTTCTAAAGAGCACATTATGTCCAAGTACTTACCTTACGCTCTGCCTTAAAACAGGAAAAGAATTTGACCTGTGGGGATGAGAAGAAAAGATTCCAAAGAGAAAGACTGAGATAAATAGTTGGAAGCCTTTTACTGTTAAGTTGAATAACAGAAGTAACACTTCCAGTTCAAATACATTATAGAAAAGCCAATTTTTGGCGGGGAGAAGGGCTTTATTCCTGCCACCTTTCAAATGCTCAGTGCTTCACAAAACCCAACCAATGAACTTATCAAAATGACTGGACACAAAATGATTACTTTGTAGTAACTTGCCGAAGAAGGACCAGAAGATTTTTTGTAAGGGCATTCTCTAATCTATCTGGAGCTGACCTTTGGCACCAGCAGGGACATGGACCAGCCAGTAGTGTGGTGGTTAAGGCTGCTGGATCCAACATGGTTCAGGTCCTGGACTTGCCTTGCCAGCTTGAGAAAACACGCGAGGTGTATTATGTGTGTGGCCGTAATTCTGAAAGGAGAAATGGAGAAGGGACTGTGACCTGGCCATCCCCCATGGGGCTGCTCTCTCACCTTCCCTCTCTGTCTCTCTCTGGCAAGCCCCATACATCCTCTCGCAAATTAAAAACAAACAGAGACGTGTTCTAGCCCCACTCAATCTGTCCACACGGGCCACTTTCCCTGTCATTTTCACACCAGGGCCCCATTTCCTCCCCAACTTTCACGTGGTTCTTATATATTACTGTGCATTTGATTGACCTGAACAGTCTCTCATTGGGTTATAGGTCCAAACACACATATTTATGATGGCTCACTCAGTATGAACATTCTTCTGTGTGTTTCTATCAACTGTCAAGGAAAAAAAGAAGAAGAAGCAAAAGCATGCTTATAGGTGGAATGATGTGTTTGTGTTTTAGGGAAAAGTGTGTGTATGTGTGTGTGTGTATGTGTGTGTGTGTGTGTGTGTGTGTGTGCGTGTGTGTGCCTGTGTATACTGTGGGTGGTGAATAATGTTGAATTGCTCACGAAATGTGGTGCTACCCTCCTGGGACCAGTGACAGGAACATCTGTGAAAACTCTGATACAAGGTAAACCATCAGCCTGACACCGGATCTTCCTGCATGAAGCAACTGGCCCATGATTTTGCTCCATCAGCATTGTTCTTGAGTCCTATAGGCCTTGAATTATGGGTATATTAAAAGCAAGAGAGAAGAGAGTGGAAGACCTAATGAGAAGAAATGTTATAAAGAATGTATTATTAAGGGCACAAAATTAGGATGTAATCGAGAAAACACAAGTAGCCCAGTGGATTACATTTAGATTTCTGGGAGGCAAGACGGAACGAAACACACAACACCAAGAACTGTGGGAAAGAGGGCGCATTCTGTGTGGGATGGCCGTGTGGAACGCCACCCCAAGGAGACTGTCTAACACAGGGCCCACAATGTTTCTGAGCAAGAGAATCACTGCACCAAGGGAATTTCATTGGATTAGTTCTAGAAAGACATTTTCCTTTGTGTAGTCACAAATGACTGCTTGTACTTAGAAAGAAGGAAAATAAGCAAAAAGGTTGTTCAAATGAGAGTTAAATAATAATGAGATGACACTTCCTTAAATAAAAGAAGTCTGAGTTGGTCATGAACATACAGAGAGCGGAGCAAAGAACCCCAAATTTTGGTGGCATTTAGTATCAGCCTTGTGGTAAACGAGATATTTGAAGAAAATTCTCAATAAATTTAACTCCTCGGTTCTAAAATATTACATTGATTTTTTATGAATTAAACTTAATATTATTAAAGATATTATTATTATTATTATTATTATTATCAGAGAACATGATTAAAGAGCAAAGCTAAAATATCTGGTATAAATGGGATTACCAGAAGCTAAGTGAGAAATAATAAAAGTTAGATCTTTTGCAAATGCTGGGAATTTTTAAATATATTAAACAAATAAAATGGCAAGATTAATAGTAGCAGAAAACAGAGTGAGATAAAAAAATAAATGAATGAGAGAGCTAAAAACGAGTCCAGAGCCAACCCAGACAGATGCAAGACTGCCCCCTTCACTGAGCGCGAGTAACAGAAAGCGTGCACACAGCCTTCCGTGCTGGCTCTTTAACTGGAATCCATCGAATCATGTCAGCGTGTGAGCAAAGGAAGATGGCACGTGTGAATGTCTGAAGGTTACTTGTGCCTCAAGGAAAGAAAAAATTAGCATTATCAGTAAAAATTACTTATATAACATGTTAGGAAATTGTTTTATAAAATTAGATTGGTGAAGCACAAATGGCAAAGTTTAAGCACATTAATGTCTGGAGCCGAAGCTGCTTTTGGAAACTTTTCAAATGTCCCTCCCACCATAAGGGCCGTTCCGTATTTAACTGTATTATATAAGGTGCCATGCTCTTCTAAAGAGCACATTATGTCCAAGTACTTACCTTACGCTCTGCCTTAAAACAGGAAAAGAATTTGACCTGTGGGGATGAGAAGAAAAGATTCCAAAGAGAAAGACTGAGATAAATAGTTGGAAGCCTTTTACTGTTAAGTTGAATAACAGAAGTAACACTTCCAGTTCAAATACATTATAGAAAAGCCAATTTTTGGCGGGGAGAAGGGCTTTATTCCTGCCACCTTTCAAATGCTCAGTGCTTCACAAAACCCAACCAATGAACTTATCAAAATGACTGGACACAAAATTACTAGCCAATAAAATTGAACAGGGCCATTTGTTTTTTATCTAACCAATTATTTCATAGTCATTTTATAAAGTATCAATTTAAAAAACAATGTTAAGCTTTATTCAGAAAAAGAAAACAATTTAATACTATATTGAGGAACAATTTAAACTGTTCATGTCTTCAGTTTGAAACCAAGAAATACGTATAAACAGACTTGCATCAAATTTAGAAAAGGAGATGAGGGGGCAAACGTTGACATGTCAGGAATATAATTATAACCCAGGCTAAAATTTTAGAGTATCCGGAACATAATAAGATAAATGAAGAATGAAGACAATGAAGGGAAGATATTCAAGACCATGAATTCAAATAAAGAAAGAGGTATTAAAGGATAATCATATTTAAATATCTATTAGTTACTATCTCTTCTCACCTCTGACCTCCAAGTCCCACTGTGAGAAAATTAAACAACTCTGTGCTGAAGCCAGTGGTTAGGACTGGATCTTTAGTAGAAAGTGGATCAGCAGCTTCAAATAATTCAACAACATGCAGCTACCACAACCAAGCAATTTCTAAAAATAGTGCCATTGTCAGAAGAACAGCAGTCCATAACTTGTGGGGATCCATGGATTTCTTTTTCCTTTCCTTTTCTTCTTTCTTTCTTTTTTTTTTTTTCTCCTCTGTTCTTTTTAATTGCCGGAAGATGGATGTACTATCTCCAGAGAGACAGAAGCAGAAAGCACCTTCCACTGGGGTGTGATCACACGGAAATCCCTTCTCCTCTTGTGCAGATGCTGAGCATCGCATGCACATGCACCCGGCATGTTTTCCAATCTACTGGGCTGGGATTCGAACCACAGTTTGTCCTGTGGGATGTGGCTGCCTTAACCACGAGGCTAAAATTATACTTCCCTGTAAACAACAACATTGACTAAAAATTGTTTGCTTGCTACAGCTGCACCTCATTTTAAATCACCCATAGTCATTGAAACCCACAAGTGAAAAACTGACTTCAGTTAAAAAGAAAAGACATGGAAGAGACTGAGATTAAAGGACCACGTCGCAAAACCACAAAACTCAATGCCTAAAGAGACTGCAAGAAATAAGTTTGGTTTAACTACAATAACCAGAATTAAGATCTCTCTTGTTTTAGTAAAAACAAAATCTTGATTTACAGAAAAGCAAAAGAAAACCGATATGGAAGACAGAAGGTGAGGAGAAAAATGAATACAACGGACACAGTTGATCCACATTTCTGTGAAGACTAAGATGTATAAAAGAAAAACACAGTCTCAAACTAAGAGCCCTCAAGAAAAGGAGGTATACTTTAAATTTTACAGCTATCTTAAAATTTACAAGCATTTCCACATCATGGCCTAGAAGTAGATTCATAGAAAAAAAAAAGTTAAAAAGATAACAACGCAGTGGAGGGGAAAAATTAGAGACCTCAGTGTTCAAGTAGAACTAGGACCATCTACCTAGGCTCCTACAGTTACTGATAGTGACATGAATCATCAGCCCCTAGAGAAACGTCAGTCTCCCTTCTGAACTTAAGTAAACATCTCTCATATTGCCCTGTAGAAGACATATTCGTGAAAAAGTTAAAACATACCAGGGTAAAATTTTAGAATAGAAAAGAAAAATGAGATAATTTGGTGACATTGGACTGGAAAACACAAATGAAAGAGTTCAAAAGTATTCATGTTCTGAGCCGTACTTTAAGTAATAGTGAGTTGAATCATTGAATTTATACTTTTAAGTTTATTTATGAATTTCTTCATGAAAAACATAGCGAGGCGGGCATCGCAGGAACGTCTCCACGCCCAGCCTCCAGGCACCAGCACCGGGAGCACGCGTGCACGTTTCTGGGACATCCATCCGGAACCTTCCCGAATGTTCCAGTACTACAGAGCCGGGGCCAACACTGCACAACCGGCTGGCCCCTAGGCATCTATTTATCCAAAAAATACCGAGAGAAATGTCATTTCGTTTTCTAAACCAGTCTCAGATCTTTGCAGCCCAATTAGGACTTTCTTTTATCTACCGAAATTAACGGAAATGCCTCAGTGTTCTCACCACTTAAATTCTGCAAACCTCTTCACCAAAGATGGAAGACTGGAAGTTAGAGATGACCCACAATATAGATAAAGAAGCAATAATAAACTGAGCTGGAGACAGGATCACTGACGTCTATCAGAGTTCATATAAAAAGAAAAGTATCCAACTCACAGAGCATTTTATAAATCTCTTTCTATCTTGTAAGTTTGAGTTTTGTTTCTATAAAGCTTCTGAATTTAATATTTTGATCAACGTTTCTGGGATCCGACTCCCAGGCAAAGAACTGTTTCTGGTGAAGTCACTTCGGGCTTTCCTTCCAAATAGATACGGGTAAATGCCCAGGGTCTAGGGCACAGCCGTCAAGCCAACTGATAGAGAAAGCAGCACAGGTCCAAATACAGACTAAT
This sequence comes from Tupaia belangeri chinensis, assembly GCF_000334495.1. NCBI lineage: Eukaryota > Metazoa > Chordata > Mammalia > Scandentia > Tupaiidae > Tupaia > Tupaia belangeri. The sequence continues at coordinate 114,030 of NW_006199776.1, forward strand.
AAATAGTACAACTGGGATGAAAGGCTAAAGGAGAGAAAGAATAAAAGACGAGGCTCCAGGGAGAGATTCCGAAGGTGCAGTGGAGAGCGGGAAGCAGCTCCGAGGCAGGCACCTGGCTCTTAAAATTTTTTTGCACTTTATTCTCTCCTTAGGCTAATACCCAGGGATCATTCTAACCACCACTAATTCAGCCGGCCTGCTCCCCCAGTTAGCAGTGGAATATACGTCCCTGGAGGGATATTTCTTTCTATGTGACAATCATTCATAGGTAGTCATTTCTCATTTCAAAGTGAGCTTAAACTTATGCTTAGCACTGACATGGAGCTATCACACCACCAAGAAATGCAAACCGAACTTGAATCTGTCAGCTCTGAGAACCTGAGACCCAGGCTTCCCCAGGATCGAGTTCTAACACATTCAAGCAATTGCAGTTTAGTTTCACCTCCACTGAGAATCCATGCAAATCTCTGAAGATGTTAAGCATGGCACCTGCAAAGTATTTCCTTTGTCAAATCTCGTTTGGAAGAAATTCTTCTTTTATAACGAATTATTTATTTCAATATATATATTTTTAATTTAACCAGAGAGAGACAGAGAAAGAGAAGGAAAAGTGAGAAAGCAAGCCTCCAGGCTCAGGATTTGAACTACGGTCGGCCATGTGGGAGTTCAGTACCTTAACCACTATACCATCTGCCAGCCCCTGAAAGAGATTCTTAATTCAATCTGTCTATTGACTATCTCAAATGTCCAACACCTCTATCTGTTATATCTCAGAAAGTGCCTTAAAATTTTCACCCATTACTAAGCCAGCCTTAACCTCTGGCTCAGGGAATTTTACTTCAAGATATTTAATAATTAGGGTTTTTTTTTTTCTCTCTCTGTTTAAGTTTTTTTTTTTTTTTTTTTTTTGCTGTAGGGCATGTGCGCTTGCCAGAGAGAGACACAGAGAGTGAGGGGGGAAAGTGAGAAATCACCCCTAGGGAGGTGGCCACACCACAATCTCTTCTTCTCCAGTCTCTATTCAGTATTTTGGACATGCACACACACACACCCAGTGTAATTTTCAAACTGCCAGATCCAGGACTCAAACTGTGGAGTCAGTCATGTGGGATCCAGTGCCTTAACCTCCATGCCACCTGATGGTCTAATTAGGACATTTTAATGCCTAATAAAAATCTTCTGGAGATGGAGGTGGAGGGTCAGCAGTGGCATGGTGGTTAAGGTGCCAGACTCCCACATGACCAACCACAGTTTGAGTCCCAGATCTAGCAACTTGAAAATCACACCAGGAGTGTGTGCATGACTGCCCCAAATCCTAAACGATAATAAAGAAGAAGGGATTGCAGTGCGGCCATGCCCCCAGGGGGTGACTTCTCACTGTTCTCAAACTGTTTCTGTCTCTCTGGCAAGTACATGTGTCCTATGGCAAAAATCTTCTGAACTTCAACATTTCTTACACACAAATCACAAACTACTTTTCTACGGAAGCTATTCTTCTTTTTTTTTCAGAGAGAGATTTTTGCTATAGAGCACATGCACTAGCCAGAGAGATAGCGAGAAATCACACCCCCCGTGGGAAAGACCACGCCGCAATCCCTTCTCCATTCACCTCTCAGGACATGGGGTATGCACGCGCACATGCCCAGCATGAGTTTTAGGCCGTCAAGTACAGGATTTGAACTGTGGTCAACTACGTAGGAGTCCAACAATGGAACAATTCCACCATCTGCTGGTCGCTGGAAGCTATTCTCAAACCCTACTTAAGAAGGGAAATTTCCTTGGACTTGCACTCATTTGGGAAACTGTCACTCCCCTAAAGGGATACCCTAATTATTACTGTTACTCCCTTGTCTCTAGGTAATATTGGAAAATATGCTTCTGGTCTCTAACATTCAGAAGTAGACTTGCTGCAAAAATCTCCCCTCTGTTCCTGTAGCATTTGGTTCCTAACTGGAGCACAGAGACAGTGTAATGGGTGACATGCCCCTTTTCTCAAATAACCTCTCATGTTTAAAAATGACTTTTTTAAAAAGTAAGTGTATGTGGGAACCAGCAGTTAGCGTAATGGCTATGTCGCTGGACTCCCACGTAGTCGACCGCGGTTCGTGTCCCGGACCCGGTGGCTTAAAACTCACGCTGGGCGCGTGTGCGTGCGTGCCCAAGATCCCGAGAGGAGAATGGAGGAGAAGGGATTGCGGCGTGACCATCCCCCCGGGGGGTGATTTCTCGCTTTCTGTCTCTATGTCTCTCTCTGTCTGTCTGGCGAGCGCACGCGCCCTACAGTGAAAATCTCTCCAAAAAAAAGTAAAAAAAAAAAAAAAAGAAAAAAAAAAAGTAAGTGTATGTGACATTACTGCTTTGAAGTGTGATAATATTCTCATGAAACAAGGTTTACCATTTTTTTCTAGCTATACACATCTTACAATAAGAAACAGTTCCTGCAGAGGACATAATAAAATGGCTAGATCTTATAACTCTTCTGTTGTGATTCACAGGAATCACTTAGATTTATTAAATATGTCTTATAGTTTTAATACAATATCTGTATTTTTCAAATTATAAAAAATATATCTTCAATACTTGAAACTTGGAAATTGATAAAAATGCAAAAAAAAGAAATCCTTGGTGTTCTCGCCATCCAGACATAACTATGTTATCAGTTTCTTGTGTAATTTAAGGTTTTCATTCCAGTTACATTATGTGTATCTTCTTCCCCTTGGCTTTTCCCATAAGGTGTGTGCGCTCACCAGACAGAGACAGAGACGGTGAGAGAGGGAAAGTGAGGTATCACCCCCCACCAGAGGGCATGGCCACTTGGCAATCCCTTCTCCATTATCCTCCTGGGATTTGGGGCACACACACACACACACACACACACACACACACACACACAGAGGTGTCCAGTGTGATTTTCAAGCCACCAGGTCCAAGACTCAAACCGTTGTCGGCCATGTGGGAGTCCAGCACCTTAACCACCAGGCCGCCTGCTGGCCCCACATTGTGCGTATCTCTAGAATGTTCTCATCAGTGGAAGATAACACCTCTGGCTTTCTTCATCCCTCAGGCTTCCACATCCATCCACGCTGTGCTGAAAGGATAAAGCGAAGCACAAGCTTTGGTGTCCACGTTCTAGATCTGCTACATCCGGGTGGTGTGCTCAGAACACACGGGTTCTGTGTCGCCGTCCTCATCTAAAACGAGCTCGGTAATGCAACTCCTAAGAGAGCTGGAAGAATTACGTGAAAGCACTGCACGTCCTGAAGTACCTAATCCGCGTCCCAACCGCCTAAGTCCCTCTCCTCCCTTTCCTAGCAGCGGACACTGAAGAGCAGGTGGGAGCCGGCATGGGCAGAGACCCTTCCCTCGCAAAGATTTTGAGAGGAAGCCGTGTCTGGGGGGCTACCATAATGGGGGTGGCCCTGAAGAGGAGGCGTGACTTAATTCCTTAGTGCCCGGGCAGCCCCTACGAGTAGGTTTATGTTCATGAACACCTTGAAAGGCATAGAAGACCATAATAATAGGAAATTGAACTCTACGAAATGAATCGCAGGCTTTTCTGGATCACCTCTAGCACCTCACCAGTGCTCACAGAATGGGTGTGTCTCAGCCCACGTCATGTCGTTGTTCAAATCTCACTTCTGAGAAAGCTAACGTTGAAGAGAACCTGAAATGAAATGTCGGCGTCTATGCACACAGCAATGCGCACTCCTCTCTGGCCCCGCTGCTTTGCGAAGCTCAGGGACTAAGCTAGAACTGAATTCAGACTTGGCCCTCGGATTAGGCCTGTGGCCTGAAAGGACAAGACGAGAACTCGGCCTAAATATTAGGGAGTAAGTCAAGTAGCCAAGAGTGGTGCAGAGCTCCGAGCAATTCCAGAATGTTTTTCGCGTGTACAGCAAAGACTTTGCGGTTTGATTCCCAACAAGGGCTCCGAGCTGGGTGCTCACGCGACCACATTCCGCAAGGGCAGGCGGGCAGGCGGGCAGGCGGGCAGGCGGGCAGGCGAGCCCTAGTTGGCAGACAAAACCTCACTGCTCGCCGGTAGGCTCCGTGGCGCCTGTTCTCACATTACTGTGGATAACCTGGGGTTAAAGAACACTCGGATAATAAGGGCATAAACTTTCCCAGTTCCCTTAAAACTTTATAAGGGCTGGTTCTCGGTAGAGTGCATTAATGTATAAAACAAGCATGTCTTTTAGTTTAACTTTTTGGCCATGTGTGTTTTCAGGGTCACTATTCCAGCAACATTTAGGCAATTTTGATGTTTTTTTAATAAAGTGAGAGAATGCAAACCTTTACAGTTCACTCAAATAAAGCTGTGTGACCTACATACCATGCACTAAAAGCCATGATTATGCCGTTGCCAGACAGTATGGGGTCTATTACCAGGGCTACCATCATTAGGCATGCCTCGGCGTAGCTCTTAAAGAATCCAGATGGTGCTTTTCAGCTTCATCTTCGTGGTGTCCCTTAGGAAGTGTGCGTTATAATCACAGTCTGCTTCTGACTTCAAAGTTTTCTAAAACAGAGCCAACAGGAGAAGGGGTTCCCGCTGTTACTGGTGGGCCAGAACTGCCCTAGCCAGTACCCTCCACACAACTCCAAATGACAGGTGCTGCAGCCTGCCCCATCCGTGACAGGACATCTCAGAACAAGGGCGTCTTTTAAACCAATTGTTTTTTTTTTTCTTTCAAATTAATTCTACGATTTCAATGGAAATGGAGGTGGGAGAAAATAAATATATGATTGGATTTTTCATAAAAATGATTCCCAATCAAGCTTTATTATAATAAATAAATAATCAAGCACAGTAAGAATAATAAGATGAACTAAACTGTGGTTTGGACTCTTCAGGGACACGGGTAGGCTGGAAACAGGTCATCCTTAGGGATCTGGGTGGGCTGGAAACAGTGCCTATGAGAGTAGAGAAGGGATGCTATGCACCAAGGGTAACTTTCCGCTGTAACCATAATGGCGCAGGGCTTTCAGCTTCTGGAAGGCACGGTGGGAGCTACCTGCAGTGCTGCGATCTTCTGTAACAGCTGCTTACATACTCGGGTGTGCACTAAGACTCTACGTGAGATTCGGCACTGCTATGTCCTAAAATGGAATGATCAGACATATCTGTCAACTAAGCCTAGAGAATATTTCATCAGATTTTTAAATAGATGACATTATTCAATTGACAGTACATCTCAAAATTTAAAATGCACACATTCTTTGACTTCAAACTTCATTTTACAAATACTGTTTTCTATGCCAGAAAATGTGTGTACGTGCACGAAAGAGAAAGAGACAGAGCAAGCAGCTCCGGCAGGACTTGGCCACATCACAATCCTTTTCCTCTAATTCTCTTCCTCATCGCGTCCTGGGCAGCACTTAACTACTGCACTAGGTGGGTGGGCCCCAAAGTTTACTTTTTTCAGCCTATGAGTGTTTTTCCAGGTATACACAAAGATATCCATGAGCTATTTGAAAACCTTTTTATTTGAAAAAAAAAATGGAAAGAATTAAATTTTCATCAATAGAGAACTAGTGAAATTGCTGGGAATCCTACAAATGTTAATAGGTAGGTCTGTGCACACGCGTGTATGATTTCCCAGGAATATTAAGATGAGAAACTAAGGCGTACAATGGGACGTATGGTATAAACTGACTAGCATTTCCCAGTTGTTTCATCTGTTGAAACCCTCACAAGCTGGGGGCCTGCAGGTGGCGTGGATAAGGCAAAGGATTTCCACATGGCCAACCATTGCTCAAGTCCTGGACCTGGCAGCTTGAAAACCACACCATACTTACGCATATGCATGCCCAAAATCCCAAGAGGAGAAAGGAGGAGAAAGGACTGCAGCATGGCCATCCCTCTTGGGGGATGATTTCTCACTTTCCTCCTCTCTGTGTCTCTCTGGCAAGCGCATGTACCCTGCGACAGACCTAGAAACAAAACACATAAGAACCCACGTGCTGGGGCCTGAGCACTGGGCACCACAGGCATCTCACACAGCTGGAAGCCATGTGACTGGCCCAGATTTGGATCCCCAAGTTGGCCTGAAACGCACCTGGGCACACACACGGGCAGCCCCGGATCCTGAGGAGCTGGAGGGCTGGGGAAAGGGAGCCTGTGAAGGGTGCTCCTCTCTTCTCCCGCTCTAATTCCCATTTCTCTCGCATGCACCCATGTGCTCTCCACCATAAACGCACACACACACACATGCATTTGGGCTTAGGAATATTTTTACATTCTTGTCCATATTTCCATGGTCGTCTAAAGACGTTTGAGTGATGAATATATGTACTCAAATCTTCTATCTTGAGCTGGCATTAGTTATTCATGTTTTCATAATATTAATTTTTGAATAATTTTATTTCCTTTTAAATCACCCAAACAATAATGAGAATAGGATGGGGGGGGGGCTGTTCTGTGAACAGGATTCTATTTGCTATACAGGGATTACATCACGGCTCAGGATTAAGGCATGACAAATTCCCTCTGATTTGAAAAGCCAGTGACTGCTCCTTCTCTCTGTTCTTGGACTGGAAATTTTAAATAAATCTTTCCCTTAGTATATCCTTTTAAAAAATTGTTTTATTCATTTTTTTAATATGGTAGATTAATAGAATCACTGGTTGTGCAAATATTAATTAGGTTTTATGTACATCCCAGATTTCATTTTCATTTTAAAAAATATATTTAGGGGCATAGCAAATGGCATGGTGGTTAAGGTGCTAGACTCCTACATGGCTGACTGCGGTTCAAGTCCTGGACTTGGCAGTTTGAAAACCAATCTGGACACATGTGCATTTGTTCCCGAATCCCAGGAGAAGAATGGAGGAGAACAAAAGCAAATGGATTGAGGCATGGCCATCCTTCCTGAGGGATGATTTTTCACTTTCTCACTCCGTCTCTCTCCTCACTGATAAGTGCATGTGCCCTATGGTAAAACCTTTAAAAAAATAAAATAAAATAATAAAAATATAATTGGAAGAATTTAAAACATATTACAAAAGGGCGACTATAACAGTTGTGTAATTTCTTTTAACCTTTTTAATTTTTCAGTTAACATATTATGTGTTAGATCTCTTCTAAGATCACAGAAAAATCAGTGGGAAATGAAGTGTTCCGTACCCCCTCACACTCCTTGGCCACCCCAGATCCCCTGTTGTCGACCTTTGCATTAGTGAAATATGTTTGTTAAACTAGAGGTGCCAGGACTGACAGCCTTACTTAACTAAGTCCACAGTTAACATCATGTTTTACTTTGCCTATGAGTTTTCTACAAATGTATAATAATGACACGTATCCACCATTCCCAATTTCACCAGATCAACTCATTTCTTTTCTTTTTTTGGAGATGGACTTACGGGAGGAACAGAGTGACAGAAAATGAGAAATCATCCTTAGGGAGGATGGCCACATTGCAATCCCTTCTCCTCCATTCTTCTCTCGAGATTTTGGGCATGCACACACATGTGCCCAGTGTTAATTTCAAGCCACTGGGTGCAGTCAGCCATGTGGGAGTCCGGCAATGAAACTGCTGCGCCATCTGCTGTTACCTAGATTAACTCACTTCTAAAGTGGCTCCAGCTACCTACTCAGGGTTGACCTCAGAGCATACCGTTGACGTGGGTGAAACACTGAGTATTTTTCTCTCTGTTCTCTATTTGAAGCACCCCGTGCCTTCCTCCAGCTACAAGCTTGGTAGTCATCTAAAAAAAAATTTTTTTTTTCAGAAATTGGTTGAAATTTGCAATTCATAGTGTCCTCCTAATGTCTCCCTTCACAGGAGAGTTTGCTATAGAAGCCATTCTCTGGAAAGTTCTGACTATTTCATCTAAGGAACAAACCTCTTAGAAAATAGTTACAGGTATCTGAATCGAGAGGCAACTGGGCCCTTGGGTTCGGATTTACACGGTGTGGCACCTTGTCAGTGAGCATATGTTTGGGGCCACCGGCAGAGTGATGGTTAAGGTTGGACTTCCACATGGCTGATGACAGTTCAAGTGTCGGACCTAGTGGGGAAGCTTGAAAAATCACACTGGGCATGTGTAAGTGCATGCCCAAAGACACAGGGGGAGAATGGAGGATAAGGAATTGCAGTGTGGCCATCCCCCGGGGGGTGATTTCTCACTTTCTCTCTCCATCGCTCTTCAGAAAATGCTGCCCCACAAACTATGGTCGGAGGTGGGAGAACGGTAAAAGCAACCCACTGAAAGCATGTTCCAACTCTGAGCTCTCCCTTTAAAATATTGACTCATTTGAAAATGAGTTTTTAAAACAACTGGAATCTTTTTGCAGGTGGCTATCCAATTCTTGAACCATTTGCTGAAGACTCTTTTCTCCATTCCATTATCTTGTGCCTTTTGTCAAAGACCAACTGGCTGTATGTTTGGGGCTTTATTTCTGGATTCTCTTTTCTGTTCCATTGGTCTAAATGTCTATTTGCGTCAGTACCATGCTATTTTGACTATCATGACTTTGTAATATATGTTGAAGTCAGGTAATGAGATGCTCCTAGTTTATTACTTTTTCCACAGCATTGCCTTGGTGACACAGGGTCTTTTATGATTCCAGATACATTTTTATGATTGTTTTTTCCATTTCTGTGTAGAACGCCATTGGTAATTTGATCAGAATAGCATTGAAGTTAACTTAGGTAGAATTGTCTATTTGACCATGTTGATTCTTCCAATCAAGAACATGGGTTGGGGTATCTTTCCATGTTTTCATATCATACATCATCTCTTTTCATTTTTTCATAATTTCCTTGGTAGAGGTCTTTGATCTCTGAAAGTCCCAAACATAGACTAGCAGGGAGGACGAGAGTCAATATCAGAAACTGAACAAGAGGGGATTAGAGAGTGTAGGGTGGCTGGGAGAGACTTAGGGCAATATCTCTTATCAGATACAAGCTTGTAAAGTTCTCTGTTGAAAAATGACATTTATGGTAATATTCTTGCTTTGATTACTGCTTACAGCATGAATGCCTTGAAAAAAAAAATGACTGTTCAATGACTGAATGGAAAGGAGGAACCATAAAATAAAATAACCTGGAATTGCTTTCCTCCCAGGTGAGAGTTACGTGAACTCCAGCTGCATTTCCACTCACCAATGTGCGTTTATGGACTTGGTCCGCCGTGTGGCCTTGGAAGGTTCATGTTTCTTCAGCCTTACCGTCCAGTCATATTTGAAGTCTCTGTGTGTGTGTGTGTGGGGTGGGGGGGGGACAGGTTTAGTTATAATCTCAGATCATGTGGCACAGAGGCTATTCAATATGTATGTCAAGTTTAGCAAAGAAATTTGGAATGAATAAAAGAGAAAGGGACAGGCACACTCATTTATCTAGAATGAGGAAAAGGAGCCTACCAATATCAGTCCCAGCCTCCGGGGTAGAGACTGAGGCAGGGAGAGAAGCTTCCAGCTAGTGTGGGCAGCATAACGAGGCCCTGTCCGAAAGAGCTGGGCACAGTGGTGGCCCCTGTGGTCCCAGCTACTCAGGAGACTGAGGCAGAAGGACGGTGAAATAGGAGACCTTACCTAAACCACCATGTGCAGGTGTGGGCGTACACATACCACAGAAATAAATTTAAAAAATAATTAGAGGAGCCAGATGATGGCGTAGCGAGGAAATACCATGCTCTGCGAGCGGCTGATCCAGGTGGGAGGTTCGAGGTCTGTGTCTGGGGTCCTCCCTGAGTGTGCTGGGCACACATTCACCCATGAACTGGGCTGGCTGAGGCTGGGTGGATCATGGTATCAGGGCTCTGTGGGGAGTCCTCCCTCTCTCTGATTCAATGTCCTTCTCATGCATGGAAAAAATAAATAAGGAAACTAACAGATAAATAAATAAAATTAAGCCTTGACTCAGATCCCTTAATTTCAATGAAATTATCTTATTTTTTAAAGGCTTTTGCAATAGGGTGCATGTACTCACTAGAGAGACAGTGAGAGGGAGAGGGAGAAATCACTCCCCAAGGGGGATGACTACACTGCAATCCCTTCTCCCCCATTCTCCTCTTGGGATTTTGGGTACACACACTCACATGCTCAGCGTGATTTTCAAACCACTACATCTGGGACCCTAACTGTGGTTGGCCAGGTGGGAGTCCGGCTCCTTCACTACTACACAACCTACTGGCCCCTGAAATGACTTTTTATAATATAATTCATAGAACGTGCAGTGTTAAAATGTGTTCAAGATGTACCACCTTTTGCCACTAAAATTTTAGTAAGACATTAAGAATTGTAAAGAAAAAAAGAAAACAAAGGCCAGTCTCCCAGAGCAAGCTGAAGTGAGCTATTTAAGAAAGATGACTCATTTGTGTTTGGCTAATCTAACAGTGGGAAGTGTTGTAACGAATAATTGGGTGACTTAGTTTATCACTGTAATTTGACATTTACATAGGTCTTTATATTTTCCAAATGTTATACAACCATTTTTCTTGGTTCCATCAATATTACCTTGAGAGCTGAATTAATTCTTCAATTCACCTTTTACAAATGAGCACAAAGAAAGGAATGAGATGAAGCGAGCACGTCAGGTACAAACCCAAGACAAGAAACGCTCGCCAGGGCAGGCCCAAGTCACTACTTTCTGTTCCTGGAGGAAGTCTAAGCCTTTCTGTTTGAAAATTTTCAAAGAGAATTAAGCCATCAAAACACATTCACCACCAAGGACCCTTCTTTCTCTGACCCAGGTGGTCTAATTACTGATTTAGCCTAAAGAAATTCAGATCTAGAATAATACAGCAAGTCATGGTTGCTAGAGTTTTAACAATCCTTCCTTCTGAAATAGACTTCAAAGATCAAAAATAGCATGCCTTCACCCACGGGTACCCTTTCCCTTCCAACCCTCCCCCCTGGGCCTGCTTCTGCGCTCACCAGAACAGCACCACTCTTGTGCCAGTTCCACTTGCAACACCCCAGGAAGCTGTGTGGGCCTGCTCCAGTCTTACAGAGAAGAAACGAAACACAGACCACAAAAATACCCTAGAAACGTGGGAATAATAGGGCCATTATCTGACACTTAATTGAGAAACTTGATCAGAAGGCAGAATTCACATATCTTAGCCCAAGTGCCCCTGCGTACTTTCCTTTCTTTCCCTTCCTTTTATTCCTTGGCCAGAAATCACCCCATGGCCATAGCCACCGCCCACCGCTCACCACCTCTGCCCACCAAGAACACTGCTCCAGAGACCCCTTCCAGGGTGGCAGCATTCTCCCTGTGGGTATTGCAGAGGCTGAAAGAAGCCAGTTCCCCTCAGGAACTAAGGATGTCACTCAAAGTCCTAAATGCTGGTTTATAAAGTCCATCTGGATGATTAACTGAGTTTTTGGGCTTTGAAAGGACAAATGCAGATATTTAAGGCAGATTATTTGAATTTTTCCTGTGTTTCAGTTGGACTAATAGAACTCGTTTTAGGATCATCTGTATTGCAAATGATCTAGATTCAGATAACCTGGATCAAATTCTAGCCTCATAAAATTAACAGAGGTTGAAGATTAGACTTCATGACTATACACAAGTTACATAATGTAAAAGCCAAAAGGGAAAAGAGCTAATTCGATCCTTCTGCAAACATTACTATTGTTCATAAATGATGTTTTCTGTTAAAAGTTCAGAGAGTTAACAAGGCCTAATAGTGGCAAAAATCACAATTAAAGAAAAGTAAACTTTATTTTTTACAGATTTTTTAAAATTTAACTAATTATTACTATTTTTTTTTTATTTTCTATAGAGCATGTACACTCACCAGAGGGAGAGAAAGTGAGAAACAACCTCCAGGTCTGGACTTGAACCACAGTCAGCCATGTAGGAGTCCAGCACCTTAACTACCACACCGTCTGCTGGCTCCAAAACACAAACTTCAAAAATTTTCATTTATTTTATTCATGATGGAGAGTACATCTGCACAGGAGAGGGAGAGAAAGAAACCTTCTCAAGGGGTCTGGGCCTGCCACGTCCCTTTACCTGCTTTGCCAGCTCAGCAGGGTCTCAGGCACACACATGAGGGACGTCACCCTGTGGGGTCTGGGCACTGCAGTTCCATTTGCTACCTCCAGGCTAGGGAAAAATAATTAATTTAGACAGAAGTAACTCTTCCTTCAAATGCAAGATGAGAAAGTTCTTCAATCTAAAATAAATCAACTTAAAATACATTTTGTATGTTTGCAATAAATAAAACGGTTGAGTAAAACATGACTTGATATTTGGCAGTACGCATTCGAGGGTGCGTGTGTGTGTGTGTGTGTGTGTGTGTGTGTGCATCCTTTAGAAGTTAGCTCTTTTGGAATGCATCTTAATGCTGAAGTTATACATTGTCCCCAAGGTAGACGACCAAAGTGCACACAAAAAGGTGATTATACCTAAGGTTTGAAATAACACGTTCTTTTATAAAGATACTTATTCCCTTTGTCTCTGGAAAGCATTAATTATAAATACCTAGTGACACTGTAGGTATTTTATACACATTTGTGAAATAAAATTGTGTGTATATTACATTTACTTTTACATATTTATGAAATTTATTCTAAAATAAACAAAATGCCATAATTAACGGAACATCAGCGTCCCAGATGTTGAACTTAGACTTTCCTTTGTGTATATAACTATAAATTCACACCTGGCATTATAGTTTCAGAATCATCCACTTCCATTTTTATTGATAATTCTAAAACAGAATTTTTAAAAAATGCTATTCATGCTGATATTTAACTTCTGATTCTATTATTCCTATCTTAAGAAACACATAAGTTATTATAATTAAACTCCCCTTGCTATTAAAATTAATAAATAAAAGCAATACTTTTTAGAACTTCCTTGCTCACTAAATTGATAGATTAGAATTTGTTTTGTTCAACCTATTCCTGACATTTTGACACTAATTCATTATCCATGACTTGTGTTTGACAGGCAAGGTTGTGTTCAGATGCGGAGAGACGCTCGGTTTCCTGAGTCAGGTAAAGGACCTTGTATTTTATAAGGAACTCTGACTTTTACAAGCCTTCTTTAAGTACATTAACAATGTAAGCTAGATTTTTGAAAGCATCTATAAATTATAAAACTATGTCAATATAAGAGTACGTGTCTATACTTAATGCCTAAGTCCTGAGAACACTCTGACATTTGTCATTCCTGTAGAAAAGCCAAAAAAAAAAAAAATGCCCTGAAATTCATTTTACATTCTTCAAATTGACCTATACCACAAGTCACAAATGAAAATCAATGGTTCTTTATTTTCTATTCACAAAGTACAATGTAACGACAAGGGTAATATACAGTGATTATCAATTTGTCATGATCTGTCTTTTAATTTTACTTCATTTTGAAATAATTTACATACTCTATCGAAGAAATGTAGTGAGTCATGGTAGAAGCATTTAAGATGAAATGTTCCTGAAGGTAAATATTACGCAGAGAAATTTATATTTACAAATAAAATCTACCACAAGTTCTACCAGGTCTCCTCACCGGGGCTTTCATCCACACCCTAGTCTCAAGAAAATGGTTTTTTTTTTTTGGAGAGATTTTCACTGTAGGGCGCGTGCGCTCGCCAGACAGACAGAGAAAGACATAGAGACAGAAAGTGAGAAATTACCCCCCATGGGGGATGGTCACGCCGCAATCCCTTCTCCTCCATTCTCCTCTCGGGATCTTGGGCACGCACGCACACGCGCCTGGCGTGAGTTTTAAGCCACCGGGTCCGGGACGCGAACCGCGGTTGACTATGTGGGAGTCCAGCGACATAGCCATTACGCTAACTGCTGGTTCCCAAGAAAATGGTTTTTATCTCCAGATCCAGCTGCTATGAAATCATGCCATGACTTGGGTCCAGCAGGTGGCAAAGTGATGACTACACTGGATCCCACGCAGCCATCTGTGAAGTTCAAGTCCCAGACCTGGCAGCTTGAGAAACACTGGGTATATGTGCATACATGCCCAAAATCCTGACAGGAGATTAGAGGAGAAGGGAAGGGATTGTGGCATGGCCATCCCTCCTGCTTTCTCACTTTCTCTCTCTCTCTCTCTCTCTCTCTCTCTCTCTCTCTCTGGCAAGTGCATACACCCTAAGCAATTTTTTTTGAAGGAGGAACAGAGTTTATTCATCCATGTTCACATACTGGGAGTGGCCAAGAAGTAGCAACCCCACAACAACACTGCTACACCGCTCTCACCCATCGTTATCCGTGACAGGAATTTAGCTAGCTCAGCGATGCTCTCACCCAAATGATTTCCCCAAATTGTTCTGTCCGCCTTTTCCTGTCACGTGATGTTTATCGCTCTATGCTTTTACACTGAATCCGTTCATTCCTAAGCAATTTTTTAAAATGCTATTACAGAAGAACGAAATGAAATCTCATACTCTTTCAACTTCTCACAGAGTATATCTTACTGTATCCAGCATTTTCTTAAACTCTAAGTGATATTTTTGCTTCAGTTTCCTTAGTAATATGATCAAAGTAACTACAAAAGGCCGACAGTTCACTGGCTTGAGCAATGTTCCCCAGTCAGTTTTTTCGTCACTGCCCTCCGAGGAGACTCTGTAGGCATTGTTGTCCTACTCAATGCTTCCACTTCCCCCTGAAATATTGGTATTATGGACAGATGGTGTGTCTGGCTGTGTACTATGTGCATGTCTATCTATGCTACAGAGATTAAGCAAGTAAGAGTGGAGCGTTTCCGTCCTCCCCCAAACCAGCCCCCTGGCAGTGATGTCACCTTTACGTTGAATCCATTTTTAGTCAAGGAAACATAACCCCAGTAGAGCTAGTAAAATGGTAACGAAATGGTCCTATCACAATGGTACTATTTAAGTATGGTGGGCTGAGCTGCAGCACCTACCTTTGACAACCGCTCATGAGATGTTGACATCCTTCATCTGTCAATGAGACTCTTGGGAAGAATTGATGACACCATCGGTTCCTAATATCCTGCTTTCTGATATTTTCCACTGTTTCTCTCCCACTGATTATGCAACTACTACTTCCTGTGGTCATGTGAGTTACACTGAAATGTCACTTCTCTTTTCTCAAGTCACTTGTGATTTCTTTTCCCATTCAACTGTTCTCCTCATCACAACAGCACCTTTTCACAGCATCTTTTACCAACAGCAGAGCCGCTTGGAAACACATGACCATGCATGGTCCAGGAGCACAGGCACACGCAGCATTTCAAAGTGGAGAAAGGTTACACATTCCTCACCGTGGAACACCAGCGGCCACCGAGTGCTGTGATGGATTGCAGAGGTTGTTCACGATGGCATTTAAGCATTTCAGATTTTCATCTAATCATGACAAATTTCTGACTAATACAGTTCCTTTCAGTGCAGCTTAAGTCACAGTATGGAACCAAATCATTTAATATTACAATATTTGACAACGTAATAGTGAAAGCTTCAGAAGCCTAATCAATAAAAATAGATCCCAGACCAGGGCAAAAGGCAATCAAGTAAACTCAAAAGAAGGTGGCTGGCTCAGCGTCTTTCTAATTAGTCAGATGAATCACTCAGACGCTATGGGAAGAATGGCCAAGAAGACTCAGAGATTCTGCACTAGCAGAAGTGTTTTCACATGTTTGCTTTAGTCTTCGTGGTTCCAAAAACTAAAGGAGCATCTGAGCAGTTCTTAGGCTTCACGGTCGAAGTGGTGCGGCTTGCGTCGCATTTTGTGGTTATACAAAGAACATGGAGTGAGAAGACGGGAGCCGAGTCCTGGTCCTGGCTCTGGACCTTACTGGTGCTTTTTTTCTGGGCAAGTCCCTTGACTTTGGTCACTTTTGTCTTGGGCACAGATGACTGTGAATCAACTGAGATAATGAAGATGAGTACTGAAAACTGACTCTTTACGAAGATAAGGGAGTCCTACTCCATCCTCGCTCCTATATTTGCTTACTCTTTTCTATTTCAAATGCAAATCATCAAGATTTGTTTTGTATTTAGCTGCAATGGGACAGTATTAAACTATGACCAAAATATGGTTGCAGGAACACGGCCACATGCCTTCGTGTATCCCTTAATGTCTTAATGACAGGTGTCAGAGGTGTGGGAAGCGAATACTGAGTTCCAGAAAGGGTTCTCACGGTCTCTTCCATGTTCCCTAACATGGTTTTCAGACTTCCTCCTGTATACCAGGCTTCACCTTCCTAGTTACTCTTCTACTACAAGATCACTAAGTTTGTCACCTGGTGTTCAACACTGAACCTAGCGACAGCAATGGAGAACAGACCACCAGGGCTCAGCGTCAGGACGGGAGACTGCAAACAGTGTGGCTAGACGCTCAAATATAGTTCTCATTTTATAACTAAATAAATAAGGAAGAAATGGGGTTTCTACAGCTTGGCATGAGCTTCTGTCGGGTACTTACAAGTTCTACTGTGGGCTAGGTCTGGCCTGTTTCTATTTCACTAACTCCCCATAGGTGTATGTATCAAAAAAGCAGGTACTGGATTCAAAGTTCAGGTAAAGATAGACACTATAGGGAACCAGCAGTTAGCATAATGGCTATGTCGCTGGACTCCCACGTAGTCGATCGTGGTTCGCGTCCTGGACCCGGTGGCATAAAACTCACGCTGGGCGCGTGTGCGTGCGTGCCCAAGATCCCGAGAGGAGAATGGAGGAGAAGGGATTGCGGCGTGACCATCCCCCCTGGGGGGTGATTTCTCGCTTTCTGTCTCTATGTCTCTCTCTGTCTGTCTGGCGAGCGCACGCGCCCTATAGCAAAAATCTCTCAAAAAAAAAAAAAAAAGACAGACACTATATAATATTGTATGTTGTTATATTATATTATGGCATCTGTCCAGTGCAGCTGTCTCTGATACTCTTCTGGTCAGACCTAGCGATTATAGTCTTCCTTTTAAACTGCCTTAGCACTCACATCACATTCCACCTGTGTTAACACTCTTAGTGAGTATAACCCAAATCGATCACCGCTCTCCCCAGAAACGCGAAGCTCCTCGAGGTCAGGGATGTCATGTCATTTTCCTGTCCTAAAATGGCAAGAACTGCTACAGCGCACGCCAAGCCCTAGACGGACATTTCTAAGTTAAACTGAACCCATAGAAGACACCATCTGAGGTTCGATTTTTCACAGGTCTTCACATGAGACTTCGTGGTCACGTGATATTCTTTCTCTATTGAAAGCACATGTGCACTAGATTAAACTATAATCTAAATGCAGTGGAGAGAGACAGACGGTGAGCAAGAGAAGACAGACGGCTCTGAGTACGATTGCGACTAAAAGAAAAGAAAACAGTAAATTATTAGAAAGACCCATTAGAATTTGTCACGGTAAATTCTACACCTAACCTTTACCTCGCCTCCCATTTGTAACGCTATTGATCTTCTGAGCAGTTTGTTTTAAAGCATGTTTTCGAAGGTTAAATTAGACTTAACAAGCGAATTTCTGCCTTTTAAGATGACAGAGTACATACCTGCGCCTTGAGGAGGGAGTTAAAGGAGAGCGTCCGATAAAAATTTCAACACAATGATTATCTGGCTCACTTTATCGCTGACCGAGACTTTCTGCCTCATCTAATTTAGCTTCGATGTTAGTTTTGCTTTTAATTGTGAATTTATTTCCTACTCTCTTAATTGTTCTGATTTCCTAATTGCTAGTCAGCAAAAGACTGGGTGTAACCGAAGGTGCTTCAGGGTGCAGAGCAGGAGGTGAGAAGGGCCCGGCAGGCCCATCCCGCTGCTCCTCCTGTGCCTTCTCTAGACACGAGCTCTGATGGACACTTCGCAGTTGTTTGTTTCTCATGCCCCAGAGCACAGCCGAAAGTTGGCGGCTCCTTGGGCTAAGAGTGTCCGCAGTCACTAGCGGCCCGTGAACAGCCTGCTGCCTTGCCCACGCCTCAGCAGTGTACCAGGAGCACAGATTATTAGAATAGAGTCGGGCCACGACTTCTGCTTACGCTTCTGTCATGGTCTGTTGCTATTGATTTTTTAGAACACAAAGATACTCTGTCTGTCGACCCAAGGGATGGTTTTGAAGCATGGCTGAACTCCATAAAGAAATGATCATATTTGTTTACGCCAGCTTTTCTCTGAAGTTTGTCTTATATTTTTACTTGATATACTATAAACAAGCCGTTGCTGTGACGTGGTCAGTTTAATGTACATTTAAAGTACACACCCAGCACATCATTGCTCAAAACAAGACACATAACAACACTTTGAAATGCCAAACTGGGGCCAGCTCCGTGACCTGCTGGTGAAAGGGGCCAGATCCCAGATCCAGAAGGTTGAAAAGCATGCTGAACGTGTGTGTGTGTGTGTGTGTGTGTGTGTGTGCCCCAAATCTTGATGGGATGGAGAAAGGCAGAAGGGATCGTGACATGATTATAACTTCTGGGGGGTGTTTTCCCGCTCTCTCTCTTACCCTGTTTCTCTGTCTCTCCCTGGCAAGTGCAAACACCCTCTAGGTAAAAAAAAAAAGGAAAGAGAAAAAGAAATGCAGAACTGAGGCTATGGTATTGAAATTACACATTTGGAGCAGCACTATTCCCTGCACGAAGTTGACTCCTTGAGGGCTTAAAGTAGGGAAGCCGCCGGGTGGGGCAGCTGCTCCCGTGAACCTGTCATGGTGCTTCCTGATATAACAGAACGAGGTGTTCGAGAATATCATTCTCTAGATCAAGATAAGTACATATGAAATCTTCAGAATAAAAATCTTCACGGTGTTAATCAGCTCAAATGACTTGTAGATTTCAATTCAGCAAAGGGCAAATAATTTCTCCTAAAACATAATTGCACACGGTAAAAAAATGGATGCAGCGTAGTTAACCTATATGCAGCTGTAAATTTTATCCCGGGCATCAGTAGCATAAAGAAATGTAATAGAATAGAGCCAGCCGGTGGGGCGGTGATGAAGGCGCTGGATCCCACATGGCCAGCTCTGCAGTCTGAGTCTCAACCCCAGTGGCTTGAAGAGGACTCTGGGCACATGTTTCCAAAACCCTGAGAAGGATGGAGGAGAAGGGATCGAGGCATGGCCATCCCCCATAGTGGGGGCCATGCACTCTGGGCACATGTATCCAAAACCCTGAGAAGGATGGAGAAGGGATCGTGGCATGGCCATCCCCCGTGGTGAGGGCCGTGCTTTCTCATGGTCCCTTTCTCCTCTCTCTCTCTCTCTCTCTCTCTCTCTCTCTCTCTCTTTCTCTCTCTCTCCCCCCTCCCTCTCCCTCAGTAAATGTATACACCCTCCAGCAAAATTATTTTTTAAGTACAATAGTCTTTTTCTGGTTTATCAAAAACATGAACACATTTCCTGGAAGCATTCTTCGAAATCTTACTAAAACAAGTGGAGGTGATCCCGAGCAAGGAACTGTGTGGAATGTTATTCTGATTCCCAAAGAAGAGTGCACAAGAGCCCATGCCCGATTTTCGCTCTCCTCCAACAGTTGTCCGTTGTCCTCTGCCCTTAGAACAAAGCCATCCTCCTGAACAGGGAGTATAAAGTGCACAGTGCTCGAACCCCTGCCTATCCTGCAAGTCCACCTTTCCCAGCCGCCCTCCAGTTCACTAATACAGACATCTGACTGCAATTCTAGACTAAAAACTCTTTCTCTCCCGAGGACATGTTATTTCTTCTCCAGGAACATTCTTCCCCAACTCCTTACATATGTGTTCCTGCTCATCTTCAGGGATAGCTTAAATTTGTCTTCACAGAGAGCCTTGTCTAACCTTGCCATTCAAGGAGATCCCCTCACTCAGTATTATTTCACTTTCTGCTTTTTGTTCACTATTCCTTAATAAAAAGAACAGCTGGCTGCTAGCGTATTAAAGGGTGTGTGCGTGTTACTCTCTCTGTCCCTGGGATGGAATGTTTATTGGCGCAAGGGCAAGAAGGGCTGCTCTCTTCCTCACCTATGCTTTTCTTAGCACCTTACACAGTGCCCACGTGAAGCAGGTGTTTATTAAGTATTTTGAAAGTTTATTTATTTCTTCCATGAGAGACAGAGACAGAGAGACAGCACCCCCAATAGGGTTCTCACACTATGCTCTACCCCTACCCTGGCCAGCCCAGGCCGTGGGCACACGTGTATTCACTGGCATGCCCCAGAATGCCAGTGCTCGAACTCGGGCCTCCTGAGTGGACTCAGCATTGCAGAGCATTGCATTACCACTGTGCTATCAGCTGGACCCTCTAACTATTTTTGTATGGTTTAATCAGGATATATCTTATCAATAACTTCCTTTTAATTATTTCAAATATTCACATCACCCTCTCAAGAGTCTCTGAATAAATTCCACCCTCATTATAATGTTAAAACATAAAATAAAGCCAAGGAGGTCTCATCTCTTTGTAAATTATCCCCACAAAACGAAATTCAGGACATGACTTTCAGCGTTCAGGTTCCCCACCTCAGTTCTGCCCTGGAGGAGCGGGATGGATCTCTTCCTTAGACACAGCCAGCCCGGGGAGGCAGAGCCATCCTACCCATCATACTCAGCAGTGCAGCTTTCCTCTCTGCAATGTGGGTTTTGATTAATTATCCAACTAATAACTAACCAGTCCTTTCTTCAGTGTCCTTTGTTGAAATCTCTTTCTCTTTGACATTTGAGGTTTTCTATCTTCCCTGTGTCACTTTTCTCATCTATCATTTTCCCCCACAACGAGCCCCCTGGAGAGTATCTTTTATGCTCACCTTCCAACAGACATGAAGGGAAATGTGCACCGTCCCATCCTGCTTGTCGAATTCTTTCTTTCCAGTTCCAGCAATGTGCTCCACGTTACTAGCTGTGCATTTCTAAATGAAAACGTTCATTTTTCACAAAGCCATGCCATTTCATCTGTCTCCATTGTAGAAATTACTTGTGTCATCAGTTTAATGAAGACTTGACACCTGCAACATCGCCGACACTGTCCAAGGTCCTGGGAAACGTCAGAGACGGTGTATAAACTTCCTACTTCATAGACGCCCAGCTGGGGAGAAACCTGCTGCTAAGATGCATGTTCACATGTATGAATGCATACACACGCGTGTGCATTCCTACATACGCATGTACACCATTGCCTTTTTTTTTTTTTTTTGAGAGATTTTCATTGTAGGGCGTGTGCGCTCACCAGACAGACAGAGAGAGAGAGACATAGAGACAGAAAGCGAGAAATCACCCCCCAGGGGGGATGGTCACGCCGCAATCCCTTCTCCTCCATTCTCCTCTCGGGATCTTGGGCACGCACGCACACGCGCCCGGCGTGAGTTTTTAAGCCACCGGGTCCGGGACACGAACCGTGGTCGACTATGTGGGAGTCCAGCGACATAGCCATTACGCTAACTGCTGGTTCCCACCATTGCCTTTTCATGTGTGTCTTAAAATGTGTGGATCCCACACAGGGGCAGGAGAGGATGTATGTGGGTAGACAACTCAGCAGTATTTGCCACAATGCTATTACTGTATTTATTAACTATACTCAGAAAAATGAATAAAATGTAAAACACAAATAATCGTAAATATACTATGTAATCTCTAGGACCCAGAAACACGCAATCCAGTTATAAATAAAAGACAAGGTTAATTCGAGTCACAGTATAACTGGATTTTTTAGCAAGCCCTAATCCCCTTCGATGCGATGGCAGGTTTCCTCACCCCTCTCTGATCTCAATTCCAGGTGCTGTGAGGACTTTACGCTCCAAGTACTGACACTTTTCTGAAAATGCCGTATCCTTTCACCATCCCCCGCCTCTCCAGCTGCCATTGCAACTTCCTGGTATTTTATATCCAAATTTCTCTCTACAGAAGTTTTCTTCATCCTTCAAGACCAAAGTGAAGGGATGCTACGTAGGCCCTCGTCCATAGAGGTGCTTCACGAAGGGTGGTGCGTGAGGCGGTGAGCACAAAAACTGGGACAATGATGACGCGACTTCTCCATGAATGGTGCAAGTAGGTTCAAAGCCAGAGAGCGTGACCTTGGACTAAGGAATCAGGACCAAGAAAGACTGTTCTTAGAGACTGAGATTAGGGTTTATCTCTTTGTGAACTGTTCACACAAAAGACTGAAATCAGGCTGGCCCCATTGCCTCACAGTTAAGGAGGATGGATCCCACGTAACTGATTGTGGTTCAAATCCCCAGCCCTGTAGCTTGAAAAACACCTTGGGGATGTGTGTGTGAGTGTGTGTGTGAGTGTGTGTGTGTGTGTGTGTGTGTGCTCTCAAAATGCAGATGGGATGAAAATGGAGGAGAAAGGGTTGTGGTGCCATGTCCCATGGGGGGCGGGGGTTCTCTGCTCTCTTTCTTTCTGTCCCTCCTCTTTCTGGCAAGCATAAGCACTGTCTGGAAATTAAAAACAAAACAAAAAAAAAGACTGAAATCAGCTTTGAATGTCAGAAAGAGCAAGACATTTTAAAGGAACAATATAAACATAATTTGGAAGCATATAACATATTTGTGTTTTTTTTTCATTCTTAATGTTTATATTCTGCCTAATGCCCAATGATGATATTATGATAACACATTTCCATTTGTACTGAAATGTCATTGATGTTATCTGTAGGATGTTTATTAAGAAATAGTCAAGTGCATAAGGTTTTGACCTTTGTTTCCTTCCTGGAGAAAAACATTTTTTTCATAGCTAAGGGAATATCCCAGATTAAAGTCTCCTGAAATGTTGTTGATAGGTTCAGTCCCAACTCTATTAATCTTTAACACACTTCCTGATTATTTATAAAGCAAAATGAAATAAAAATGTTAACCTTTTAGGTTAAATAATGCAGCACATTTTGAACATACTTCTCTCCACAGACCATTAGCCTAATCTGTTGAGGGTGACAATATTTATTTATCTTAATAGCAACTATACAAATAACATAGGACAGAATAGGGTACTCACAAAGTTATGTCAATCATTTCAAGATAAAAGTTTATTTAGTGGGAGACCTGCAGTTAGCTGTATTGCTGGACTCCCATGTAGTCGACTGCGGTTCAAGTCCCAGACCCGGTGACTTAAACTTACGCCGGGCGCATGTGTGTGCCCAAGATCCTGAGAGGAGAATGGAGGAGAAAGGGTTGTGGCATAGCCATCCTCCCTGTGGGGGTGATTTCTCGCTTTCTAGCCATCCCCCCTGTGGGGGTGATTTCTCGCTTTCTATCTCTCTGTCTCTCTCTGTCTTTCTGGCGAGTGCACGTGCCCTATAGCAAAAACCTTTCCAAAAACAAAAAACAAAGAAATAAACGTTTACTTAATGGTTGAAATAATAAATTTTATGTATATTTTACAGCAATTCTTATTATATTTTACAGTAATTCTGACATATAATAAGGTGTATATAATAAGCATGTATATCATCATTATTGTTAATATATTATTTATTTTCTTTTTAATTTGCTAAAGTGCACGTATACCCACTGGAGAGAGACAGAGAGAGAAGGAAAGTGAGAAACTCCCTACGTGGTGGGTGGTTAGTCTTGCTGCTATCCCTTCTCTTCCATCTCTCCTCTCAGAATTTTAAGCACACATACACACACTCTCCATGTTTCTCCAGACCACCAGGCCAGGGACTCAAACTGTACAGCCAGCCATGTGGAACCCAGTGCTTCAACTACCATGCCACCAGGTGGCTCATTAATATTTTATTTCACTTCTAATAATTCCAACACAGTTCGCATTACCAGTTACAAACCTATAGCTATTCTTACATTCAGCTTTTCTGGTTCCTCATGTATTAAATAGTGCTCTTTTCCTTTATTTATGGTAAAGCGTGGGTGGATGTGAGTGACAGAAAGCAGAGCACCTCCACAGGGCCTGGCCACACCACAGTGCCCCTCCTGCAGTCCTCCAGCCTGCTGGATCATGGGCACTCACTTATGGCCTGCCATCTCTTAAGCTGACCTGGTTGGGGATTCGAACTGCAGGTGCCGTGTGAAATCCTGCTTCTCTTAGTGCATTACCTCTGCACCACAGACAGGCCCATCATCCTTCCTAATGAGATTCTGTACAGACCGTCGCTTCTTCATTCCAGGTCGCTCAGACACTTGGACACATGATTCACTTCAGTCATCACTTAGCTGGAACCGCCCAGTCAGATCACAGTAAATAATGTCAATTGTTTTTGCAGCACTCCCAGCATCCCCGGAGTGGGACAGACAGGGTTACAGAGGCTTTCTGGAATATCTGCCTGCCTCGGCAGTGACCTGCCTGTTCTTAGGACATTTGTCCTGGCCAGAGATGAGCGGGTCAGATGGGCACTACTGGCTCTGAGGCCAAGCCCTCTTCAGAATTTGAGCCACCTCCCCTTCCTGGCCTGCCCCTGGGACAGATGTGGCTAAGATCTGGCTCTCTCTGAGGTCCTCGGAATGGGCTGCCTTTGAGTGGACAGGACTCAGGGTCATGCAGGGTGGTTGTGGAGGAGGCTGACTGGGATCCTGGGATGGGTCCTCCTGACTATGGGGGTGGAAGAGGAGGTAGAGCTGGGGTGAACTCAGAGAGGCATGGGCAGAGCAGGGGCTGGGGTACGTGGGAGCCAGGTCTGGTCTAGCTGTTTGAACTTGGGAGAAAGCTCAGCTGCTTACTTGGCCTGAGGCTCCAGTTTGGAAGATGGCCTCCCCAGCCAGGCTCCTCTAAAATTAACATCCTGTGACACCCTCTGCCTAAGCCACTCTCAGGGCCACAGAGCAGGAGGCAATGTTAGACTGAGCTTAAAAATTTTATATAATAATGTAAATTGAAAATTGAAATGTACAATGCTTTACACATGCCAATATAAATAACTTCTTGGTGATTACTAAGCACCTATAGGAGTGTCTCTCACAGGGTGAATACTTTATAAAGGTTTGTTCATTAAATAAATATATGTAAACATGTGAACATACAGACTGCACTCACCCCTTCCTATAGTCCTACTGAAATGACATGAATAACAAATAAGTCATAACCCATAAACAATAGAAAAAGAAACTATACAAGGCACAGATGCTAACAAAATTTGGGAAGCTGGACACTTGCAGTGGAATTTATGGTGTTAAAAATGCCGAAGTCTGCAGGACAGCGAGTAGCATAGTAGTTAAGGTACTGAACTTCCATATGGCCCATTGCAGTTTGAGTCCCAGGCCTGGTGGCTTCTTTGTTCACTTTTTCTCTCTCTCTCATGAGCACACATGCCCTATAGCCAATTTAAAATACTACTAATAATAATAAAAATAATAATCAAATAAACAATTATTGACAAAAAGAATGCTTAAAGTCCATCTTTAAGATAGAAATGGTGACTTGAAAATCATGCTGGGTGTGTGTGTTAGTGTGCCCAAAATCCCAAGGGGAGAATAGAGGAGAAGGAATGGAGGCATGGCCATCCCACTGTGGGGGTTACTTCTCACTTGCCCTCTCTCGAGCTCCATCTCTGGTGAGTGCACATGCCCTATGGGAAAAATCTTTTAAAAAATCAAAATTAAAAATTAAAAAGATGGAATTGAAATCTTGTGAACTTCCAAAATTCAAAGTCTTAGGAAGTAAAAACATCAGTTATCTATGAAGACAGGCTCAAGAGGGAACTAAAAACAAGTAAATGTTTTTTAAAGGAACAATTAGACTTCCAATTCCAAACCAGGTAAATAATGAGTTCACCAGCCCATGAGAAGGGGAAGATGGGTAGTCAGCTTTGTGGGGAGAACGTCAGAGTCACGGCCTTGAGCAGGGCTAGGCAGTCAACCTGAGCAGGGGGTGGGGGGTAAGACGGTTCCGCAGCCCTAGGCACAGGATTCCCTGCGAACACCTTAAAGGCTCATAATGGCAAGTAAGAAACGTCTGAGGAACACCAGGTATGTGAGTAATGTCCCTTACAGGAAAGACAGAAAGCTGAATGAACAGACGTGTAAAGAAACTGGAGAAGGCATAGACAAGAGAGCAAAAGAATAGTTCCCAAGAAACTTTATTGACCTCAAAAAGACAAAAGCTATTACCATAGCAAGACAAGAACACAGACCAGATGGTCTGAGTTGGTTCTCTCTACTCCTCCCTAAGCACAACTATAAATCCTGGAGAAGATGCCAACAGAGGAAAACTCCAAAAGGCAGCAAGAAAGAAGGCGAGTTGACCTGGGAAGTGCCAACTGAAGACATGGCACAGCAGCAGGGCATCTTATGTCCTTCTACTCAACAGAAGAAGGTGACTCAGAGCAACTCAGACCCAGCATCCTCCCACGCCAAAGCACCAAGCCACGGAAGGGGGCCACGTGGGTTTATTTCTCCCCAGATGTTAGTCTATGAAAATATGTGGTCAGCTCCAAAGCATCACAAGAGGGCCTGCTTGGGAAACCCACCAACACAGTGGCCTTTTTCACTGAACCTGAAACCCTCCTCGTCACCAAGAGTCATGGAAGTGGACAGGCAAAGCTGGCCGGAGAGACCCTGTTGTAACAGATGATCTGACCTGGGAAGCTTCTTTTACCCACAGGCCTAAGACCCCCTTCCTTTGACCAGAGACACTGGAGCAGCAAGAGAGGATGCCAATACCACATTCATTCCCTAGCAGAAGACAGTTAACAACTGGGCTTGAGAAAACATTCCCATCCCTCAGGCAGCACCAGCAGGGATCAGTGGAAGCCCAGTTCCACCAGATAAACCAAGAAGACCAAAGTAATAGCACAAAGGTTCTTAAAATTAAACCATCTTTGGAAATATGGACCTCAAAAGTAGACTCTAAGCTACATGGTCATCCTAAGCAGGGTGACTGCTGGTAATAGAAGAGATTTAAGTAGATAAGTAGGACCCAGAATTTCATAACATTAAACTAAACGTAAATGTTCAAAAGGCAGAAAAAATTTTAAAAAATCAAAATTAAAAATTAAAAAGATGGAATTGAAATCTTGTGAACTTCCAAAATTCAAAGTCTTAGGAAGTAAAAACATCAGTTATCTATGAAGACAGGCTCAAGAGGGAACTAAAAACAAGTAAATGTTTTTTAAAGGAACAATTAGACTTCCAATTCCAAACCAGGTAAATAATGAGTTCACCAGCCCATGAGAAGGGGAAGATGGGTAGTCAGCTTTGTGGGGAGAACGTCAGAGTCACGGCCTTGAGCAGGGCTAGGCAGTCAACCTGAGCAGGGGGTGGGGGGTAAGACGGTTCCGCAGCCCTAGGCACAGGATTCCCTGCGAACACCTTAAAGGCTCATAATGGCAAGTAAGAAACGTCTGAGGAACACCAGGTATGTGAGTAATGTCCCTTACAGGAAAGACAGAAAGCTGAATGAACAGACGTGTAAAGAAACTGGAGAAGGCATAGACAAGAGAGCAAAAGAATAGTTCCCAAGAAACTTTATTGACCTCAAAAAGACAAAAGCTATTACCATAGCAAGACAAGAACACAGACCAGATGGTCTGAGTTGGTTCTCTCTACTCCTCCCTAAGCACAACTATAAATCCTGGAGAAGATGCCAACAGAGGAAAACTCCAAAAGGCAGCAAGAAAGAAGGCGAGTTGACCTGGGAAGTGCCAACTGAAGACATGGCACAGCAGCAGGGCATCTTATGTCCTTCTACTCAACAGAAGAAGGTGACTCAGAGCAACTCAGACCCAGCATCCTCCCACGCCAAAGCACCAAGCCACGGAAGGGGGCCACGTGGGTTTATTTCTCCCCAGATGTTAGTCTATGAAAATATGTGGTCAGCTCCAAAGCATCACAAGAGGGCCTGCTTGGGAAACCCACCAACACAGTGGCCTTTTTCACTGAACCTGAAACCCTCCTCGTCACCAAGAGTCATGGAAGTGGACAGGCAAAGCTGGCCGGAGAGACCCTGTTGTAACAGATGATCTGACCTGGGAAGCTTCTTTTACCCACAGGCCTAAGACCCCCTTCCTTTGACCAGAGACACTGGAGCAGCAAGAGAGGATGCCAATACCACATTCATTCCCTAGCAGAAGACAGTTAACAACTGGGCTTGAGAAAACATTCCCATCCCTCAGGCAGCACCAGCAGGGATCAGTGGAAGCCCAGTTCCACCAGATAAACCAAGAAGACCAAAGTAATAGCACAAAGGTTCTTAAAATTAAACCATCTTTGGAAATATGGACCTCAAAAGTAGACTCTAAGCTACATGGTCATCCTAAGCAGGGTGACTGCTGGTAATAGAAGAGATTTAAGTAGATAAGTAGGACCCAGAATTTCATAACATTAAACTAAACGTAAATGTTCAAAAGGCAGAAAAAAACCATCTGTCATATGAAGAACTAAGAAAAATCACAACTTGAATGAGAAATGACAACCAACTGAGATCAACATCAAGATGAATCAGATATTGGAATTCTCTGAAAAGAATTTTAAAACATGGTCGGGATCCAGCAGTTAGCGTAATGGCTATGTCGCTGGACTCCCACGCAGTCAACCGCGGTTCGCGTCCCGGACCCAGTGGCTTAAAACTTGCGCTGGGCACGTGTGCGTGCGTGCCCAAGATCCCGAGAGGAGAATGGAGGAGAAGGGATTGCAGCGTGACCATCCCTCCTGGGGGGTGATTTCTCACTTTCTGTCTCTCTGTCTCTCTCTGTCTGGTGAGCGCACGTGCCCTATTGCAAAAAAACCTCTCCAAAAAAAAAAAAAAGAATTTTAAAACATGGTTCAATAAACAATTACAAATTCCCTTGATACAAATGAGAAAGAAAATATCTCAATAAATAAACAGAAGCTCTAAAAAAGAACAAAATATAAATCATACAACTGAAAAACAATGCAACAACAACATAAACAACTCTCTGGATAGGCTCCATAACAGAGTGGAGATGAGATACAATCAGTAAACTTGAAGACAGCGCAATAGAATTCATACTACCTGAAAGAAAGAAAACAGACTGGCAGAAAATGAACAGAGCATCAGGGACCCTTCATACAATGAAGAAGATCCAACATATGTACCCAATGTTAAGCCTTACTGGATAGTTACAGTAACCAAACAGTGTAGTATTGACAAAGGCTTAAACATACAGGTCAATAAAACCAAGCAGAGAACCAAGAACTAGTCCCATGCAAGTATATCCTACTCATTTTGTACAAAGATAGGAGAGCCAGTCTAGTCATTGAACACCCATAGGCAAAAACACGGACTTGAAGCTAAACCCCTCACTTTACAAAAATATTAATTCAAAATGGATTAGGGACTTTTAGAAAATTGTAGAGGAAAATTTTAGGGTCCAGAGCTAGGCAAACAGCTCTTGGAGTTGACATCAAAATCATGATCTACAGAAATAAAAAGTGATGAACTGAACTTCATTATTTGCACTGGGAAAATTCATGTACAAAAAAAAAAAAAAAGACAAATTGTAGACTGGAATCGTTTTTGAGAGAGGTGGGGGAAAAGCACAGGATAGAATATAACTGAGTAGAATCTCAATTATATGTCAATAAGGAACTCCTAAAACTCAAGACTAATAACATAGACAATGGGGTTAGAAAGTAGGCAAAACATATATGAAGATATGCCTCAGCAGGTGGTATAGTGGTTAATGTGCTGGACTCCCTCATGGCCAGCCATGGTTCAAATCTCAGACCCTAGCAGCTAGAAGATCCATGCAAGTCGGGTGTTCAAATCCCAGAAGGAGAATAGAGGAGACAGGATTATGGCAAGGCCATGATTTTTGGAAGGGGGGGGCGGGAATGATTTATCATGTTCCCTCTCTCTGTCTCTCTGGCTAGTGCACACCTCCTATGGCAAACAAAATAAATTAATTAATTAAATAAGGTTCACAAAGTAGGGCTGGAGTAGCAGTAACACATGCTCTGCAAGGCTGACTCACACAGGGAGGTTTTGGGTTTGTATCAGAGACCTCCCTGCGGGCTGGCACCTCCCGTGTGCACAGTGAATGTACACATGCCCACAATCCCGGGCTAGCTGAAATTAGGGTAGATTGTGGCATAAGAATTTGTTGGAGGTGGCTCTCTCTCTCCTCTCTCTTTCTCTCTGAAGGAAGAAATAAACACATCTTTACGAAATTAAAAAGAGAAAGAGGAAATACAAACTGGAAGCAAGCCTATGAAAAGATGCTCAGCTTTGTAGTCATCAGGGAAATGCAAATTAAAAGCACAATGATATGCACTGCATGCCATTGGAAAGACTAAAATAAAAAATAATACCAAATTCTTGAGGTAGAAAATGAGGTAAAAACCACTTTCTGGGTGGCCTCGAGCCTTGCAGCTATCAGTCCCAAACAGGAGACGCTTTCCAACCCTGGTCAGAGGCACTTCATCCAGAACCACTGGGCCCTTCCACTTACCCAACTAAGCAACCCGGGCAGGAAGCCCTTCCCCCAAGCTGCCTTATCGGATCAAGCAGCCCACATGCCTTGCTTCTGCATAGCAACCAGCTCTTGCCCAGTTCTTGCTCAGCCGTTCCCACCCAGCCCCCTTCATTGACTACACCTATCAGGGAAGGGAAACCCAGTGGTGGGGTCTGGAGATTAGAGCACTAGCTCCTCAGTACCGTGGGTGTAATCGAGGTTACAAAGTTCTCCTATCTCTCCTAGGGCTGTTTCACTTCCAGCTTCAGGTTTTTCTGCAACATTCTGATGAAAATGAAAAGAAACTGGGTCCTTGAAATGTTTCTGGTGGCCACCTTTCTGGAGAACACCCAAACCTGAGCAGGCTTGCCCATAATGTTTATTGATTCCCAAGAACACACGTGGAGGTCATGTCTTCCCTACTGGGTAGGACAGGAGAGGACAGGATACTCCACTGATGGCTGGGTGGAGAACGCCCTGCCCTCGTGAGCACAGGTTCAGGGTATACATGGCGAGAACAAAGCATTCATAAAGCAATTCAAGATCATGGAGACTCCTGTCACTGGCTTGTACATACATTGCTTAAAGCTTACACAGAGGTTAGCTTTCCATTCACAGGATCAGCAGAGTATATTGGGGGTTTAGTGTCCCTAAACTTGTGATGTTAATGTGGGAGGGGTGTGCATAACTCAGGAATGACGCTGCTGTGGGCCAATTCCATGAGGTGAAGGTCACAGTTACAACAGGTTCAGGAGGCCCAGTGAGACCAACAGCCTGGTCCCAGGGAGATAAGGGGAAGAGGTAGGTAAGAGGAGAGCTATATGTATGGAGTCTCCCTCCGCTCACATAAGATAGTAGAGATGCTCTAGAAAACAGCTGGGAAATTTTAAAACTGAACAGGCATTTACCATATAACCTAGCAATCGAACTATTGGGCACTTATCCCAGAGAAATGAAAACATATACTTACATAAAAACCTGTATACGAATGTTCATTGTAGCTTTAGCTATAATAGCCCAAACTGGAGTCAGCCCAGATGCCGTTCAACAGTACACAGCTGAGCAAACGGTACACCCATAACCATGGAATGACTCAGCAATAGGAAGGACTGAACTGGAGACACCCACGACATCTCGGGTGAATCGCAAAGGTGTGAGGCTTAAGTTTCATAAGCCAGTCTCTTAAAAGATACATAATGAAGAATGATGCTTACCCAACACTTCTGAAAGGATGAAATTTTAGAAATGGAGGTTAGAGAAGGAAAGGAAGGTTGAAAGTGGTTATGAAAGTGTAGCAGCCATCCTTGGTGATGAAACTTAGAAACATGAACCTATGCTTACGATAAAATCATATAGAAACATATGCATGAGTAAAATTGGAGAAAACAGAGTTAGTTTTGTAGATTTTATCAATGTTAATATTTTAACTGTGAGGTTGTACCATAGATGAACAAAATATTACTACTGGGAGAAACTGAATAAAGTGTACACAAATATGTGCTGTATTTTTTTCTAACAACTGCATGTGAATCTACAATTATCTCAATGAAAATTTTCAATTAAAAAATAACAGAGGGTTCATAAAAAGAGCATTTGGAAACAAGGAAAGAGGAAATTACAAGTGTGAGAACAGTTAAAACAAAAAAGTCAGCAGAAAAGTTCAGGTAAAGATCAAGGAGAAGATACTGGAATGAACTGAACAGTTCTATCCAGGAGCCAGGAACTCAAATAAGGAAAGTCTAAAAAAAAAGTGAACAGAGAAAAATTATTAAAGAAATAAATACTTCCTCTACTGAAGACCTCAGTTTCCAGGGTCAAAGTAATATATCAGTGTATAGGAAGGGGCAAGATGGTGGCATACATAGAGGTAAACCATGAAGCTCTGTAAGGCAGTCCCACATGGGAAGGCTGCTTGTTCAAGTGCGGAGAATTCCCTTAGTACTCCAGGCTCACACATGCCCACGATCCAGGGCTGACGAAGGGCTGGGGTAGACCACAGCACTGAGACCGTGTGTGTGTGAGGGGTGCTGTCTCTCCCTCTCTCTCTGAAGAAATAAACTATTTTTTTAAAAATGTACAGGGCTGCCCTCATGGCCTGGTAGTTAAGGGAGCCAGATTTCGCATGGCTGACTAAGGTTTAAATCCTGGCCTGACATCTCGAAAAACATGCCAGGCACGTGTGCGTTCATGCCCCAAATCCTGACAGGAAGGAGGAATTGCAGAGCAGGGATTGCGGCATGACCAGGCCCATTAGGAGGTGCTTTCTCCCTCTCTGTCTCCCTGTCTCTCTCTGGTGAGTGTACGCACTCACCGGCAACTTAAAAAACGACATGAGGAAATATACAGTACAATGAACATAAAAGATTACAACAAGAAACACCGTTCTGATTTTTCAGAAGCAGTAAGAATAAAGACAGGATTTTAGAAGTTAGCCTGCCCTGAAACCTTACAAAAATAGAGGATGTGCTCTACCTGGGCAAGGTGAGCTAGAGGGAGTCACGGCCCAGGACACGGTTCCGCCCTTCCACCAAACCAGTGAGGGAGGGTCCCAGGAAGCTCAGAAGCTCCCAAAGAAGAGAGTCCAGTCCAGCGGGAGGAAAACGTGACTCTTCAGAGACCTCCTTCCAACACAAATAGTCGACAGCTCGTGGGAGCTGTGGGACCACTGCAAGAGGCTCACTGCTCTGTCCAGGTTTGGGGATGATGAAGTGGCAAGTAGAGATGAACATAGGTATAGTTAGTGCATCCCACTGCGCTTCAGGGTTGCATTCTGGGTAGCTTAGATGTCGTTAAAATGTAATCTTTGAGTAGTTGGGAGGCTAAGGAAGGGAAATTGTAGGAATCTATTTTTGGGGTGAGTGAACAGTCATGATAAGAATACCAAAGCATTATTTTTCATTTTAAGCAACAGGAGGCCAAAAAAAAAAAAAAAAAAAACCAAAAAAAAAAAAAAGAAAAAACTTCAGACAATTTAATTTAGCAGAGTTTAATTGAGCAAAAATAGTTTGAATCAGGCAGCTCTCAGAACGGTTTCCCAAAACTCCAGATAGCCATGTGGTGGGTGTCATTTAAGCCTAAGAAAGGGAAAGTGACATACAGAAAAGGAAAGGAAGCATTGGGTAGAGGGATAATTGGATTGGCTACATCTGGACGTTTGTCTGCATGGGCACAGTGTAAGGTGCCGGCTGTAATTGACTGAAGTGGAGCTGCTATGATTGGCTGTAACTTAGCAACTGACTAAGGAAACAGACTTCCAAGTGCGGCTGTGGTTTCCTTATGGACCTCAAGCAGCAGAATGGAGGCCTTTTCAGCTACATTGTAGATGAACAGTAGAGAATATCTGCAACCCCTAAATTTAAAAATACCAGTGTAAATATAGTCTCATATATTTGTTGATTTACTGTGTTTTAGGAGCAATTTTTTTTTTTTAATTTAGCATTTTGCTACAAAACTTTCCATCTACCAAACAGAGGAAATCATCAACTGAATGTCCACATGTGCATCTGATATGGAGGTGTTAAAGTATATTCGCTGGAGAAGGCCTCCTACTCCTGCTTTAGCTACCGTGAGTAGACTCAGACCTCACTAAGAAAACTACTTCCTAGTGAAATAGCTAGGTCACAGTCCATCACAGCAGCTAGGGGTCAGTCAACCACAGGCATTCCACCATGTAAGCTCTGTTAACAGCAGGAAAACATCAAGATGTAACCAATCCAATTATTTCTCTACCTCATTGTCCCCCTTCCATTTTCATACGTCACTTTCCCTCTCTGGAACTTAAATATCACGTGTCCACACGGCTACCAGGAATCCCCTTGGATGCTATTCTGGAGTCCCCATTTTAAATCATGTTTATTTTTGCTCAATTAAACTTCACTAAATTAAATTGTCTGAAGTTGTTCTTTTAACAAAGTATTAAAACAAACAGGGCAAGTGTTGGAAATGAAGGACTATTTCAATTCTCGGGAGATAGCAGTTGAGAATGGAGAGAGGTAAGGCAGGGACTGCTCTTTCTAATTAAATACTGGTGAGCACTATCTTACATCTTAACCATTTATTTGTCTTATTTTAATTACACAATCACATACAAATAAACCTGCAAATAATCTTAGAAATTTGCAGTACATAAAAAAATTAACATTACCTCTATGATCGTGCCACACAGAGGACACCAGAGTTGAAATTTTGGTCTGTTTTCCAAAATTATAGTGTAAAGGTAAAAGAAAAAAATGATTCAAACAAATACAAAACATTCAATTGCAAGATCTAAAAATCCTCCTTTGGAGAAGACTCTTAATCTTCAAGCACTCTTTTGAAAGCATTAACATTAAAATTGACATTGCAATTGACACCAGGGAAATCTTGGCAGGAATTGAATTGAGTAGCTTGGAAAGAAATCACTCACAGCTGTCCTCAACTGGATGTATCCAAATTTGACCATTAAACATGAGAAAAACAGAGGGCCCACTAATTGAGAATGATAATCAGCAGCCTACCTTAGGGTCACATTTGTGGAAGTTAATTCAGTTTGATTAAGCCTCCAAACCATCAATGCTAAACTTAAAGCAATATTTCTCATGCCTGCTACTTTGTTCTAATGGATTACATTACGACCTTTGATTTTCAGTCTTTTTAAATTAAAAAGTGTTATCTGCATCTTATAACCAATGACTTTACCTCATATCGGTGACATCTTTAAGTTTAACTACAAAATTATTTTACCCTAATATCACATCTACACAAATAACGGCTCTTTCTTCCTATAAAGATCTCGTCATATTTTGCAAGTCGTTCATAAAGATACTGGCTATATATTTTTTTTCAGATGACCATTGATTTAAAGTGCAGTTAAAATGTCCCATCTTCCTTCCTTTAACAAGATTTTGTCACTTCCTTGCCCTTAAAGAAAAATAACTCATCTGCTAGCTTTGAGTTCAAGATACTAATTTCAGCATTTACTGTTTCCCTCAATGACGCCCTGTAATGTGGAAACGATTCTACCTCTGTCAACAGTGCAGATAGTTCCCTTTAGGGAGGACAACTTCACTGAGGACTTTTGGGCGTTGAGACCATTTCTAAACATTTTCCTTACTCCTAAGAACAAAAATGTTGTCTTAACAATACGAACTCAAAACAATGCCAAAAAATTAGCCTGTCAACATTTTTCTACTTGTTATATTGGTGTTTGATTGATGCCCTGGGCTATTGTATAAATTTCCATAATTTATGCAAACAATGCTAAGCAAATCACATATCAAAAACAATCATATTAATGATACAATAAATTCTCTTGAACACTGGTAGATTGGCACCAATTATTTAATAACCAGAAAAATAAATTTACAGTAAAAGATAAGTATATATACACACCTAGTTTAATGTTTTTTACTACTAGCAATATTCTATCTTCCCAGAAGTTATATCCCCTGATAAAATGATAAGCTCTCGATCTTGTGAGGATGAAGATAGGAATTGGAATCAGGAGCAGGACAAGCAGATAATATACCCACTGACAAGCTATTCTCCCTAACAGATGCACGGTTGAGAACCATCTAGAAGAGCATTAACCAGCACAGAAGAAATTTGTCACTACCAAGGTCCTATGTGTATGTACTTCTTTTAGTATCCGCTTCTATCACCTTCTATATTCGGTTCACATTTTGAGCACATAGTATTTTACCCAAATTGAGATATCTAGATATAACATTTGAATTTTGTGAGCTGGGAATATGTGTTAACTTTGGGGAGATTTGTGTGGCAGTATAAACGTCCATACTCTTCTGCATCACCACCAGTGTGCTATTTTTTCTGAGACTGTTCAACTCAGAAAAATAGGAATAAATCTCAATAGATGCTTCCCTGATCCAAAACACAGAACGGTGCAATAAGGATGCAGCTAAGATTTCCATACGGGGCTGACAATTCCACACCTAACTCAAACTCCATGTACCCCTAAAATTTAACTCACAGGATTTCCCCCCAGTCCTGGTTCTGGCCCATGCCCACCATCTTAGTACGTCACCATGTGTGAAGTGCAAATGCGAGAGTCAAGATTTCCCCGTTGCCTA
Organism: Tupaia belangeri chinensis; assembly: GCF_000334495.1. Taxonomy (NCBI): domain Eukaryota; kingdom Metazoa; phylum Chordata; class Mammalia; order Scandentia; family Tupaiidae; genus Tupaia; species Tupaia belangeri. The sequence goes on from NW_006199776.1 coordinate 150,300, forward strand.
AAACGCATCAAAATGAATCTGCCAAAGATATCATCTTGCTCATTGTGCAAACCCAGCCCACCATTCCCTTGTCTGGAAAACTAGTTTCTAGCACAAAGTTTAAAGAAAAATAGAAACTGGACAGAAATCGTGTTCCCATATTCTGTTCTTACGTAGTAGGAAAATGACAGTAACAAAGGAGCTTCCCTTTTTTTTTCTTTCTTTAAACTAGCAGGCTAACCACACACAGTAATGATAATAATAATAATAAACTCCACTAAGAATCATAAAGATGTTTGTTCCCAAGGGTGACTGAAAACTTCAGTAGCAGCAGATTAGGCACTTAAACTTCTCTTCCAAAGGTTTTGTTTTTTCCTGGAGAATAGTTTCTAGGACTTCCAGTCAAGATGATGAATTGAGTATATACAGGTGTATCTATCTCCTCTCAATTAAGTCGGTTTGGGAAAATACATAGCCAAGACTGAAGATAAAGCTGAAAAATATCTACCTACTGGAAACCAAGAAAAAACAGCAAGAATTGAAGCCTTGTGACTATGGGCTAAAAGGGCCAGTGGAATTCACTACAGACAAAATTTAAACCACTCTTGCAAAGACAGCAGAATGAAAAGGAGCTGTCTCTGGTCAGGGAAATACCAATGGCAACAGGCTCCAAGGACAGCTCGGGTAGAGGGCTGGTGCTCTCATCAATGGCAACTTGAAATTTCCTTTTCAGCAGCCAAGACCTAGAAATCTGAAACAAATTACTTACCAGGACATGCGTGACAAAGAGAACACCCACTCTAAATGAGAACAGTAAGCACAGGCATTGATCGCTGTGGGGGCCTGAAATTGATCCCTCCTTTTAATTACAGAACCCCTAAACTAAGAAACAAATCTCAGTATGGATTTGTAGCTAATGAAACCTATAAGGTAGCCTGAAAAAGGACAAGGATTCTCCAGAGTATATCTAGAGAGAAAAATACATAATTGTACCACAAAGCAGGGTCTATAAAACAAATAAACTAGGGACCTACAATTAAAAAACGAAGAAGAAAGACAAAGTAAAATCGGAAAAGGCTTTTAAAAATAAGTGTGTTATGGCACAAGCAGGTGGTGGGCACTAAGGTGCTGGACTCTCACATGGTTGACCGTGGTTCGAGTCTTGGACCCAGCAACTTAAAAATCACACTGGGTATGTGCATGTGTGTGTGTCTGTGTGTGTGTGTGTGTGTGTGTGTGTGTGTGTGCCTGTCTGTCTGTCCAAAATTCCAAATAGAGGAGAAAGGCTTGCAGCATGGCCATCCCTCCTGGGGAGTGATTGCTCACTTTCCCTCTCTCTATCTCTATTTGCCTCTATTTACCATATGGGAAAAAAAAAAAAAGAAAGAAAGAAAAAGAAAGAAAGAAAGTTGCTATGGGCTAGCTAGTGGCAAGGTGGTTAAAGCAGCTGAGGCTCACACAGTTCAAGACCTAAGACAGATGTCTGGAGAAACATGGCAGTCATGTGTGTGCGCATGCTCAAAACTCTGAAAGAAGGGAGAAGTGAAGGAGAAGGGATTGTGGCATGACCACCTCCTACATGGGACACTTTCTCACTTTCACTCCGTCTTTCTCAGGTGAGCACATACACCCTCTGGCAAATTTTAAAAAATGTTTCAAGAGGGCAAAAACGAATTTCATAGAGGGAGCAAGTAGGTAGTATGGTGGTTAAGGGTGCTGGACTCCCACATAACTGACCATGGTTTGAGTCCCAGACCTAGCGGCTTTCTTTCTTTCTCTCTCTCTCTCTTTCTCTCTCTCTCTCTCTCTCTCTCTGTCTTTCTCTCACTCTTATTCTGTCCCTTTCTGGTCAAATTAAATAAATAAATAAAGTTCAATAAAATAATTCTTTTTTTTAAAAAAAAAGAGAACATATTATAAAAGAAAAGCAAGCACAAAAATAACCCAATAAAAATGATATATAAGATGCAGTCATTTAAATAAAACAAAACTAAAACTGTAGAAATGCTGAGGAATAAATTATTGTAGTAAAAGAATAAATCAAGAGTGTGGAGTGTAACAAAATATGCAGAGATAGAAGGAATGAACAGGAAGGTAAGAAATAATCCCTTTTACAGAATGAAAATTTTCCATAATTGAAGATATAATTCTTTTTTTAAGGTTTTGCCATAGGGCATGTGCTCTCACTGGAGAGACAGAGACAGTGAGAGGGAAAGTGAGAAATCACCCCCTAGGGAGGATGGCCACACTACAATCCCTTCTCCACCACTCTCCTGGGATTTGGGATACACACACACATGCTCCTGGCATGAGTTTCAAGCTGCCAAGTCCAGGCTTGAACCATGGTTGGGAGTCTAGCACCTTAACCACTATACCACCTGCTGGCCTCAAAACATTGGGAGAAGATCCCACATAATGGACTGCAGTTCAAATCCCAGCCCCAGCAATTTGAGAAACATTCCAGGCACCTGTGATAGGATGAGGACTGAAGGAAAAAGGATCCTGGTATGACAACACCCAAACAGGGGTTCTTTCTGTTTCTCACACTGTCTCCTCGTAAGTGTACACACCTCTCGGCAGTAATACAAAACACTTTTTAAAATTTTAAACAAGAAAATTACTTAGAGACTAGCAAAACATGTGCAAGATCTACATTTCAGAAACTACAAAACACTGATAAAAGAAACCAAAGAAGATATAAATAAATAGATAATCCACATTCAAGCATAGGAAGATTTAATACTGTTAAGATGTCAGTTCTTCCAGAATTGATTTACAGACTCATTACAATACCATTTAAAATCCTGAAAGATTATTTTGTGGATATCAAAAAAAAAATAAATAAATAAGAAATCTGATTCTAAAGTCTATATAAAAAAGCAAAGAATCAGGTCAGCAGGAGGTGTGGTGGTTAAGGCACTAGATTCCACATGACCAATTGCACAGTTTGAGTCCTCTACGTGGCAGCTTGAAAATCACACCACGTGATCTGGAGATGGATACTGAACTTGGGCTGTGAAATATTACATTCCTTGACTAAAAATTAAATTTTTTCTGCGGAGGCTTCTCCCTCCAGATTAATTTCTAGTGGGTAGGGCTACCTCTGTTTCCTTCTCTCCATTTCTCTCTATCTCTCTGTCTCTTTGTGTCTCCTTGTGACTTTTAATTGTATTTTAATTTCTTTGTTAAGGTAAAGTATTTTCTGGGCTCTCAAGCCCCTCCTCTATTGTGCTAATTGGTGCCTCTTCCCATTCCATTTAGGAAACGTATGAACCAGTCCAGGCCCATCCTGAGATGGATACTGAACTTGAGCTGCGAAATACTGCTTCTGGGCAGTGTGCACACACACACCACAGTTTCATTTTTCACTTTCAAAAATTAAAATCTAAAGTTTTTATTAATTACCTTTTCATTCTTTCTCCTTTTTTATTTTATTTTTCTTCTTCTTTCCTCTTTTCCAAATCTTTTTTTTTTCTTTATTTTTATCCATTGGCTGCTCAGCCTTACATAGTAAGTGTCTAGATAGGTCCAAGAGAACAGGATCCAAACATCTGAATACGATTAGGTGACAGAATATTCCTCTATTCCCACTGAATACGATGCACAAAGAGTGAATGGAATGAAAGAGAGATTGTAGATCACCTCCTCCTGCACGCCTCTGAATGCTCATATTGAACTTCAAGAATTAGGAAGAAACGCACCATCCATCAGATGACTAGAAATCACTGCAGAGTCACAAGAAGTATGATAAAGCAAGAAAATATCTCTCCTCCAAAGGAAGAGAATAACTCCTCTTTATCCTCAGATAGTACAATGAAACTCATAGAAATGTCAGATAAAGAATTTAGAATATTTGTAGTGACAAAGCTAACAGAGATGGAAGAGAAGAGAGACAATGAACTACAGAAGAGGCAAGAAAAAGGAACTGACAAGTTTCAGTAGATGAGAAAATTCTTGCAAGATCTAAAAGAGGAAATTCACACTATAGAAAAGAATCAAATGGACCTGTTAGAGATGAAGGCTATAATACAGTAAGTCAAAACCTCCCTTGAAAGTATTAAAAGCAGACTAGATTACACAGAAAATTTAATCTCAGATGTAGAATATAGAATCACTGGTCTAGAAAAATCCACCACAAATACTGAGGAAGTTGTCCAAAAAAATGAGAATAATATACAAAAAAAAAAAAATAGATACCATCAAATGTCCAAACATCCAGATAATTGGTATCCCAGAATGCAAAAAGACTAATAAGGGCATTAATAATCTATTCCATGAAATCTTGGAAGAAAACTTTCCAAACCTACAGAGGCATTCAAAGATACAGCCCCAAGAAATACAGAGGACCTCAAATACTATCAACCCAAGAAGATCTTGTCCAAGACACATTATAGCCAGATTGATCAAAACCACAGACAAAGACAAGATACTAAGATTGACAAGAGAAACATCAAGTTACCTACAGAGGATATCCATCAGGCTGACAGCAGACCTCTCATTGGAAATAGTGCAAGTGAGGAAAGAATGGAAAATATGTTTAAAATGTTAAGGGAAAAGCAATTTCAACCAAGAACACTATACCCGGCAAGATTATCCTTCTTATGGGAAAAAAAGACAAGAATATACTCAAATAAACAAAATCTAAAAGAATTTACCAACACAGACCAGATCTCCAAGAAGTTCTGCAGGGAGTGCTATACCAAGAGATTTAAATACAGACACACAGAAATAAGACTTCAAAAACTAAGAAAAAAGCCAACTTGATCGTAGGGACAAGTCTGGAGTTGAATATTGTAACCTAGAATTTAATTGGAAAGATCGAACCACAACAGAAGATAGATTAAGTACATGAGACTGAACTGGTGAAATAGAATGTTATGACTTTTGTCTAAAACATTGCTGATTTTCTTCTAGGCTTAGTCTTCCAGTTTTAAGGATACTTGTCCCGTCCTGACCTGCCAATAGGTTCATGTACCTCTTATTTGAACAGAATCCTAACCTGTTTCCCTGCTTTAAGTAGTTAGATTATTTAAAAAATTTTGTGAAGCAATAAAATGTGTGTGTGTGGGAGGGTATGAAAAACAACTGTAGACACCTGAGATAGTGTGGGAGGAGAGTGGGGAATGGCAAAGGGTGAGAAAGGGGGGGATATATATATTCATATGTGTATGTACATATTTATACACATGAAACAAGAAATGGAAAATTATTGATGATAACATGTATGATTAAGCCACTATGCAGTATATTCTGGATGGAAAATCACATTTTGTATACTGTGACAATGCTCAGAGAATGAATGTAAATTAATTAATTAATTAAAAAAAGGTTTCAGAAGAAAATTACAATGCACTTGTCACTAGGTCCTAGCTTTGTCTGTATTTTTAGTTGAAAGTATTTTGTGAATTAATAAAATGTGAAAAATAAGTTTAGTATGGAAGGGAGAGAGGAGAAAGGGAAGGGGAAGGAAAAGAACAAGAAAAAATTTGCTTAATTGACAAAAAAAATGAGATGTTATTTGCTGATAAGTTATAATGTTTTTGGCTTAACTGACATGCATAGTACTTGTGCTGGAAAAAAGTAATGTTGTACACTGTAAAGACATGATTAAATATAAATAAGTAAATTAAAGAAAGAAAAATTTAAAAACAAAGAAAATCACACCAAGTGCTTGCCCAAAACTTCAAGAGAAGCCTATAGGAGAAGGAATTGCCACATCCCATTTCCCCTGGGGGGTGATTTCTCACTTCCCTTCCCTCTCTCTCTCTCTCTTTCTTTCTGTCTGTCTGTCTATCTGTCTCTCTCCAGAAAGTAAACACTCTGAATGGCAAAAACAATCTAAAAACATAAAGCAAAAGATCCAGCATAACCAATACAACATTGAAGAAGAGAGCTGGAAGACTTTAAGTGTGAATATTGAGAACAGCAGATGTAAAAAGAAAATTATAAAAGGGGGGGAAAAAAAGAAGGAACCAGTAGTTGGCATAATGGCTAAGTCGCTGGACTCCCACGTAGTCGACCGCAGTTCGAGTCCTGGACCCGGTAGCTTAAACTCATGCCAGGCAAGTGTGCATGCATGCCTAAGATCCTGAGAGGAGAATGGAGGAAAAGGGATTGCGGCATGGTTGCAAATCACCCCAGGGGGTGATTTCTTGCTTTCTGTCTCTCTGTCTCTCTCTGTCTTTCTGAAGAGCACACGTGCCCTATAGTAAAAACCTATAATAAAAAAAAAAGAGTGGTTATTAATTTACAGTGATTGAGACATTTTGCAATTTTTAGACTATGGACAAATATTTCAATGGGACAAGATAGACAGAGACACTAGAAATAGATCCACACCAAAATAATTAGCTGATTGTTTTACTAATGCAATCAGTTGGTTTTTGCAAAAGGAGAAAAGGAAATTCAATGAAGAAAATAAAATCATTTTAATAATTGGTGATAGACCACAAATCGAGAAACTCTAATGCAAAAAAAAAAAAAAAAAACTGTACATAAACCTTACACATTTCACAAACATTAACTCACAACAGATCATATGACAAAATGTAAAGCATGAAACATTCTGGAAGACAACAGAGAAGATCTAGGTAGTCTGGGATTTGGCAATAACCTTTTATATATACCTTCAAAACACTGACCCATGAAAGAAAAAAATAATACATTGCACTACATCAAATTTTTAAAACTTTTACTCTATGAAGACACTGTTCAAAGAATGAAAAGTCACTGTGAGAAATAGTAATAGTTTGCAAAACACATGTTGATAAAGGACTATTATCCAAAGAACAGTCAGAAAGCAAACACCCCGGCTGGTTCTGTGGCACAGCAGTGATGTGCTGCTCAGAAGAAACCAGATTCCACTGGAGACGGTGGTCTAAATCCAGCCGTGTGTAAGTGCCACAGATCCCACAGATCCCATAGGCTGGAGGACTGGAGGAAGAGGATCGCAGCGTGACTAGACCCTGTGGAGGGTGTTCTCCTCTCTCTCTCTCTCTCTCTCTCTCTCTCTCTCTCAGAAACACTCTATTGTGAATAGGAAAAGGAAATTTAAAAAAGAAAGAAAACAAACCCAAAAAGTTGACAAAAGGTCCAAACACCTCCCGAAGAATATCCACATGGCAAAAGAACAAATGGAACGATGCTCAGCATTGTATGTCATTAGGAAATTGCAAATTAAAACCATGAGATAGCACCACACACCTATCAGAACAGCTAGAAATCTGAAACACTGACAACACCAAATGCTGATGAATACGGAGAGTAAAAGGAAGTCTCTATGATTGTTAGTGAGAATAAAAAAAATGATACAGACACTTCGAGAGGTAGTTTGGCAGCTCCTCGCCCAGCCCAACAATGGCTCACTGTATGACTTAACACCCATGCTGCATGGTATTCGCCCAAATGAGCTGAAAACTTAGTTCCATAGGAAGACATGCACACAGATGTTTTCAGCAGCTTGATGCATAATTACCCAACCTGGAAGCAACTGAGATGTCCTTCAATAGCAGAATGCATAAGCAGACTGTGGCACATTTATACAGTGGAATATTATTCAGTGATAAAAAGAAATGAGCTGTCAAACCATGAAAGACTTGTTGAAAGGATTGTCTGAAAAACTACTTATACTGTGTTTCCAGCTATACGTCATTCTGAAAAAGGCAAAACCACAGAGATCATGAAAAGATCAGTGGCTGCCAGGAGCTAAAAGGGAGGAAAGGAGAAACGAATAGGTGGAACAAAGGGACTTTTAGGGCAGTAGAACTCTCCTGTGTGTTAGTATAGGTGGATTCAAACCCTTACACGGTTGTCAAAACCCATAGTGTAACAGAGTGAATATTTTGGTATAGTCACACAGTAGAATTATTATACAGCAAGAAAATAAGGAATTGCAACTACTAATGAAAACATAGATATCTGATAAATAATATTGAATGAAAAGAGTGCAGATTAAAAGTATATCTGTTTATAACTCTGCTTCACAAATAGAACAAGCCAATCTTTGCTGTTACAAACTGGGATACCAGCTATGCTTGGCAGGCTAGTCATGACTTGAAGGGGGCATAAGAAAGGCTTCTATGGTGCTGATTAGATTTTGGTTTTTGATCCATTTGCTCATTACATGGGTGTGTTCAGCTTGTAAAAATGTATTGCTATGCTGATTTATGATATGTGTGCACTTTTCAATATGCCTGTTATGTTTCCTTTTTTACTTCATTATGAAGGTAATGATAACATGAAATGTCACTTTTTTCTTTTTCTTTTCTTTTTTTTTAGGTTTTGCCACAGGGCATGTGGGCTCACTAGAGACAGAGAGAGAAGAAGTGAGAAATCTCCAGGGTGGATGGCCACATCACAATCCCTTCTCCATTCTCCTCAGGATTTAGGGCACAAATGCACATGTACTGTGTGATTTTTCAAGCCACCAGGTCTGGGACTCGAAACATGTATTCCCAACTGGTAATCTAGCACCTTAACCACCATGGCACCTGCTGGTCCCCATTTATTTAATTGTACAATTTGATGAGTTCAGAATATGCATATACCCATATTGTCACAAGCAAAGTATTGATCATCCATCATTTCTGAAGTTTTCCTTGTGTCCCTTTGCCCTATTTTGTGCTTGTTTGTTTTGTTTTCGTAGTAGGAATTGTTAACACAAGACCTACACTTTTAATAAAATGTTAAGTATACAATGCTATATTGTTAACCGTAGGCACTTTCCAGCAGATCTGTAGAATGCACTTTTCTCATGTAACTACAACTTCATACCCACTGAACAACTCCCAACTCCCCTCCCCATCCCTTTGCAACACCATTCCTTTTTTTGCTTCTATAAGTTTGATTATTTTAGATACTTCATATAAAAGGAATTATGTCAGATTTGTCCTCCTCAACTGACCTATTTCAGTTGGAGTAATGTCTCGTGGTTCCAGCCATGACACTGCAAACGGTAGAATTTCCTCCTCTTTGGTCCATCGTATGTATATACCACATTTTACTTACCCATTCAGCTGTCAATGAACGTTTAGGGCATATTATGTTTCGGTAAGCTTGTAAAAGAAAAAGGAAACAATTATCAGTGCGATGGGACAGCGTTGAGAACCACGCTTGTACATACATGGCAGTGTTGGAACGGCAAATCAGTCACAAAGGCGTGAACTAGTGCATAACTAACACTGCGACAAGTTTTTCTCCATTTAAAGATATTTCTCATAAGTAGCTTTCTTATTTCATACCACATATCTCACACTACAAAGACAAAATTCTAGTGAACTGGAATACATACACAAACATGGCATCAACTGGAATAAAGTAGTCTATAAGAACTCAGGTGGAAAGGGTTTCTTAAATAAGATTCTGAAAGCACATACCGTAAGTAAAATATATTAAATTTGATTACATTAAAATAAAATACGTCTAAACATCAAAATCCACTACAAGCAAGATGAAAACACAAGTGTTTAACAGAAAATTCTGTCTGCCCTTGGAATCCCTGGGTTTTGAATCCTTTATTCAACCAATTATGGACAGAAATAGTCAAAAAGCAAAACCAAAATTTAATGCAAAATTTTTAAAAAACAAATATGAAATTTTAGAGTATAACAACTACTCGCATCGCATTTACACTGTATTAGGTATCATTAGTAATGTAGAGATGATTTACAGGATATGGGAGGATGTGAGGAGGTTACATGTAAATACTACAATACATAAGGGAATCTTACATGAAGGACTGGAGTATTTGCTAACATTGGTTCTGCGTGGGCCCTAGAACCAATCCCCCATGTATATTGAGGGACAACTATATTACAATGCATATAATAAAGTATAGGTCAAATTGCAGATTTACAAAGAACATCTATAAATCAATAAGAAAAATAGTCAATCAGAAAATAAATGGAGAGGGGCCAGCAGTTTGCATAATGGCTATGTCCCTGCACTCCCACGTAGTCGACCATGTTTCGAGTCCCAGACCTGGTGGCTTAAACTCTCACTGGGCGCATGCATGTGCATGCCCAAGATCCCAAGAGAAGAATGGAGGACAAGGGATTGCAGCGTGGCCATGCCCCCTGGTAGGTGATTTCTCGCTTTCTATCTCTTTGTCTCTCTCTATCTTTCTGGTGAGCACACACGCACTATAGCAAAAAACCTCTCCAAAAAAAAAAGAAAAGAAATTAAGAGTGGAAACCAGACAGCCAATAAATTTGAAATGTGTCCAACCTAATAACTGAAAAAATTAGTAAATTACTATTTTTTTTTACTTTCTTTACATTTACTTATTTATTATTATCATAATCTTATTTATATTACATTGAATCACACATAACTTTACAGTGCATTATATTTCTTTTTCCATCAGGAATACTATGCATATCAGTCAATACAAAGACATTACTATCCCAATATTCATCATCCAATAGCTTTTCTTTTTTTCCATATTATTATTATTCCTATTATTTTTTAAACATCAGTCACTATTTCTTATTTTGCTTGTAAAGACTTTACCCAACATGAAATACTTCTCAGACCAGTCCAGTTGAGAATACTGTATACATCATCAAGTAATAAACCACATCTGTGTCCCACTAATGTCATGTCTCTCAATTTGTTCTCTTGCTATCCTTCTCTTTTTTAATTTATTTATTTTATTTTATTCATTCACTATACACCATTACAGCATACAAAATGAGATTTCCCATTCAGAATACACTGTATATTGGCTCAATCAAGCACATCAACATACGTGTTATCGTCAACAAAAATTTTCCATTTCTTCTTTCCTGTATATTTTGCTTTTATAAAAATTTTTTACAGGATTATTTATTTAATTTTATTTATTTTTATTATTAATTTAATTTGACCAGAGAGAGACAGAGAGAGAGAGGGAGTGAGAAAAAGCAAGCCTCCATGTCTTGGACTAAAATAACAGTTGGCCATGTGGGAGTCCAGTGCCTGAACCACCATACTATCTACCAGTCACAAGTAATTATTATTTTTTTTCACAAGTAATTAATTTTTAAAACAACCATATCCCACGGACCTGCAGTAGCATGTTGATTAAGATACTGGACTCCCACATGGCCAACCATGGTTCAAGTCCTGGACATGGTGGCTTAAAAATCACACTGGATGCATATGTGTGTGCCAAGAAAACCCTTGGAGGAAAATGGAGGAGAAGTGATTATGATATGGCCATCCCTCTTGGAGACTGATTTCTTACCTTCCCTTTCTCTGTTTCTCTATCTCTTCGAGCAAGCACATCTGTTCTATGCAAAAAAACACAAATAAATAAACAAACAAACCAAATTCCACTTTACTTATCAAATTGGTAAAAATCAATACGCTAATAATGCTGGGTATTGAGAGAATATGAGGAAAGAACAGCCCTCTCAAATACAGCTAGTAGAAGCGAAAATTGATCCAACCACTTGGAGGACAATTTGGTAGTAGCTAGTGGATTTAAGTGTATCACACAACTCAATTTAGTAACTGCACTACACACTTAATAGAACTTTTATACGCATATACAAGGAGACATACAGAAGGGATACTTCTCCTTAATAGCAAAACCTTGGGGACAACCTAAGCATCTGTAAGTAGGGAGGAAGATAAAGAGATTTGTATGGTTAAGATATCTTCTCAAAATGACAAAACCATCAAAGAGAACATGCATACATCTCAAAAAGATATTACTGCAAGATACAGAATGACTTATATATTATCTTTAATTTGTAGATGTTAAAGCACACACCAAAATAATACTCATAGATCACTTGTGAATGCATACTTACGTCTGTGAAATAAAATGGAAGGATAAATAATAAATAATAATGTGGGTTGCTTTGGGTGTTGGAAGGAGGACAGAGTTATAAGAGTGGGTTAAAGGTGAGTTGAATTGCACTTACTATCAAGCATATGATTTCTTCAGATAAAAGTAGTTAGGAAAAATATGAAGAAATGTTAACCACGATTAATTTTGGGTGTTGGATATATTATTATGTGCAATTCCTGTATAAAAATTTAGATAGTACCGTAGTTTTTCTCCATAAAATTTTGTTTCCCTTTCATGTTAATTGGGTCCTTGGCTAATATAAATGGCTCCTTCTCTTTCTCACATTACATATGTATTTTATGTATACCAATTTCCCCTAGGTAATAGATGCAGAAAGCCCACTATAAAGGGAATATTAAGGTCCATTCATTTATAATTACCTGGATGTGAGGAATGTAGGAGATTAAAAGTGAGAGGAGGACTGGTCCAGATGTCCCTCTGTGTTGGGGCATGAAGGAGCAGTGTCTTCCCCCCCAAGCACAGAGTTTTCAAGGATCCAGAATTTTCTCCTTTCACGTTCAGTCTCAATATCAAAGAAATTATAGGAGAATAGGGACTCACTAACCGCAGGAAATGATTGCGCTGTGCTTCTCCCCCCCCCCCATCACGGTCTATTTATGCCTTGAGAGTTATTTTGCAAAAATGGGCCCAGGAACCACAGATGGGTGATGACTCAGGAGAGTGGGAAGGGCAGGAATGGCTGTGTTCACGGCTGTGCTCAGGCGGAGCCCTCCGCTCTCCCAGGTTGAGGGGAGTAAATAAGCCTCCCCGAGGCACCCGCCTGCTGTCTGTGCGGTCAGTTGTTCTCGGGAAGTTTTCTCTGTCAATTGTGGGACAAAAATGTGCTGAAAATCAGTCCACCTGGCGTGCACCTGACAAGGCCGGCGATTCTGGCTCAACTTCGTTCTCTCTAATGAAAAGTAGATGAGGGGAAATTCAGCCCGCAGGACCTTTTCAAAACGACGAGATGTGAGTTTCATTTTGCTCCTGCTGTTGACAGTCAATGCCACCTTAGCATTTCGTAGAGGCTGCATAGACAGACGGACAGACGGTGTATATACACAGAATGTGTGCCTCTCGTTTGTAAAATCGGTCGAACAACACCTGATACATCTTTATTAGAGTGTTATGACAGCGATATTCAGTGGAATGTAGTAAAGCTCTAAGGAAATGTATTGAAAATTCAGTACTTTTGACTCTCTAGTATAAAAATTGGCTTATAGTAATATCCTATAATCTGAAATAATTCAAGAACATGAATATAAGTCTTTACTCTTACCAGCATCATCACTAACTTTTCCTTTCTATGTATTTCTTACCAAGGCCTGAAGAGAGCTTTCTTTTCCATTTGATTTCTGTGATTCCACATGACTCTAGAAAGTTTTTTATTTCCCACTTTTTCCATATCTCCCTCCCTCTTTCCCCAGATGCTCCTTTTCTTTTCTGCTCCAATAATATGTAAGCTTAGCTATAAAACATACTGGGACCACCTTTCTCCTGACCGATTTCCCACAACAAAGTGTGACAATGTATGAGACTCCTGAAATAAGATGTCATTTATGGACTAAAATCCTTTGTAAAACATGAAAATGGAATTGCATTTAGGGTACCCAGAGTTTCCCTTTATATAATATCTTGTTTCTTCCATCTCACAAATCAACCCTCAGGATGAAGTCGGAGAAGGTCTCTGATAGACACTGAGTTTAGAAAACTTAAATGTAAACAGGACCAGCAGGCAGCATGGCAGCTGAGGCACTGGCTCTCACATGGCCGACTCTGTATTTCCTCATTATCACCCAGCAGTCCTGAGATTCCCGAATCATGTCCTTTGTTTCTAACTAGATTTCACGCTTCCATTCTATCTCCCCATGCAGGGAAG
>NW_006199776.1:164213-188257 GCF_000334495.1 Tupaia belangeri chinensis
GGCGCTGTGACAATGAGTCAGACGAGAGCAAGAGAGCTCTTCACCAGGGCAGGGACCGAGGGCCGGCACTGAGAAATGCTTGGCCAGGAGAGATCGATGGGCTTGTCAGCAGTTCTCTGATTGTCCCCTGAGAGTTAGGCTGGGTTTCTTGGAACAATGAGTTCATCTCGTTTCAAGGAGGTAAATCCTAATCATTTCTGAGCACACCTGACATAGTCCTTATTTAACCTAGGAGATATAAAAATTGGGCTATATTTCTAGTATGTCTTTTTTTTTACTGACTTTTTTGTTGTCGTTCATATTATATGTCTAACTCTTCTTTCTACATTGTACGCTATCAGTAGAGTTATTCTGCAAAAAAATATAGCCACAAAAATTGCTTACAAATCTATTTCTATACTTTGGACTTCAGACAAACAATCCTGTGAGAGTAAGTAAAGGAACTTCCCACCATTATGTTTTTAGCTTTCGGCGCACTTTAGTGTCGAAGTTTGACATAAACACTTCAGTCTGACATACGGTAGGAAGAGAGCCTTGGGAAATCTGGCTACTGCGAAGAGATGAGAGTGAGCTACCATTCCCTGTCGAGTTTTAAGAACTGCTAGCTACAATTCTGGGACAGTGAATATACTTCCCAGTGAATATATCTGTAAAAATAAATATGGTTATAACTACACACACGCATATTAATGAAAACATCAACAGGGTAGCTCTATATAAAGTTTTTCAAATGAGTATGTTTTCACAGATACTAATAAAAATTATACTGATTTGGGCCAGTCCATGGCATAGTGGTTAAGGTAGCTGGCTCTCACATAGCTGATTACTAGGTTCAAGTCCTGGACCTGGCAGCTTGAGAAACATGCCAGGGGTACGTGCATGTGTGCCCAAAACCCTGAAAGAAAGGAGAAATGAAGAAGGGATTCAGCAAGGCTCGTCCTCAGGGGTAGTGGTTTCTCACTTTCCCTCTCTGTCTCTCTCCAATAAGCACATGTGTCTTCTGGCAAAAATTCTTTAAAAATTATGTTGACTTTACTCCAGAGAAAAAGCAAATCGGTCTGCATATGACCTGGCAATGGCACTAGCAACAGTGGCCTCTGGTATCGATTTTTTGTGAATTTTTATGTCTACCGCATCGTACATTCTGTGTGTGTCTCAGTGTGGAGGAGTTTTGCAAGCATTATTTTCCTATGCTTGGTAACTCTTGGTAAATACAAAAAGTCAAAAAATTTAAATTTCCATAAAGAGGGTTACGATCTCAACAGAAAGGAAAACAGAGATGATTTAAAACATAGACGTAAACTGAAAGAGCTGAGAAAATTAAAAATGCCATCCACAACAACAGAATAAATCATTCAATAATGAGAAGGTCTCCTAAGGACAGCCAGCAAATCCTGGAACTCACGAAGCACCATGTGTGTGAGCACTGGCAATACCGACATGGCTTCCCTACTCGCCTGCCACCTTTCACCTTTGCCCCCACCCTTGGTTCTCATCCTAAACACAAGACTAAGCCCGTTAAAACGTGGGGTGCAGCCTGTCACTCCCAGCTCGAAACCTTCCAGTGCCTTCTCTGCTCAAGGCTCTCGGACAGCAATCGCCCCATCTCCTGTTGCTCTCGGCTCTCCATCTGGCTCCGTCTCACTTACTCAAACTCCTCCAGATGCAATGGCCACTTCGATGTCCCAAGAACTCAGGTGCATTCCCACTTCAGGCATGTGCACCTGATTTTTTTTTTCATTGGACCAATATCCTCCCAAGTAGACACATGGCTTCCTCCTTTACCTGCTTAAGCACTTTTCCTGATGTCCTTTCTTCTGGAAGGCCTTCCTGGACACCCTATTTACACTACAGTACTCCTGCCTGCCCCTCTCACTCAGAGCTTCCCCTCTCTTTCCTTCCTCTCCTGTTTCCAGTCTTCCCCATATATCCACTCAGCTACCTGTCTTCTTCTTCTGTCAGTTCAGTTCCCTGAGGGCAGGGATTCTTGTCTGTTTTGCTTAGTCCTACATTCCTAGCACACAGTTGGCACCAGTGAACCTGTGTTAAAGAAATGAGGTAACAGGGACCAGCAGTTAGTGTAATGGCTCTGTTGCTGGGCTCCCATGTAGTCAACCACAGTTTGAGTCCTGGACCCAGAGGCTTAAACTCACACTGGGCGCATGTGCTTGCATGCCCAAGATCCTGAGAAGAAAACGGAGGAGAAGGGATTGCGGCATTCTCGCTTTCTATATCTCTCTCTCTGTGTCTTTCTGGCGAGCGCACATGCCCTATCGCAAAAATCTCTACAAAAAAAAGAGAAAAAAAAAAAAAGAAATGAGGAACTATGTAATGAATTAATTACTAAAGGATAAAGGATAATAAATCCACAGTGAAAGAAAGTGATTGTGAATTGGATTTTAAGTCTACAGGAAAAAGACTGAGATCTATGTGGGTGTCTAAAGCTTAATGTTAATTCAAGAGAAGGCGAAGGTTCTAAGAGCAGGTCCCATGGCAGACATGAAAGAACTACAGAAACCATGCAGAGGGAAGCCTACCAAACCTAACTTATTTTCAAAGACAAAGCTATTCTACTATATTCCTTAACATCTAATAAAATGCATTTATTTAAGAATAAGAACATCTAGGGACCAGCAGATGGTGAAATGGTTACATCTCTGGATTCCCACCTAGTCAACCATGGTTCAAGTCTCAGAGCCGGCATCTTAAAACTCATGCTGGGCACATGTGCGTGCGTGCCCAAAATCCTGAGAGGAGAATGGAGGAGAAGGGACTGCAGCATGGCCATCCTCCCTGGTGGGGCCAGTTCTCACTTTCTGTCTCTTTGTCTCTGTGTCTCTGGTGAGTGCACACACCCTTATAGCAAAAATCTCTCTTAAAAAAGAAGAAGGAGAGGAAGAGGAGGAGGAGGAGGAGAAGAAGAAGAAGCAGAAGAAGAAAAGAAAAGAACATCTGAAAATGCTCCGCTTGAAAGGACAGCCTTAAACTCCAGGTAAAGAAAAGTTGAGATGCTCTTCAGTGCCGTCTCTCCCTCACGCCCATTTATCCATTATTATCTCCAGCTGAAACCTACGCTAACCTCCTCAACAGGGCCTGTGCGTTGGCGCAATTTTAGCCTGGCTGACTCTTAGCGGTCAGCGCAATCCTCACCTTAGAACAGAATCCTAAATCCTCACCACACCTGTAAGGCCCTCATGACATGGGCCTGGATTGCCTGTGCCCTCATTCCATACCCCTCATTCCCTCCCCAACATGTACGTTGGCCACACTGACCTTCTCGTGTGCAACATGTAGAGCAAACCCAGACCTCAGGCCGTGTGCCTCACGGCTCCCTCTCTCTAGAACATCAACTCTCCAGGCTCTGTAGTTGCTTTTAGGATGAGAACAAAGGGTGGGGACAAAGGTGAAAGGTGGCAGGCGGGCGGGGAGGCCATGTCAGCATTGCCAGTATGGATGCCCACGGTGCTTCACACAGGTCCTGGAATGTGCTTGGAAAGTGAAACAGTCTCATTATTGAATGATTTATCCTGTATACATGGATGGCATCTAACATTTCCCCACCATTTTCAGTTTATATGTATTTTTTAAAGAATTATTTTATTTGGGGACCTGCAGTTAGTGTAATGGCTATGTCGCTGAACTCTCACATAGTCGACCGCTGTCCATGTCCCGGACCCGGTGGCTTAAAACTCATGCCGGGCGCTTGTGCGTGTGTGCCCAAGGTCCCGAGAAAAGAATGAAGGAGAAGGAATTGTGGCGTGACCATGCCCCCTGGGGGGTGATTTCTCGCTTTCTGTCTCTATGTCTCTCTCTGTCTGGCTGGCGAGCACACACTCCCTATAGCGAAAAACCTCTCCAAAGAAAAAAGAATTCAACTTTTTCAGTAAATATACAACTTTACATTTATTTACGCATTAATTTTGATAACCTGCATCTTCAAAGAAACTTGTCCATTCATCCAAATTGTTTAATTAATTGGCATTTAGTTGCTCATACTATCCTATTTTTTTAATACCTATATTATCTGCACACAGCTACAGGCCCCTACATGCATGTTTTAAATCATCTCTGTTTTCTTTTCTGTTGAGTTTGTAACCCTTTTTATAGAAATTTAAACTCTCTATTTTTTTTTTTTCAACTAAGAGCTTCCAAAAATAGGACAAATAATAATTACAAACATCTCAGGAATAGGTCAAGCATAATACATACTCTGCAGATGACAGCCAACATAAAAAGCCGTGAAAATTCTAAAACTGCAGGGGACTGAAGCTAATGCCATTGCTAGGTAGTAGGCAAATTGATTGATTTCACATTCTCACTTTATTCATCACCTCATTCATGCCTTTGTTCAAATGGCATCTCAGGGAAGTCTTTCCTGAGTAGCAAATGCAAAACCAAGCCTGTTGTTCTTTATGGCTTTCCATATTTTACCTTTTACGTGTGGGCCTTCTCATTTCCTAATGTTATATTGTAGATATATCTACTTCTATCGTTTAATTACTGTGTGCCCAGCGGCTGGGACTGGACCAGGGACAGAGTAGGTGCTCACAAAGTGCTTACGTGTTGGGCGTAATACATGGGGGGCTGCAAGTTGAAGATCATCTTAGTCATAGGAAGGAAGGACTTAAAGCCTAGATTTCTAGGGGCCAGCAGGTGGTGAAGGCACTGGACTCCACACAAGCCACCACAGTTCGAGTCTCAGACCTGGCATCTTGGAAATCACACTCATTGCCCGTTTCTGGTGAGCGCCCATGCCTTATGGCAAAAAATTCAAAAACCAAAACAAACAACAAAGACACATGAATTTTTAGACTTTCGGAGCCTAACATGCTCACAACTCAATTTTTTAAAAATGTTTTTAAGTCTACAATCGTTTCTGGGCTAGAAGGAACACATTTGGAAACTATGCACATCTCTGGAGCTTTCAGTGCAGTGTAATGACTGCCAGTTGATTTGGCATCATCTGAGTTCTCACAAAATGGATTTAATTCACATGGGCAGCAAACAACAAGGCAAAGGAACTTCAGTTTCCAACTTAGACTGTTTTTCTCTTCTTATCTGTATTTAAAACAACCATGTTTATGACTGAACCCTTTTTTTTTTTGAAAACTGCATCTACTAAAAGACATTGAGATATTTGGGAGAAAAATCATGCATGTAAATTCCAAAATCTGCTTACAGAAAGCATTTTCTAATTCTATATAACTTATAGAAAACACTCATCTAATCTCCTACTCTATTATGATTCTTATTTTAAGGTAATAAAAAGGGAATTAAGTTGCAGGTTTTCCATACTAATTTGTGTCAACTTAAAAAAAAAAAAAAAAAGAGAGCCAAAGAAACAAAATACTATACATACATAATGTGTGTTCCTTCTTCTCAAATTGCTGTTTTCCTATATTCTAACTTTTACAATTAGGAGTCTGTATATTCTTTTTCTCAATTCCAAATAAAAAGTTTTATGCAAGTGCTTAAGGAAACTTCTTGATTGTAAAATGTCAAGCTCTCATAAAGCATGTTTCTATAGAAGAGACAGGAATATCTGAATATGTTAGAACTAAGATAGAATTTAAAATACTTAGATTCCCTAGTCCTTATGCAACCTCTCTAGTCAGTGGGTGTTGCTGCTTTTTCTATCATGAGTTGAATTTATAATACACTCTTCTCATTAGAAAAGGAGTCCAAGAAAGATATCACTCGAGATATGTCAGGTACCTGGGGCCAGCTGACTTACATGGACATTAATTGATAAAAGACTACTTAGAAATTATCTCCATGCTCATTTTCCTGTACATGAAGCTATTGATACTTGTAAGATTCACCTTTAAGACATTTTTAGAAGCCATAGGGATGACCAGGGTTTGAGTTCCAGTTTGACTTGCACCCGGATCCTGACTGGCTGAAAAAGGTTGGAGGTAGATTACAACGTGAGACTCTACTGAGGGTGATATTCTCTCTCTAACTCATGGAATAAATACATGAACTTTGAAATAAATTGTAAACTATTGTCTGGACAATAAAACATTGCTTTACTCCAATCCTTACTGTGTTTTTAACCAAACATTCAAAGTACATTGTTGAAACAGCAATGCCTATCATAAGTCAATTTTTACAGTATCACTTCTAATAAATAAGAATGTAAGCAACAAAAAATCTATAAGGCAAGCATCTACTCATTTGTCTGGATCGTGTCAGGGTATTCTTGAAAAATCAGATGTGAGAGCATTTGACTCTAAATGACAAACTGTGGTGAATTTACAAGTGGGCCGACACTACCTACACATAACCTGGAAAATCTGAGAATACTTTTTATTATTTTCCAAATATTTATAGAAGCTTACTTCAATGGCAAGCCCAGATCTTGAGACTACATGACTGAAAGAGTAGACATAGTCTCTTTCTTCAAGGATTTCAGGCCATAGCTCCCTGACTGCATGATTATAACGTGTACATGCATGTACATGTGAGTGCACACACTCACACACACACACACACACACACCCTTCACTGCAGGTGATAGTTTTTGATCTTTTTCAAGGAAAGGAAATGGACAGTTTCAAAGTCACTGCCTGCTGCTTAGAAAGGCAGAGGTCATGAATGTTTCATTGATACAGCTCAGATGTTGTCCTTTATGAATGAAACGTTTCTATGCAACCTGATTGTGAAAATTGTCCGCCTACAGGAATTCATAGAAAAAACAAGAAAGATTTTTAAGTGGGTGTTTCCTGCATAAAAAAAAAAGATTATGATGATGCATTGCCAATTTTTAAATTGCAGCTTTTTAAAAAGTCATGACCGTGGGCATAGCAATGAAAATACCATCAGTAACTCACTCTTCCTACACCAGAGAACTTGGCCTGGAAGAGCACATACTTTGGGTTACATCTGATTAATTTTTTGAATGCAGGAAGTGTACGAGTATGGCATTTAAAGAAATGAACACTGACGCAGATTGCCTCAATGGAGAGGAAAGAACAAGAGCGAATTTCATTGTGTTATGATAAATGTACAAAAACAGGGTTTGTGAACCATCAGCCAAGGGATTTTGAATGGGTTTCATTCACTCCTTGAGATGTATTCATGACTCCTGTTGACATTAACGGGGGCTACTCAATGGCATAGAAAGAGTAGGCCTTTTGTGTATATTCTTGTACATTCAAACAATAAATGTACATACTTTCAAAGAAACCTATTCGATTGTTTTAACATTAAGTTGGGTTAGACTCACTGGCACACACTGCCCAGTAGGGAGGGAAATACAGTTAACAAGGGAGAAGGTTCAGGCATTATGAACCTATCTTGAGCCCAAGATGTATTTTCATAAAATTGCGACTACTGTTTCCTTAACCACCCAGGCCAGAAACTTATTTCCTCTTTTATTTTTCTTACCAAATGGGAATTATGTTATCGCCACATGGAGAGATGAATGACTCCAGGGTGACTCCAGGGGCTCTTTCCTTCTTGTCTGGCAATACACTGCAACAAGAGGGCCTGCTCACGGCTTTGACCTATGACCAGGGACTGGCAGCACTCGGTGTACCTCTCCTCCTTCTGCTGGCATGAGGTCTCTGCATGGAAGACCACTCTCAAGCTGACAAAGGCCATGCCCTAGTTCCACCGATGAGGAGATCAAGTACAATGAGAGCTGGATGAACCCAGTACACAAGACCAGGTGCTCCTACCCAAGAGTCTGGGAGAGACTGGGAGGAGCCTTGTGGACCCTGCCCTATGACCCCAGCTGACGACATGTGACACTTGGGAAATTTGCTTGACCTTTTCACCAGCAATATTTGCCTCAGAATGTTGTTTAGGAACACAGTTCGTTTATTTTCCTTGGTGGATATCTTACGTTAAGTAGATGAGAAGTAGTCTGTAAGCGGTGAATCACATTCAGAAAGGATTTAGTGAGAATAAAACACAACCTAATATCATAACTAGTCTAACCATCCTGAAACTCAGAGGTTTTGTTTCCTGCACATTTTATAATTTTATAAGTCATAAACTTCTAGCAGAAGGAACAATGAAAAGAAAAATTGGGGTTAATCACTGTGAACATAAGATTTAAAAATTAAATTCTGTCTCAAGAAACCTTCAACGTGAACCTTTGGAGTTACACATGGTTTACCTATGTGGCTCTAACACCTTCATAGTGCAAATCAAAACATCGAGACTCACTGCCAGGCAAAGTACTTGAGAGAGTGTGGAACACAGAATGTTGTCTTCAGTACTTTTGAGAGAAATAAAACTGCTTTAGGTAAATGTATCTGATCATTTTAGACAAATTAAAAAGAAAAAAAGTTTTGTTTTTTATTGAGAATAAAAATGAAGTAGGTTTTCTATTTAATTACTCTAAAATCAGAACGAGCAGCTCATCTCCAATGAAGTGGCGTTCAATGGAGGTGAATTTGACACTGATGCTTTAGCTTCACCAAAGCTGCAGCTCTAATCTAAAGAAACTCGCTGTGTTAATTCATCTCGATGTGTCCGTGGGGACAGATGACTGATGAGCCTTCAGCTGCTGTTTCAAGTCACAGTCTGTCACAGTGGAGTTTGATGGTTGCTTACACAGTTAGACGGCATTTTCTATGAGGACTGCCTACTACAATGCTCGTAAGTGCAAATGAAAGTTGTTCTTAGAGGGCCAACAGGTGGTGTGGAGGTTAAGGTGGCTGGATCCTACATGGCTGACCGTGTGGTTCGAGTTGCAGACCAGCAACATGAAAATCACAACAGTACACATGCAAGAATGCCCAAAATCCCAAGAGGAGACTGGAGGAGAAGGGATTGTGGCATGGTCATTGCTCTGGGGAATGATTTCACACTTTCCCCCCTCTCTCTGTCTGTCTCTGTGGAGAGTGCAAACTAAAAAACAAGCAAAAAATTTAAAAATAATTTTTAAAAAAAGAAAAGGAATGTATTGTTAGGTCAGCTGTGGAGTCAAACTCGTGGAAGGATGTGGAAGCCTTGCGATACTTCAAGATTCGCTATTTTACTTGCTACAAATGAACCCCTAAGATCTAAATTAATCCTAAAATCTAAAAGACCATGTGTGAGTTGATGTACTTGGATTGTCTCCTTTCCTCCCTACACACTCAGAACATTAAGTCTCTGCTAAACACGTTTAGAGGTTCAATACCTCCAGATTAATGGTTGCTGTTTTGGCTCTGTGTTCTGCAGTGACAGAGCGATCTCTCACCCCCTCAGCCATTTGTGACTATTCCACTGTCCCTGTAATTGAGATGTACGAGAGGGATTACTGATGGCAGGGCACTCGTAACCACCTGTTATTTTCTTGAGCTTTCCACCTCTCGGTGGTACTAGGATAGCCCACACTTTCCAGTTGCCAAGTCCATAAGCAGAGAAATCTGAACGATAATCACATTTAGGGACATATGAACCGTGAAAAGGTTAATATGCAGCCACTGTGCTGCCGAGTCTAAGGAGACTGATTAATCTGAAGGACTTCTGCCCACATGCAGACAGGTGAAGTTTCTGTAGTTATCTCATTGGTGCCAAGATCACGTATCAGAGCTAGAAAGATTATGGACCTCAGAGAATGAGAAGCACCTGGAGAGAAAAACCTACCCTGCTATTCCCTAGTTAAGTGATCTTGGAGATATTAGTGAACCAAAGATGTCATTTTCTCACTCGTAAAATGTAGATAAGAGTATTTCCCCATGGAGGGATTTCAAAAATTATGCGCGGTAGGAATTCTAGAGTGTTAGTGAAACTTTCTTATACCAGGTGCACTTGATAAACAGTGGGCATTATATGTTTTTTACTATTACATTCATTTTAGAAATGAGGACATGGAGACCAACTACAGGTAAGCGAGACACACTAATGATGGAACCAGAGCAAAACCCCAGCTCCCTATATGGGGTACAGTCCCCCTGCAGTAAATGGACCGCAGTTTCTATTCGTGTTTGAGGGTCTGTGGGAGAGAAAGAGCTCACGTGACTTTGAGTCAGATGGCATGGGCTGGTACCACCTCTACTCAGCCAAGGCAGGTGTTTTGTTCTCAGCAACACTTACCCTTTCCTCTGTCTCCTTGGTCTCCCTTCTCTTACAGGAAAATGTAAAATACTCTTTGCTACCAACAAAGACATTGTTGTTGATTCTTTTCTGAAACATCTATGTTTGTTTGTTTGTTGTTGTTGTTGTTTTTCCTATTTGAACATTCCCGCAGTGGGAAACCTTCCTATGAAAGGTGTAGTAACTTGGTACCATCATATTGGAAAATTTTATTAGAGAGGAAGACAAATGCAGTCATGTTTAATGATCAAGAAAACATTTATTTATTTTTAATTTGAGTGCCAGGTGTTATAATAAGAGAAGGGAACAATATAGGCAAAAATTTCTGCTGTCTCTTGGTCTGTTCTCTCCTACTAAAGCAAAATGCCACAACCTGGGAAATTTGTAGAGTACAGAAACTTATGGGCTCATGGTTCTGTAGGCTGGGGAGATTCACGCTGAGGGACCAATGTTCTGAGAGGGCACTGTTTCCTGCTAAATCAGAAAAGCAAAGAGAAGGTGTGTGAGAGAAAATTGGGGTGGAGGCAGGGGGGTCTAAAATCTTTCTTTTAAAAGGAACCCACTTTCATGGCCTTTTCACCTCTTGGAGGGTCCTACTTCTTCACGCTATTACAATGACAATTAAATGTCAACATGAAGTTGGAAAGGAACAAATATTTAAACCATAGCAGCTTGCTTGAGCTTAAGTTCTAGAAGAGGGACAGAAAATAAAAATAAGCACACGAACAATTTAGGTCATCTCGGGAAAGTGACTTTTGCTTCAGCTTCAGTTTCCTCAACCTTAGAATTTAGTTATTGTTTTAGGTAAAGCATATGGTTACTTTAGAAAGTAAGAGGATAATACACTATAAAAAAAGTTTACTATGGATACACCAAAGAACTAAATGTAAAAAGAAAAATTACAGGGCTAGCAGGTGGCATGATGGTTAAGGCACTGAATTCTCACTTAGCTGACTGCAGTTCAAGTCTTGGACCTACAGGCTTAAAAATCATTCCAGGCATGTGGACATGCATGCCCCAAATCCCAAGAACAGAATGGAGGAAAAGGGATTGTGGGATGGCCATCTGCCCTGGGGAGTGATTTCTCACTTTCCCCCTTTTCTGTCTCTTTCTGGTAAGCACATATTCTCTATGCCATAAACTAAAAAAGAAAAAAAAGAAAGAGAAAAATCACAAAACTTTTAGTATTTTATAATCTTGTGCTTAGCAGTATTTTAAGTAAGAGTAGATACTTATAAGCCAAAAAAGAAAATGTAATCATATTTGATTCAATGAACAAGCAAACAAACAAAATGACTGTAGACCCCAACAACAAAGTCAAAAGATAAACAAAAGATTGGGAGAAAATATTTGCACAACATACAATATCCCACACAAGGAAAACCTCTGAAATTGATGACATATCCATTATAAAAATGGGTAAAGTCTATGAAAAGGTGTTTCACATATCAGAAAATATAATAGTGCTCAGCCATGCCAACCAAGGTGGAAGGGCTTCACTGCAAAGCTCTTATGAGGGTACCTCTCTCTGCTTTCTATATATCTCTTTGCCTCATAGAAAATAAATAAATAAACTTTCTAAAACATAAGAGAAAATGCAAAGGAAACACAATCCTAGTAGTAGTAAGAGAAAGAGGCAAATTGCACTGTGTTCTTGAAAAGCGTTGTGTGGCTCTTGTGTTTTCACAATAGAAATAGCTATGTGAGGGGCAGCAGAAGTGGCCTAATCGGAGCAGTGAGAGCTCTGTGATGCCAGATCCACTGGAAGGTCCCAGGTCTGCATCCAGAGATCCTGGACTCACAGGCATGTGCATGAGTGCCTGTGATCCTCGCTAACTGACAATGCGGTGGATCTTGTATGAAGTCCCTGTTGGGGATTCCTGTTTCTCTCTCTCATATTCTGTCTCTCCCATGGAAGAAATAAACAAAAAAGACAACAAAAAAATTGCATGAAGTAATGAATTTGCTATTCATATTTGACCACTCCACAATGTATATGTACTTCAGAGCATCATGTTATACATACAATTTCATGCAATTAAAAAGCTAAATTAAAAAAAGAAAAAAATTACAAGTTATACAATGAAGAACATATTTAGCTTTGCCTATTAATTTTACAGAGTCTTTAAGGACTGACAGCAGTCAGCACTTCTAAAGGCTTAGGAAAACATTTTCTCTCATACATTGGTAGTAAGGTTATAAATTATGACAACATTTTGGAAAAAGTAATATGGAAATATTTATTAAACTTTAAAGTCACATAACCTTTGACCTCAGAAAGCCTGCTCTGGGAATGTATCCAACTAAAATAAAGTGCAAGTGCTTCAAGATATATGTATGTGGATTTATGGCGGCATTACTTGTCAGAGGAAAAAAAAACTGGGAACAGCCTAGCATATTCACCTATAAAGGAAAGTTTCTATTAATTATGTTATAGCTATTAAATAGACTTCTCTGTGAGCTCTTAAAAAGGACAAGGTAGATTTGTATATATTAACTTGGAAAAAGATTTTAATATATTATTTTTGAAAAAAGAAGTTACTAATAGTATCTATTATTTGATCACATGATGAGTATTATTATTTTTCCATTCATGATAAAGCATGTGCATGTGTGTTAGAGAGAGACAGACAGACGGACAGAGACAGAGAGAAGTACCCTCCACAGGGCTCGTCAGCATGTTCCCAGGTCGGCTGGCTCTGGGACACTAACTGTGGTCAGCATGTAGCCTCCAGCTCCAGAGCCCATTATGCTACTCACTGCACCACAGAGCCAGGGTCCATAACGTTATCTTGATAATATCACAAATATATTTTTTATTTGCATAAGCAAAGAACATAGTAATAAAAGGGTTGGGACTCATATAAATCAGTACCTAAGAGATTCCATTAGAGAAGCCAGAGTAGGGCCAGCAGGTGGTGTGGACTCTCAAAGGCTGATGGCAGTTCAAGTCTCAGAACTGGAGACTTGAAAATCATGCCAGGCATGTGTGCATGTGTGCCCCAAATCCCAAAAGGAAGAGAAGGGACTGCGGCATGGCCATCCCCACTGGGAGGTGATTTTTCTCACTTTCCCTCTCTGTTTCTCTCCAGCAAGCGCATGCACCCTATGGAAAAAATTAGAAAAGGAAAGAGGTAGGAATAGAAGAGCAGAGTGGAACTTACCTATTTGTCCTTGGCCCTTCTGCTCTCTGGATTTTTGATACAACATGTAATCATTGATTAACCCCCCCAACACACACACACACACACACACACCGTGGTAAGGACTACATGCAGAAAGCCGATGGAATACAGAGAAGTGAGGAGTAACTTTTTAAGAGCAGTCAAAGCTGACCACTGAAGGGTGCTGTTTAAGCAGGATCTTGAGAAAAATCAGAAAAAAAACACTGGTTTATGATTTTGGAAATGTAAGATCCAAACCTGATCTCATTAATTCCACAGATGCTTCTTGGTAGTTTGACTGTTTTCTAACTATCTCTCAAAAATGTTCCCTCTTCTGAAAGATGAATTATTTTTAAACCTATAAAAATTTACACAAAGTGGGAACCAGCAGTTAGCGTAATGGCTATGTCACTGGACTCCCACGTAGTCGACCGCGGTTCGTGTCCCGGACCCGGTGGCTTAAAACTCACGCCAGGCGCGTGTGCGTGCGTGCCCAAGATCCCGAGAGGAGAATGAAGGAGAAGGGATTGCGGCGTGACCATCCCCCCTGGGGGGTGATTTCTCGCTTTCTGTCTCTATGTCTCTCTGTCTGGCGAGCGCACGTGCCCTACAGTGAAAATCTCTCAAAAACAACAAAAAAATTTACTCAAAGTTACTCATAATGGAGAAAGTTAAATTAAAATTTGAATTTAGATTGTAAAAGACTGATCATCAATCTTTTTTATCACTAAAAAGATCTGATGATAATATTATTTGGTTAAAAAATAAGAAAAAGACATTTTCATACATTGGTAGAGTATATATACTGAAATAAAGTATGGATGGCTGTTTGCAAAAAGTCTGTAGAAATTTAAAATTTGATTTCACATTCTGTTTCTCAAAATGAATCCTAAAATGTATGTATGCAAGTCCATACATGCATCCAACTCTTTGCACTAATAAAAGGTTAGAAATACTGGAAATATCAGTCAATGGAAACAGTCATGTTAAGTAAATCATGTTCATAATGAAATACTATGTAGTCTTAGAAACAGGAAGACAGAAATAATACCCTCTCCCCCTCCCAACCCAGGAGAGGCAAGGGACACCTTCAGAAGACACCATCATGGCTCCTGAGAACTAGCGATTTTGCGCGACGCACAAGTGCATGGCACGGTTTAATAATTTTTGCATTTAAAAAAATAATAATAATTGTTCTTAGTTCTTTTTTTTAGGTTTTTCTTCTGTTTTTCTCTGTTTCTTGGTTGTTTTATTGCTGTTGTTTCTCTCTCTCTGTTTCCTTTTCTACACGCTCCTGGACGCTCAGATTGAACTTCAAGTTTGGGAAGAAATACACCATCCATCAGATGACTAGAAATCACCACAGGGCCACAAGAAATATGGAAAGCAAGAAAAACTGCTCCTTGCTCCTCCAAGGGAAAAGAATAACTCCTCTTCATCCACAGACAGTTCAATGGAAATCATGGAAATGTCTGATAAAGAATTTAGAACATTCATAATGGTCAAGCTAACAGAGATGGAAGAGAAGAGAGATAGTGAACTGTAGAAAAGAAAGGATAAAGGAGTTGACAAGTTCCAGGAGGTGAAGAAATTCTTACAAGATCTAAAAGAGGAATAATACACTTTACAAAAGAATCAAATGGAACTGTTAGAGATGAAAGCTATATTATAGGAAGTCAAAATATCCCTTGAAAGTGTTAAAAGCTGACTAGATCATACAGAAAATAGAATCTCAGATGTAGAAAAGAAAATTGCTGGCCTAGAAAAATCCACCACGAAGACTGAGAAAGTTGCCCAAATATTTGAGAATAATACATGAGAAATACAAGATATCATCGGACATCCAAACATCCAGATAATTGACATCCCAGAAGGTGAAGAGACTCATAAGACATTGATAAGCTATTCCATAAAATCCTGCAAGAAAACTTTCCAAACCTAGAGAGGCACTCAAAGATCCAGTCCCAAGAAATACAAAGGACCCCCAATAAAATCAAACCAAGAATATCTTCTCTAAGACACATTACAGCCAGACTGACCAAAACCACAAAGACAAGATACTAAGATTGGCAAGAGAGAAACAGGAAAATTAAATACAGACATACAGAAATAAGTTCAAAAACTAAGAAAATGGCCAACTTAACCATACAGACAAGTCTGGAATTGAATATTATATCCCAGAATTCAAACGGGAAGATCGAACCACAACAGAAGATAGATTAAGTGAATGAGACTGAACTGGTGAAATAGCATTCTGTGACTTTTGACTAAACTATTGCTGCTTTTCTTCTAGGCTTTGTTGTCCAGTTGTAAGAGTTTTTGTTCTGTCTTGAGCTGTCAATAGGTTCATGTACCTACTATTTGAACAGAGTACTAACCTGTTTCCAGGCTTTAAGTTTTAAGCAAATATCCTTACCAGTTCAAAACTGCTTTTCTTGAAATTACTAGCTGAACTTGCTATTGAAATTATTTAGATTATTTAAGAAATTGCATGGTCAATAAAATGTGGGGGGAAAAGGAAAGGAAGACAACTGTAGACACTAGAAATAGTGTGAGAAGAGGGTGGGAAAAGGCAGAGGGTCAGACACAGGGATATATATATGTATATATATATATGAAACTAGAAATGGAAAATTATTGATAAAATGCATGATTAAGTCACTATGCAGTATATTCCGGATGGGAAACCACATTTTGTATGCTGTGATGATGCTTAGGGGATGAATGTAAATGAATTAATTTTTAAAAAGTTTCAGGAGGAAAAACATCACGAAAACTGTTTTTCTTGAAATAAAAAAAGAATTCCTATTTGATGACTGCAATAAGCTATATAGCCCTAGCTAGGTGCTACTTTATAGTATGTTCATTCTACTCACTTATTTTATGCCTAAAGTGAGACTTGTGTTCATGGATATGTATACATCAGCTGCACTTGCTATTGGAAATATTTAGATTAATTAAGTTCATTAGTGAATCAATAAAATGGGGGGGAGGAAGTCATAGAAAGCAACTATAGATACCAGAGACAGTGTAGGAGGAGGGTGGGACATGGCAGAGGATGAGAGATAG
The DNA here is from genome assembly GCF_000334495.1 of Tupaia belangeri chinensis. Taxonomy (NCBI): domain Eukaryota; kingdom Metazoa; phylum Chordata; class Mammalia; order Scandentia; family Tupaiidae; genus Tupaia; species Tupaia belangeri. Next base: position 180,482 of record NW_006199776.1, read on the forward strand.
GGAATCAAGGATGGCAAAAAAAAAAAAGAGAAAAAAATACAGGAAACAAGAAATGAAAAATTATTTGTTGACAATAACATGTGTGTTGATGTGCTAGATTGAGCCAATAAACTGTATTCTGGATGGGAAATCTCATTTTGTATGCCGTAATGATGTATAGTGAATGAATGTAAATAAATAAATTCAAATTTTAAAGAAGTAATAAAAACAAAGAAACAAGAAGACAGAGGTATATATACTTAAATAAAATTACTAGATATACTAACTTAAAAAGTAGTGTGGTAGTCTATTTTAAATATATATGTGCATCTCTGTATGCAACATTTGTTCATGTATGTATATACATGAACAAAAATACACACATAAATACATGTACATAAATGCTTATACATGAATAACTCAATAAACATTAAGTATCTATTTCTATTTCTTAAATACTTTCAGAAGTCTTTCATCACTTTGGGAAAAGAAATAAGAAAAATTTTTCGCTGTATTATGTATGTCTTGCTGGATGATATATAACAAATTGCACCACTAATCAAACATCCATCTTTTAGGAATTTCAGACATAATATATTATGTTGGAACATAAATGCACCAATCTCTAGGACACTTACCTGTCGATCTGTACAGATTTGTACCTTCCAGCTGTGATTCTATTCTTTATTCATCCATCCTCTAAAATGCCTACTCTTTCAATGACTAGACTTATGAAATACTGGTTTGTGAAACCAATATAAAGTGTACCCTCATTACTACTCCCTAATTACTATCATACTGTCTGTTTTATTTTTCTATTACTTGTCAGCATCCAAAATTATTTATTTGCTTACTGTCCTCACTAGCCATGAGGATGCATGATATATGAGCTCAAGGACCACAGCCATTCTCTTTATTAGTGTATCCCAGCTACTTACAACAGTGTCTATCACATAGTACACGTTCCTACGTCTTTATCAATTGACCAAATTTGAGCAGAGCAATTTTAAAAAGACATAGATAAAAATAATTTGTACAACAGAAAGAATAAGATAGGAACAAATGAAGACTAGAATGAGTTTCTAGTAGATGCTGCTGTGTTCCACCGAGACCACTTACCAAGCCAGTGCACCCATCTTAGCTGCTCTAAATCTTGGCTGCTAATAGATCACAATTGTCCTTTGTCCAGAGACTGATGAACCTTAATGAAATGGGAGTCACCCCCCTCTAAGGCATCTGCCTGAAGTTAGATTCTATAAGGTTAGTATTAAGGTTAGGAAAATAAAAGAAAAGAAAACAAAAAGAAATAGAACTAGTTTCCAAATGAGAACACATCTGTTTCTACGCATGCCATACCTTGTTATACCCTTCTCTTACTCCCATTCTCTTGAGGGTTTTCAAGTCCCTGCTAGTAAAAGAATTGGACTATGGGATTTATGAGTTACCTGAGAGGATACACTTGAAAAACTTAAGCCTCTAGATTGCCATAAACACTCACTTCTGTTAAAGGAGAGTACTCTCTCCTACCCCACCCTTGCTTAAAGGTTTCTGATGCTTCAAACAAGGCAAAATTGCTCATAGGACAATGCTTGGCTTCTGCAGGATTAGCCCAGTCTTCTGCTTCTGGCCATCAGGTCAGTAAGTAAGGTCAAGTCAGTATATGACTCAAGCCAGCGGGGCAGAGCCTGCTAAGGAAACAGAAGGACTGCATGTTGTAGGACCTTTATGGATCACCCAACGTCTACCAACAGGAACAAGGAGAGGGTCGTGAGAGTGCTGATCAAGAGTGAAGATGGAGCTGAGCAAGAAAAAGCTTCTCCATGTTACATTCTCCCATGATGCAGAAGTTAACGCTTTTAAAATCCTGCGGATAGGATAGATTCTAGTTCTCGCACCCAGAGCCCATCATTTACAGAAGAGACTGGGTCTCCAAGAGAAAAAAACCTGAGAAACTGGTGAGTATAAATGGTAACACATCCCCCATTAGAGATTGATGGCTCCTTATTCAGAAAACCATACATTAGAGAACATTTTGAAGGTTCTGGCTAATTGACGCTGCTACCTAAATACCAAAATTTGATCTGACCATTCCCTTCCCCATTAGATTAGAGTAATATATTGATTTGGGGAGAAGCTTTTGTTTTTTTACCATTCTGCTCGCATTAATTTAGTGCTAAATTTTATCAGTTCTAACTCCAAACATTCTCTTTCAGCTGCCTCATTTTCTCTATCTCTGAAGACTCAAATTCCATGATCTCTTATTTAGATCTACTATTATAAAATTACTAGATTATTCTGTTTTATGTGCCCCCCCACTAATCAATCAGTCAGAATGCTGACAGAATTTTCTTATAAAATATGAAAACCTCTCCATCAACCTTTTGTTTAAAAATCTCCAATAGCTACCATTTTGCTGTACTTCAGAATCAAACTCCTCACTTTTTAATAAGACCCTTCACAGCCCCCTCACACCTGACCTGCCGACTCACTTCCAGCCACACACACAGGACCTCAGCTACTGCTGTTAATGCACCACTGTCTGAATTTCAGACAATGCCATTTTTCCCATTGACAGCCCAAGGCAATCCTTTGGGTAGGATAAATAGGTGAAGAAACATCCTGAAATCTCTATCTACAGTGGTTCAATAGAGAGCACTTGAGCCATTGCCAATGAGGACGGTTGCTAAGAAGCCATAGTCTCAGAGACATGGTTTCAAATACTCTGTAATAAACCTATTCAGAAACAGAACCATTTTCTTCATCTCTAACTCCTCTTCTTTCAAAGTTTAGTCAATTACTGCATTTTCACACTCCTTATTCTCAGCCCTTGAAAAATTAATTGTTCTTCCATTTGGGTTCCCACAGTATTTTACTCTTCCCCTATTGTACTGTATAAAATATGCTATGATAGTTATAAATGTTATCTAATCATCTTTATATCCCTAGCATTTAACTTAGAGAGTACAATATGTATTATTAATTTGAATTATTATTTACTCTCCTATGCTATCGAATAAAAACTAAGTTAATGTGTGTCAAAAATTTACATGTAGATTTGCTTCTGGCTTTTAAATCTTTGTCCCCCTTGCTCAGGCCTCACTTATATATTCATACTTTTTTGGGGTTCACTTGAGTTTTTAATTTGTGCTCCTACCACGTAATAACTGGTAGAACTTGATTGATCAGTTAGACAGTTGTTTTTAAGGTATAAGAAAATATAATTTTATGTATTTTTATTTTTTAATTATATAATAAAAATGTCAAGCATTACCAAAAGTAAAGGGAAAATTATAATGAGTGTTCTCCCTTAGGATAACTAACTCATAGTCAGCCAAGTATTTATATATATATATATATATATATACATGTATATATATACATATATATGCCTATATAGATAGATAGATAGATAATATTTCTACTTACTCCATGTCCAGGTTATTTGAAAGCAAATTACAGATATCATTTTATTCATAAATATTTTATATGTATACTCAATTAAGATCTCTTTTTAAAAAACATAACCATAGTACCATTATCACTTTCTTAAAAACTCAACAATTTCTTAGTATCATCAAATATTCTTTAAGTGCTCACAATTTTTCATGCCTTTAAAAATCTTAAATTACCTGACTCATGGAATGAAAGAAGATAGAAGATTATAATTTTCAAAAACTACAGTGTGTTCCTTATGATCAAGAACACAGTTTAGTGAGTTCAAAAAATTGTGCAGCATGATGATTGACAATAAGTTTATACAAATGTGTCGATTCTTCTACCACATCCATGCAAGTGAAATAATGAAGTGTAGAAGTGAAAATCCCATGGATCTGCTTCAGTTGGAATTGTTCAGGCATCCCAGAGAGATGGCATTCTAACCTCTCCTTTGTTGAAATCACAATCAAAAGTTGATTACAATAGAAGGATGTGATAGTCTTACATATTTTTGTGCTAAACACCCAATTTCACATCCTCATTATGTAATTACTGATTGATTACTGAAAACTAAAGCTAATAAAGAAGTGCTAAGGTTCTCTGTCCCACAGGAGAAAAATAATGAATGTGAATTATGCAATATTTTAGAAAATGGGTAAAATACCTTATTTGCAATTTAAATACTCAATAGTCCTCCAATTTCTATTTCATGATGGAGTAAAAACTATCTTTACAATAACTATACCACAGAAGAAGTACTCTACACAAATGTATTAACTCCTCAAATGTTTCTCATGCATTTGAACATCTTTGAAGATGGGAATGTTGAATTGACTACTCCTCTGTCCAAAAGAATATTTTTAATATTCATCCAGTTAATCACGATTAACCATTTTCTTACAGTTACAGACTGTTCTTCATCTCACCCTCATGCAATTCACATGTCAAAATTCTAATCCCCAATATGAATGACACCTTCAGGATGTAATCAGGTCCTGAAGGTGGAACTCTAATGATTGAATTAGATCCCTTTTAAAAAGAGACACAGACATGCTTGCTTCCTTTTCTTCTCTTGGTCATGTGAAGATATGGTGAGATGACAGCCATCTATAAGCCCTTACCAGAACTTAACCAGGCTGACTCCCTGCTTTGGACTTCCAGCCTCCAGAACTGTGAGAAATAAATGTTGTCTAAACCACTCAATCTATATAATTTGTTAACATAGCCCAAACAAACAATACATAGACATAGACCAAGACCTCCGTAATGACAAATGTGGTCGTCTGAATATCCTAACCTTCAGTTTTCTGTGTTGGCATCAGAGAGATACAGCTTAAAGAACAGCCAGGGTAATGTCCTTTTAGAATTAATGAAACAACTAGAAATAAAAATTACTACTGGTCATATGGAGAAAAGAAAGCAGAAATGGTATCTATTCTGCTTTTTGCTACATACCAATTTTGTAATTTAAGCAAGTTCCTTCTTTGGGCCAGATTGTTCCCTATTAAAAAAAAAAAAATAGGGACACTGGATTAGATCATTTGTAAAGACATTTTTAGTTTTTCTAAATATCAGTAGAAGGTATTCCATCAGGAAAGCTGTTAGGATATTATCTTAAAATACAGTACTGGGAACAGCAGTGGCATAGTAGTTAAGATACTGGACTCCCCCGTGGCCAACCACAGTTCCAGTCCCAGACCCAGTGGCTTGAAAATCATTCCAAGCTCATGTGTTTGCATGCCCAAAATCCCCAGGGAAGAATGGAGTGTGGTGTGGCCATCACCCCTAGGGATTATTTCTTAACTTTCCTTCTCTCTGTCTTCCTCTGTCTCTCTCCAGCAGGTGTACATACCTTAGGTCAAAAATCTTAAAAAAAAAAAAAAAAAAAGAGGTTCCCAGAAACCTACAAATAAAACTAGCATAAGACCTACTACTCCACTTTTAGGTATTTATCCAAAGGGTAAGAAAACCCTCAATCAGAAAAATACTTCACATCTGTGTTTATTGCAGCATTATTCACATCTGCTAGAACATGGAATCAACCCAAATGCCCAAGAATAGAGTGGATTGAAAACTCTAGCATTTGCACTCTATGGCATGCTACTCAGCTGTAACAAACAATGAGACCCTGACATTTGATACAAAATGTACAAATATGGAAGATTTAATGCTAAGCAAACCAGACTATGAAAGAGAGGCATTGTATGTTCCTACTTAATATATACTGCATGTCTGCACTCTGTAGCAGAAACTGAGAGAGTGGAAGGTGTAGTAAAAGAGAGGGCAACTGTAGCTACTAGAGACAGTACAGAAGGGGTGGGCAGTAGGGGGTGGGAGGAAGGGGGTCAAGGAAAAAACAAACAAAAATGTAATAAACACAGAAATTAAAAGTTATCTGTTGATGACAGTGTATATGCCTTGGACTTGACTAATATGCATTTTATTCACACTGGGAAAAAAACATGTAAAGATTTACATTGATTAAATGTAAATTAAAAAACAAACACAAAAAACACATAATACTAGCCAAAAAGGAAAAATCAGGTTACCTCATCCCCTGACTAGTTATTCTACCTATTCTCCTAATTTGCATATTTGAATAAGAGTTTTCATAGAGAATCTGTTTCTTGTAACTTGCCAACTGATACTTACCATGAAACCTTATTGAAATAAGTGTCAGGTGGGCAGTAGAAAACATTCAATACATTTGAAATGGCATCGCTTTTAGACTGATCGCTGCAGTGCTTCATCTCAGACTCAGGTTGCAGAGGTTCCCAACTGGGTAGGACTTTTTTCCTGATTAAAGATTTTTTTATGCAAATCAAGGGATTGTTTTGTTATTTTTCTTACATATTATTTCCTACGCAAAAGATGTTCTAATAAAAAAAAAATGCAGCCTATCTCACAAAATGGGTCATTGAATAAAACAGACCCACACCAACTTTGAATGATATTTAAATTAAGTAGAACATGGGCTCAACAGAAATTGAGTTTATATCCAATTAGGTGGGAGGAGAGAAAAAAGGCAAGGACGTAGAAATACCTTCAGAGAGAACTTCTGCTTGAGAACAGCCTAGCGAACAAATTAAAAGGCGAAAAGCAAACAGCAAGATATCCCGAGAAAGGAGCTAGCACAGAAAGAGATGGGACAGAGAGGAGTATAAACATCATGCTAGTACTTTCCACAGACGCTCGCACTTGACGTTCACAACCATCTGAATATCATCATCATCATTTTACAGATGTGGAGACTAAATCCAGGCAGGTTAGTTGTTAACTTGTCCAAAATTTCACACCTAATAAATAGTAGGACCAGCTTCCAAGCCCTAGTCTAACTCAAAGCCACATTATTAGTTTACTGAGTTGTTTATTTATGCAAAAAGCCTTCTCTGAGAACTCACTGTGAGGTAGGAGACAGGGACCCTAAGAACACAGTCAGGGTCTATGCCCAGAATGGAATCACAAAATGGCCAAGCTTGACTCACAGAGACAGTAGCAGCAGTGGCTCAGTGAGTGACCTGCGCAGCATGACCTACACCCAAGAATTAAGGCTTTTCATTCGGGCCCTAGCACATTCCAGGAAGGAGATAAAATATGGCCCAAAGCTTTTAGACAAAGAATCTCCTGACCTTTGTACCCACTCTAAAATGAAGAGAAATAACCGACCATCCAGCATGTGACCCTTACCATGGTAGGGGGAAACACATGTGCCAGCCCCACCTAGGACAAGCCAGGACAAAGCACTTCTGACACAAATACCACGCCCACTCCCTGCTGTGCCCCAGACCCTCTTGAGCAACCCATTTTTCTGGGACCCACTCTCTGCCTGGAAGCTCTGCTCTTCCTCCCCCTTTTTAAACTCTGCGTGCTATCCCCGCTCCATGTCCACGCCTCTAATTCTTCATGAGCAAAGACCAGACCCCGTGTCCTGCTCCAGGAGCTGGGCCTGAACACGCTGCACCACTGCGTTCCTGTGTCAGTTGGGGATCATAGACTGCAGTTCCAACCCCCGATGCAGGCCCAGCCTCAGTGGCACAGGCTGTCCTGCCCTGGTGGGGAGACACACGTAAGACCAGGATTTGTACTCCAGGCTCAACCTGAAAAACACAGCAGGGGTATGTGTGTGTGTGCGTGGGTGCATGAGCACACGTGTGCACAAGTGATCCTGGCTTGCTGGAAGGCTAGGGAGGGGATTGCAGGCTGAGGAGACTCTGTCAAGAGTGACTTTCTCTCTTTCTCTAAAAAAAATAAAATAAATAAAATAATAACAATAAAACACTAGTGATGCAATAATCCATGTCTGTGAGGACTCAGGCTGGCTTGAGAAGCAGTTTCTAAGCTGATTTGTAGACATTTCATCCC
>NW_006199776.1:188268-205428 GCF_000334495.1 Tupaia belangeri chinensis
GTGCTCCACAAGGCACCCCCACCCCCGGTTCATCCTCCCAGAGACAAGTGAATCTGGTCCCGAATCTCCATGGCAAGGATCCCGCTGGTGCAGACAGGCGCCCGGAGGGCTCTCTGGAAAAGCAAACAAAAGAAGCTCCTGTCTTGAGAGGGGAAGCAGCTCAGAGCAAGTGCCTTGCCCCCAGGTGTCCTTCATAGACCCTTGGTTCCATTGTGGGCAACTCAGGTACGTGCTCAGGGCGGAAGAGTCCCGGTATGGCCCGTGCCCCTTCCCACAGGATGTTAAGGGTGCCCAAGGAAAGCATGAGAGGGGTCAGAATGGCCTAACCCTTACTCTTGGCTTTCTTCCCTTGGGATTCTCTGCTTCCAACAAAGGGTTTCTCCAAATCCCTATTTTCATACTTCTCAGAGGTGCTGGAACCAAACTTCTCTATCCCCAGGAATTCAAAAGTGTTGTCTAGCATTACAAAGCTTACCCACCTCCCCCACTGGGAGAAAACCTCCTCCACACAGATTAAGATTAGTTTATGCCTAGGCTGCCACCTCAAGCCATTTCCTGGGTATAAAACAGACTTTGTTCACAGGCTTTGAACTCTGAGCAGGTCTCTGGGCCTTACCAGCTAGGGGTAAGATTCAGGGTGTTTCTAATTTGAGATGCCCATGAACAGGGTGGTCCCCTGCAGATACCAATTAGATAGAAAATGCAATTGTCCCATGTTATATTAGGTCATGGGGAAAGTCATGGCATAGTTTCCTGTTTTTCTATGCAAAATTGCATCATGACTTTCCTGACGACCCAAGAGATGTTTAACAGATTTGGGAAGGAAGAACGCCTTGACCATACCCTTTAGGAAAAGACTGAGTAAACTGAGTATTTAATAGAGAGCACACACTCTTGGTTGGTCGTTATGGCAAATATCCTACTGTCCATATCTTTTCGTTATTTTTAGGAAAACGAGAGAGGTGTTTAATATTCCTTTTAAGCTACAAACCGAAAGGCGCAGAGGACTGGAAATGAGAGTAGAGGTGAATGAGGGCAGAGCACAGGAACTGATGCAGATTTTCCTCTTTATACGCTCGTTCGAAGTTTAGGTCACTTTTAAAAATCCTGTTACTGGGCCAGCAGGTGGTATGGTGGTTAAAGTGCTGGATCCCACATGGCCGACTGCGGTTCTGGACCCGGATCCGGGGACTTGAAAATCATAGTAGGTGCATGTGCATACGTGCCCAAAAATCCCAAGAGGAGAATGGAGGAGAGATCGCAGTGTGGCCATTGCCCCAGGAGCGTTACCTCTCATTTCTCCTCTCTCTGTCTCTCTCTGGTGAGCGCATGTACTTTATGACAAAAACCTTAAAAAAATAATCTGTTTCTTCCTGATTAATTTAGTCATATACATGAGAAGAGCTTGATATATTTTGGTTGCTAGAGTTGCATTGTGCACCTACAAAAAAATCAAAGTCACAAATCCCCTTAGCAACTGCCTAAAAATGTCTTGAAGATGGTTAGCTTTAAATATCGCAAAGCTGCGTTTATTTGGCTTCTAATTTTGAATATATCCCAAATGACAAATTAAGAGCCATTAAACCCTGGCTTAGTTTGAGTCCTTCTCAGAAGCCTATTCTTTTATCAAAATAAAGAGCTCCAACTGCTCAGAGACATAAGGTTTGCTTTATCTCAGGCAAACATAGCTAGACTACTGGAAATGGGAAAGACGAAACATTTTCTGGGAAGGCTTTAACACTTTATTGCCAGTGAACAGGCTTGCTTTGGGAAACCTTTCGTAGGAACAATGGTTTGCATTATCCGCAGCCTTCAGTTTTCCTCCAAATCCTCTTTTGCGGGCATTTCTTAGTTCTTTCAACACTGCTTGACAGTTTTGTTATTTTAGTCTGATTTTCTGCAATTTTATGTCTGTGCTGTCTGGATGATTTTATTATTTGCCATATTCTCTCTTTCAGACGGGAGCTTTATTCTAGTGCTGCCTTGCCAGCGTTCTGGCAGGCTACTCCTATAAAATGCAAGCGGTCTGGAAGCTCTGCAGATGGCGAGTGTAGTGCTGTGTGCTTTCATTCATGACGGACTTCCGTCCGTTTTATAACAGGTGGGAAAACTGCCAGCCCTTGTTCCCTGTGCCTACCTCTGACATATTTCAGCAAAAAAGGGGTAGAGACTTGCAGAACTGGAGGTTTTTTAGTGTGGGTAGACTCTGGTGGGTGGGATTTAAAAGAAAAAGATTCTGTTGGTACTGAGCATTCATCTTCTTACATTTGTTTTCTATCTGGTATGTTTTTCATGACTCCATTACCTTTGAAGTTAACATCTTCCATTTAGACGAGGTAAGCGATTACTTAATATTTTCTTTAGGTTTGTATTGTTCCCTTGTTTTTCTTGAGCCAGGACGCATCATAACAATGAAATTTGTTTTTTTTTTCCCAAAAGAATGTAGAATGGTTTTTTTTCCAAACATTACCATTAAAATAATACGACTCATTCTTTTTTTTTTTTTTTTTTTTTCAAGTTGATGTGTGCACCTGCTGGAGAAAGAGCGAGATCAAGAGAGGGAAAGTGAGAAGCCTCTTCACGACCCAGGGAGAATGGTCACACTGAAATCCGTTCTCCTCTAGTTCTTCCTTCTTCCAGGATTTTGGGCAGGTCTGCACATCTGCCCAGTGTATTTCTTGAGCTGTGGGGTACAGGACTCAAATCATGTGATTTGAGTGGAATCCAGCCCATTTAAGCACAGACTGGCTCAAGACCCACTCTCTTGTGACCAGCAGGTAGGTGTAGTGATTTTGTTGCTGGACTCCCACTTGGCCAACCACCGTTCCAGTTTCGGACTTGAGGACTTGAAACTCATGCCAGGTGCATGTGCATGCTTGCCCAAAATCCGGAGAGGAGAATGGAAGAGAAGGGACTATGGCATGGCCACCCCCCTCAGGGGGTGATTTCTCACTTTCTGTCTCTCTGTCTCTCTCTCTGATAAGCACATGCACCCTATAGCAAAAATATATATTTTTTTTTTTTTTGAAAAAAGACCCACTCTTTTAGTTGAAGTTTAATACACTTGTTTCTGGAAATGGATCTTGAAAAAGAACAACATTCATTTCAATTTGTGCCATCTGAGAGCTTAAACTTAGATAAGCTATTCCTGCTCAGAAGTGAGGTTTTTCTCTCACCATGAATTGAATATGCAGGACACCCCAAGTAAACCCCAAGGGCATTAAAAGTACAGTTTCATGGACACGGAGGGCTATTGTTTGGCATTGTTAGAGACTGTCCACATTGCTATCATGTAGCTATTGCAGTATAAGGACTGAAGCAATTAAGTTTGCCCGGGGCCTCAGTTTCCCCTTGACTGTGCCTTTTTTTTCTCCCACAAAGAAATGCATTGGGGAAAATATAAATCTAGTTATTTTCTGTACTATCTCGAAGTCCAGGACAAAAATATAAAAGCACCCAGCAGAAGAAAAACAGAGTTTCACAAATGCAGTTTTATTAATATAAATTAATGTATTGTATCAACATATCCAATTTTATTCTCTGGCATGCTATATAGTGTCTATTGATTATTTATGGGTTCTGCTATAAAGAGGCATACAATGTTGCTTCCGGCCACACATAAATAATAAGACAAATAAGCAACTGGTCTAATTCTAATCTCCTCTATAACCTTAAATATTGTGCCCTCGCTCAATAAGAATCTGAATCAGTGGGAATTCTGAATATAGAATTAATGGAACCCTAACCACAGAAAAGTAAAAACAAGGCCAGATAGCTCCCCAAATTTCCAGAATCTCACCCAGAATTTGGTCAAGACAGCTCTTCATCAGAGAGGACTCTGCCTTTATAAGATATTTGTTTCCGTGATCCTCTCTACAAAATGCCAACAGTGTCTCTTCCCCCAGTCAATAAACACATCACCCCAAAGCACCCCAACTACTTCAAGACACCCCATGTATGGCAAGGCATTTTCATTTGAGACCCTCTGCACACCCAGTACTGGCCTGGAGATCTTCAAATCTAGAACCCTAAAGTGACAAAGACAGCTCCATTATCAGATCAAAAAAGGAGTTCATGAGCCTGAACGTGCTTCAGATAGATTGCTTTTCTGTTGTAAGAGTTGGCCCATTTTTAAATACTTAATTTATTTACCTTAATCAAAATTGTAAAGAGATCATCCAAGCACAAATTTAAGGGAAAGAAAATAAACTAAATATCAGTTATTCCTCAGATTCTAATGCTTATCAACGAGTAGATAACTTGTGTTTGCTTTTATTTAACTATATACAGCCAATTTAAATTCAAATAAGGATATTTCAATATAAGAGTGGAAGTTTACTAAACCCTAAGATCATCCTATATATAAATTTGAGTTTGGCTACAGGTCTAGTTTTATAGTTTTATTATAGGGCAAATATGGTTTTCATTATACTCAAATAAAAATATCATCACCTTCATTTAAAACATCTGATAAATAGAATAAAATATGTTCATTTGTAAAGTAATAATGATAGGGTTTTTTTATTTGTTTGAACGATGTATTCTTATCAGTAGAAATTTACCATAACAAAGATACTCACAAACTCCATATTAATCAATGTACATATTACAAGTTAGAAAGTTAAGCCTCACTGTCATTACGACTAAGTAAACTTATCTTAAATACCATGTTTTATTACATACTTTCCTCAAAACAATATTACTTTTTCTATAAAGCATTCCTGAAGACCTCAAAATTGACTTTGAAGAAGTAAAAATGTATTCTGCATTCTTGAATAAGAAGATACATTATAAAGATGACATTGTTTAGGCCCGTCAGTGACACAATGGTAAAAAAAAAAAAAAAAAAAAAACCTGCTCCCTCAGAAGCTGACCAGTGTGAGACGTTGTTGGCTCGGACCCAGAGACCTCTGAGAATATGCCAGGCATGCATGTGCCCTGGACTGGGGACGACCAGGACTCTTGTCAACTGTGCTGTACCTTTGTCTCTCTCTCTCTGTCTCTCTGTCTCTCTCTCATTCATGGAATAAATGAATAAACTTCAAACAAAATGACAATGTCCTTTCTCCAAGCTACATTATAGACAATGCAATTCCAATTTAAAAGTACCATAATTGTGTCTAGAGTTAAACAAGTTCCTTCTAAAGTTCAGCTTAAACAAACAACCAAAATGACAGCCAGAGAAATTCTGAAAAGTAGATGAAGACAACTTCATTAAAATATAAGGTATCTCATGTTAAACCAAATGATGGGGAGCAGCAGGTGTCATAATGGTTATGTCACTGGACTCCCACATAGTTGATCGTAGTTCAAGTTCCAGACTTGGCAGCTTAAAACTCACAATGGGCACATGTGTGTGTGGGCCCAAGATCCCAAGAGGAGAATGGAGGGGAAGGGATTGCAGCATGGCCATCTCCCCCAGGGGGAGATTTCTCACTTTCTGTCTCTCTGTCTCTCCATGTATCTCTGGCGAGCACACACTCCCCATAGCAAACATCTCTCTAAAAAATTATGATATCACCACATAGATGAATAGAAAATTCAGAAAATAGATTGAAATGCATAGGGAAGTTTAAAATAAATACAACATCTCAAACTGTACAGTCAGACAGAATATTATAATTGTGGATAATTCCTTGCCTAACACATCAGGATAAATTTAAAATGCACCAGAGGTTAGAATGTTAAAGATAAAAGCATAAGCAGTAGAAGGAAATAGGTCATTTCCTTTATAAATCAGAGTGGAAAACACTTTCCTAATTATGATTCAACATCTAGAAGCAATAAAAAAAAGAAACTGGTAAATATAGATACTTTTAAAAATGTCTTTATGGCAAACATGACAAATAGCAAATTAGAAAATAAACTATAAACAAGATAACAGGTAAAAACACCCTAAGAAAAACAAAGAGCATTTAATATTTGAGAAGGAAAAGACCAATTACCCCATTAAAAACTTGCAAAAGAATAAAGAAGAATAAAGATGTAATTTTAGTACATTCTCTGTTCCTTAGTAACTATATACCTGTAATGGATGATGTATTATAATAAAGGTAGCACGTGGCTTTGGAGGTCTAAGGTCAAGAGGTGACATCTTGTGAGAATCTTCTTGTTGGTGGGGCTCCCTGGAGAGTCCTGAGGTGGTGTAAAACATCACATGACAAGAGCAGTCTGGGTCCACACCCATGTCTCCTTATAAACCTACACGTATTCAAACATGGGGGCCTGCCCTGACGGCTCATCGCCCCCCAAAGACCCCACCTTTCAACATTTTCGCCCTCTTAACACCGTCACTACCAAAATTAAAAAAAAGAATTCTGGGGAGACACATTGGAACCATAACATATGTTCATCCTCACTCATAATAAAAATGCAAATTAAACCTATTCTAGAACTCCATTTCTCTATCCAACTGGCAAACATCTAAAAGTTTAACAGCATGCTCCATAGTTGGCCTGTGGGAAATCAGGCGTTCTCATGCACTGCTGGGGGAACGTTTGAAATAATACGGCCCAAAGGAATTTCACGTCTAGCATAATTATATACAAAAGCATCCTTATCGCAGCAATCCCACTACTCGCAACTTTCCCAAGAATACACTGGCGGGGTAGAAAGTGCATGTATAAGGATTACTTATTCTGACAGTATTTGTAATAGGAAAATCCTGGGGAAATCCATGTCCATCATTAGAGACTGCGGCCCAAACGTTAATGGAGCCCTTTGCAGGCGTGTGAGTGAGTAAGGACACGCTAACTCCACTTCCACACAGCGATCACCAGGGAAAACTGTCACGTGAAAGTCACAAGGCACACAACAGTTTCTGGAGTGTGTTACTGTCTCTATAAAAAAGAGAATATAGAAATGTGTGTATACATAAGCACAAACACACACATGTAGACACTTACGCACACTCACACATACATATCTGCACATATATACACCTGTACATATGTGTGAATGTACATACATATGAGGACACTTCAAAAAGCTCATGGAAAATGGTATTAAAATGAGTTCAGGGGTGGGATGGCGGTGCAGCACTGAAATAGGTCCCTCTGCGAGGCTGATTCACATGGGAAGGTTCCAGGTGTGTGTCCAGAGACCTTCCTGAGCACACCAGGCACCTGCATGCCCTTGAACCTTTGCTGTCTGAAATTAGGAGTCGATTTCAGTACGAGGACTTTGTAGAGGATGCTGTTTTGGTTATTCTTTCTCTCTCTCTTTTACTTATAAAATTAAAAAATAAAAATAAACATTTAAATAGAGTTTATTTTGCTACAAAATATTTTTGAAATCCACAGGATACTTTTTCATAACATACATTTTCCAGGAACTGTTATAAGTCCTTTCATATACATAGGTGTTATTTTCTTCTTTTTTTTTATTTTTATGCTTTTGCCATAGAGTCTCTCCAGAGAGAGACACACAGAGTGAAAAAGAAAGTGAGAAACCTTTGGCATGTGTCTATACAACAGTCCCTTATCCATGTTCTTCCTGGGATTTTGAACATGCGTGCACATGTGCCCAAGTGTGATTTTTCAAGCTACCAGGTCTGGGTCTCGAACCACAGTCAGCCATGAGGGAGTCCAGTGCTTTAAGTACTATGCCACCTGCTGCCCCTCATGGGTTTTATTTAAAAAGCAGAAAGACAATCCAAAAATTAGCGAAATTGTTACTTACAGGAAGAGGCAGGGATAGAGATGAAAGTTTGACTTCTCTTTTGAGTTTTGGCTTTGGAGCCTGGTAAATGGTTTATATATATTTAAAAAAAGATGAATAACAAGAAATTCCTCTATTTTAAAAGAAAACTCAAGCCAAAGAATCTAATATATGTTAACCTGGTGACACAAGCACATAAAGAAAATAATTATGCTAAAGAATTTTTTAAAAATACTTAATATTTTTATTGCAGAATCCTCATGGGATCTATCCTATGGTCAAAAAGAACCAGAAAGAAATCTGAAACTGTACTCAGTGGTCTTAGTAACAGTAAAAATTGCTATTTCATAGGTATATTATGGTATAAAAACTAGGTAATTCTCTTTACAAACCGGATTATATATAGTGATTGAATGTCTAAAAAAAGTGAGAGAATAAATAATAATGATAGTAATCTGAAAAAAATGATGGAAAGCTATTTGATGACGATGTGGATAGTAATGTCTTTGTCTGGACTGATATATGCATGGTGATCACGCTGGAGAAAGAAATGTAGTACACTGTAAAGAAACATGGGATTAAATGTAATGTAAAAATTATGATAATAATAAGTAAAATTTCTAAAAACTAGGTAATTATGTTAACCAAGATTTTCAGATTAGAGGGAAAAAAACTAAAAATAAAGTAAAAGAATTTAAGTATAGACTTTCAAGTTCTGCCTCCCTGAACAAGTCTAATGAAATGATAGCAGTAACAACCGACAACCTCATCTTAGAATCTAACTGCCATTTCCTACGACGGGGGTCTTTAGGGAAACTGGATCATTTCAGGTCTTGGAATACACAAACCCAAACCTGGGGTGTCTTGTGTCAAATGCAAGGAAATTTTCAGAGACTAATGAAGTCATAGAAAAAGGTACAGGAACCAACAAGCTCTGATTGGTCAAACACGGAGAAAGTAAGCACCAGAAAAGTAACACTTGTCACTGATTAGAATATGCCAAATATTTCTTTAAAAATCACTGCTCAACTTTGAAATTGCTAAACTGGGAACTTATAATTATTACTGTTATTACTCAAATATTAATGAATGAGGGCAAATAATCAAATCTTTATTCTACTTTTCTTTTACAAACTGTGTTTGGAAGGAGTGATATTGTTTGAAGGAAACTCAGTCTTTTTTTTTTTAAGGCTTCTGCCATAGGGTGTGTGTGTGTGCTCACTTAAGGGAGAGAGAGAAAGAGACAGTGAGAGGGAAAGTGAGAAATCACCCCCCAGGGGCATGCCCACACCACATTCTCCTCTCCACTCTCCTCTAGGGAGTTTGGGCATGAAAGCACATGCACCCAGTCAGTCAAATGCCTTAACCACCATGCCAGCTGCTGGCCCTGAAAACTCTGTCTAGAAGAATTCCAGCTATAAATACAGAAGAATAAAAACAATTATTAGGAACTCCAAAGAAAGAGAGGATCTTGGCAATCACCTCCAATAGGTAACTGGGTGTCAGGAGGCAGGATCCCGTCACAGACGTGGGGCTGACAGCCCAAAGCCCTGGGAGGGACAGCGCTGTGTCCTCCTAATGTGAGGCACTAGAATGCCCAGCACCTGCGGAAAGGTCTTTTGAAGGCTTTTTGCTTAAGGGAAAAAAAAGAGAGGAAAAGCTTCAGGTTGACACTACAGAAAATATAGAGAATGGATGAATTATGTAATGATGCAACAAGGAAATTACCAGCCAAATCCAGAATGCCAAAATTCCTCCAGTCCTTTTGCTTTCTTTCTCTCTTCTGTCAACAAAGAAATGCAAGCCTGATGCATTTACAGGCAGAGTTTCAATATGTCCAGCTTCATGTATTAAGTAGTATTATATAGGAATTTTCTACATTGTATTTGCAATGAAAATATTGGGTCATCGGAAAAGTTACGACACATTTTTGCATAGAAAAACATGAAAAAATGCATCATGACTTTTCTGATGACCCATTCAATGAAACAGTTCTGCCTGGTGAGGGATCCTCTGTTATTTGCTTTCAGCAGTTCTCAACCTGTGGACTGCGGGCCTCGAGTAGACTCCAACGAAAATCACAAAGCCACGAAATATACTGTGTGCAGACAAAATAATTTTTTACCCCTTTAAGTGGAAGTATAACACGAGCTTACTGAGCTACTTTAATGAATAACAGGTCTCAGTTAATATTTAAATTAAATGACTCCTCTTAAATAAAGTGATACATTTTTTTCCATGAATAAAATATCCTAATTTCTAATAAATTGAGAACTTATGACTACCTGCTTCTGGCACTATTCAGTGTTTGTTTTTCTTTTTTTCTTTTTCTTTTTTTTTTTTTTTTTTTTTTTTTTTGAGGGTAAGGGGGAGATTTTTGCTCTAGGGTTCATGTGCTCACCAGAGACAGAGACAGAACGTGAGAAATCACTTCCTGGGGGAGATGGCTACTCTGAAATCTCTTCTCTTAATTTTCCTCCTGAGATTTTGGGCATGCGAGGTCATGTGCCCAACGTGATATTCAGCCACGAGGTCCAGGACTCAAACCACAACCAGTCAGTTGGGAAGCCAGTGCTACAACCACTATGCCACCTGCTGGCCCACTATTCAGTGTTTAATTTTCAGACATTTTATGGACAGTAGTGGTGTGTGTGTGTGTGTGTGTGTGTGTGTGTTGTTCTCACCAGGAGAATAATCACTGAAAGGAACCTATTGAAAAGATTCCTTGAGATGGGGCCTCAAGTGGCATGGTAGTTAAGGTGCTGGATTCTCACATGGACAACCATGGTTTGAATCCCGGACCTGAAGGCTCAAAAATCACACCAGGCACATGTGTGTGTGCCCAAAATCCCAAGAGGAGGATAGAAGAGACAGCATTGTTGTGTGGTTATCCCCACTGGAGGTGATTTCTCTATTTCCTTCTTCCTGTCTCTCTCCTCTGGTGAGTGGACACACCGTACAGCAAAAACTTTAAAAATAAAAGATAAGATTCCTTGAGAATTCATCATGAGCTGTTCATCATTCACCAATATTAACTCCCCACTACGAAATGTTAATAGATTGAAAAACCCAGTTCTTGTGTATGTAAGAGGATGCTGTTTTGGGTTTGGGCAATATGGTGACTCTAGCCACTGAAACATTTTCTCCCTAAGATGACAAAATGCAAAAATACTATCCTTTTTGTATCACAGATACATCAAGTTTTACAATATTTGAAATATACAGACCAATCAAGACAGAGTATATCCTCCAGTACCCATAACTAAGTTTGCGCGGAACTGTGCCCTTGTAAGGCATGAGCTGATTTCCAGCGGCCTTTATCTACTCTGGCCTTCGGACTGACTACAGAACGCTGGAGCAATGAGCCTGAATGGAGGAGCATGCTGGTCCCAGGGGACTCTGTGTGCTGGTGATTGGCTGCATATTTACGACTGTAGACAATTATTCGACCAGATGATGACTATGTAGACCCCACCCTGATTGTTTTCTAGATGCCACTTCACTCTGTTGTAGATATCCATGATGAATGATTTACATGTCCTTAAGAACAATGTATCAGTCCCTTAAGATTTTTTATTTTGATTTTGATGTTATCCACCAAATATTTTTCTTTCCTAAGAAGAATATTGTCAGATGTAATTATATGACACTGTTAAGAAGAGATACTTCCATTGATCTTATCCAAAAAGCTGAGAACCAATGACAGATTTAATTATAAGTGTACGAAAGTATGAGCTTTACCAAATAAAGTGCTAGATTCTTGTTCTTGCTTCTTCATTCATATGAAATATTAAATAAAAAATATGTGGGGGAGTGATGAGTGCATATATGTGTACATGATGTTTGTGTTTGTGTTTATGAATGTACACATGAGTGTATATGTGGATATATGCTGTGTGTATATGCACATGCATGCATGTACTATCCATGTCTGTGTGTATGTTGTGTGCATGGGATGTGTTTGTGTGTATGGTATGTATATGTACATGTGTGTATGGGTGTGCATATGCTCTATACATGTCTGTATACATGGTACATGTATGTATGTATGTATGTATATATGTGCATATAATGTATATATCTGTGTGGCATATATGTGGGTATATATGGTGAGTGCATCTATGGTGTGTACATGATAGGTATACATGTGGGTATATGATGTGTGTGTATGTGTATATATGGCATGTGTATATAATATGGGTATGTGTGGGCATATGGTGTGTGTATGTGTATATATGTGGGTATATGGTATAAGTATATGTGATATAATGTATGTATATGTGGGTATATGATCTGTGTATGTATACTTATATAGTGCATGTATGTATGTGGGTACATGATGTGTGGATATAATGTGTTGATATGTAGGTATATGATGTGTGGATGCATATGGATATGGTGTGTGAGATGTGTATGTGTGTATATATGGATATATGATGTATGGATATGTGAGTATATGGTGTGTGCATATGGCATGTGTATATAATATGGGGATATGTTGTATGTATATGTGGGTATATTGTCTGTGTATATGTGTGTATATGGGGTATGTATATGTGAGTATATTGTCTGTGTATATGTGAGTATTTGGTGTGTGTATATGTGGGTATATGGGGTGAGTATATGTACATATATTGTCTGAGTATATGGGGTGTATGTGCACATATAGCTTGTGGATATGTGGATATATGGGGTATGTATATGTGTATATATTGTCTGTGTATATGCAGGTGTGTGGTGAGTATATGTGCATATATTTTCTGTGTATATGTGGGTATGTGGAGTATGTATATGTGCATATATTTTCTGTGTATATGTGGGTATGTGGTGTGTGTGTATATTGGATATATAGCATGAGTATATGTGCATATATTGCCTGTGTATGTGTGGGCATGTGGTGAGTATATGTGCATATATTATATTTCCTGTGTATATGTGGTATATGGATTATGTATACGTGCTTTTATTGTCTGTGTTTATGTGGGTGTGTGGTGTGTGTGTATATTGGGTACATAGGGTGAGTATATGTGTACATTGTCTTATGTGTGGGTATGTGGTATGTGGTGCGTGTATATTTGTTATATGGGGTGAATATATGTGTGTATATTGTCTGTGGGTATGGGTGTGTGTGCGGTATGTGTATGTGTATATATTGTATGTGGTATGTGGGTATGTGGTGTGCGGATGTTGTGTTTATGAGGTATGTATCTGTGCATATATTGTCTGTGTATATGTGGTTGTGTGGTGTGTGTATATGTGGGTATATGGGGTGGGTATATGTGGGTGTATTGTCTGTATATGTGGGTATAAGGAATATGTACATGTACATATATTATCTGTGTAAATGTGGGTATGTGATGTGTGTATGTTAGATGTATGGGTGAGTATATGTGCCTTTATTTTCTGTGTATACGTGGTTGTGTGGTGTGTGTATGTGTGTCATATGGTATGTGTACATGGTAGGCATACATGCAGACATAAGTGTATTGCCTGTACAGTTTCCTCTGTCCTAAGGCCAAGATAATGAGGGAAGAATCCTGGGTCTGAGGCATCAGATGCCAGTGTCACACTGCAGTCAGCATGAGGTGCCAAGTATTTCCTGTGAGAGTAAGATGAAGGGACGAGTCTACCCCGAGTTCAAAGAAACCTGAAGGTACAAGGATGGGCTTATACTGAGACCTGTATTAATTCCCTGGCCTTCTGCTAATACCTACGTTCCTTAAACTATTCTTGAGGCACTTGTGCTTGTTTTTCTTTGTGATCATAAAGGGTAAAGAAATTTATTACCTTTTAATAGAAAATTCTTCTGTATATAAAAAGGCTTAGTTTACCCATGAAGAGCTAGTTAGCTTACCTTTAATTTTGCCTGGAGCCAAAGGAATTTTAATATTTAATACTTACAGCTAAGTTCATTTAAGATCAGCTACGGAAAAAGAATTTTTATAGAGAAAGAGCTGAGGATGAACTCAGTACCAAGCTCTGTGGTTTCAGCTGGAATGAGAGGGCCTCTGGGTCCCTTTTATAAATCTGATAACTATAAATTCAGAGGTAGAAATGGATAGAGAGATAAAAAGAGTAACATGAACCCAAGATCAAAATGACTACCTGAGAGACTAGTTGGAATTGATTAGTTCCCTGTAGCAGCCATTGGTGACATGTGAAAGAACAGACAGACCAATATGGGAAGACATAAACCAGGGAGGTCTCGTCTGACGGAGGGGACACTTAGGGTAGGTTTTATTACGGCCGTGTTTTCCTCTCGGAAGCACGAGCCCTCTGCTTGTACCCCTCTGTGGCATAACCGACCAACCACGACTTCACTCTCGTTTCTTCATGTATAAGGGAGAAAATGAAACGGCGGGCTTCCTTTCCTATGAAACCAAGAGCACTTACTTTTGGGGAGACTAGAACTAGTCCCTTACTGAAGGTAAAGTCCCATGGGAGAGCTAAAACTATTAAAAAGTAAACATTTCGATTTCATTTTAGAGACGTTTTTAGTCTCATGGGAATCATGACCTTTGTCATGAGGCCATCTAGAACTTCTGGTCAATACGGTAAATACAGCCCGGGCTCTGTGGCACAGTTGGTAGTGTACGTAATCGCCGGGCTGGAAGCCACGTGGTTAGCCACAGATAGGAGGCCCCTCTCCACCGAAAACATGTGCCTGCATATCCAAGATCCCATAGAGCTGGAGGGCTGCGGGACAGGGTCATCGAGGGTCTCTCTCCCTCCCTCTCTCTCTCTTTCTGTCTCTCTCACATACACACATACATGCACATACTCTCTATTACAAATAAAATAAACTTTAGAAAAGCATTAAACAGCTGATTAAATTATTTTCTATTTCTCATATAATTAAAGAATAAAAACTCCCTTTTTTGTTCCCTCATGGTACTGAAAGCATAACTCACACAGCTGGGTACAGAATCACTATCGGGTCCACACGTGTGACATGACCAGCGGGTACCACTGAAGCTCCACTCACAAGGAAACCATGCTAGGAATTCTTTCTTTGCCTTGCCATTTATAACATGCTCCCTAGATATTTCACTCATCTCAGCTAAGACAGAAATGTGGGCATGCTAACAATTTCTTGTTCCAAGGTCTTCAAATCAATATGGATAAATCTCATGAAGCGGTGTATTCATTAGAGATGGTTTAGACAAGGCCATCAGTAATGGCCAAAGTAAGTTTATACGAATTTATGTCATTATTAGCTCTTCTGCTAAGCCCCGCCTCTCCTTCCAAATGCATTTATCACTGAAGAGCAAAAGTCACCCTAAGAAATACCTTTTAAAAAGGTACAGGCAAGGGAGCAGACAGTGGAGCAGTGGCAATGGAACTGGACCCTTAGGGGAAAGGTCTGGGTTTGCTCCCGGCATGCACATGCTGGTGATCCTGGCCTACAGACCCTGCTCTTTCTCTGTAAAAATTCTCCTTCCATAGCTGATCTTAACTGTATTAAATATTAAAGTTCCTTTGGCTCCAGGCAAAATTAAAGGTAAGCTAACTAGTTCTTCATGGGTGAACTAAGCTTATGGTATTTTGTTATAGCGGCCCAAATATACCAAGGCTGTAATAATATTGAAACATTGACAGATTGCAAATAAAATACAGGTTTCTGTGTTTTCTCGAAAAAGCGTCTTCATGGCCACGCTCTGCTGGAGCCACGCCCTGGCTGCGTGTAGAAGTACTTAGCCTGAGGACGGCTCTGGTTTCCACCGTTCCCAAGTACTTCTCTCTGAGTTCAGGGACCATTGCTCTTTCTCAGTTGTTCTTGCTTTGTTTTCTTTACAGCTGGACCGTTTCATTTTCTTCATCTGCGTAACCTAGTGAGTGCACGTGGACATTTATGTTTCCATCATGACCAGAAGGCTCTTCACAGGAGTATCCACCCTGTCGGGTTGTCTCCATGTCTATTTGACTCTCTCTCTCTCAGAAGAAATAAAAAAAAAAAAAAAAAAAAAAAAAAAAACCCTTTTGTAAAAAAGACACAGACAAGTTAAGACTGAAAGAATCTTCAAATATTAAACAAATAGATAATCTACTTTTGATCAGAGAGTGGCCATGAAGATGCTTTTTAAAGAGAACACAGAAAGCTATATTTTATTTGCAATCTCTCAATGTTTCAACATTATAACTGACTTAGTGTATTTGGGGTGCTCTAACAAAATACCATAAGCTGAATAGTTTATAAATAACAGAGTTTTTTTGTTTTTGTTTTTGTTTTGTTTTGTTTTGTTTTGTTTTATTTACTTACAGTTCTGGAAGTTGGGAAGTCCTAGGTCAAAGCACCAGCAGATTCTGTGATGGGTGAGGGTCTCCTGCCCAGTTCGTTGACAACACGATGTCCTCACCTGGTGGAAGAGACAAAGGGGATCTCTAGGATATCTTTTATTAGAGCACTAATTCCACTCATGAGGGCTCTACCCCATGACCTAACTACTTTCAAAGGCCCTCACCTCCTTACACTATCACATTACTAATTAGGTTTCCACTTAGGAAAATAATTTTCACATTAAAAAATAAACAAAAAAATTCTAGATTTTACGTATTTCCTGATGGATGCCGTGGATGAAATGTTAAAGGCAATTCCAATAAACTCCTGGCGATTCAAGTTTCCATTGTCTTAGTATTAATGATGCCTTAGTTTGGAGTCCTTCCTATACTAGTTAATACCTATTTTTTTTTTTTTTTACATTTCCTCCATGCCCATCTGTAATTGTACTTTATTTATTTAATAAAGATTTCCCATGGAAAAAGATAGCTTTGTGTGTGAGCCCAAGAGTGCTAGGATGGGCTCACACCAGCACGTAGGTACCACAGGTTAGCGTAGGTGTGGCTCTCTCAGTGAACACAAGCCCTAATATCTGCTGTGCTACTAAAACACCACGACCATTCTACTTACTCACATAGATGAATGTTCTACATAACTTTCTTTCTACAGCTTCTTTACCTATCACTCAATTAACCGAACAACTCAACATACTTAAAATTATATCATCAAATTCAAGTCACTTATGAGGAAAAAAGAACTGTAAGATATTCAGAAAAAAAGGATAAATGTTTATGAACATTTATAAAATGAATATTCTCAAAAAAGTACATCACTATTAATTATACTAACGGACATGATTAAGGAGAAGTAGAACATCACACAACTTAAGAGGAAATCTTGGTATGATTTTAGCTTACGAAAACTTTCAAGTTGAAATGCAAACATTTGTTCCTCATAGACCAGCTCTCATAATGGCTATCATGCGAGTGCCCACCATGCTCTCAGCATTATGCTACACATCATCTCACTCAAATCGGAAAGAAAGCTGTTAGTACCTCCACTGAACACGTGAGGACAACAGGCTCAGGCCTAAATAATCACTCCCGTGAGCTGGCCTGGTATCTGGTGGTTAAGGGGGCCTGATCCCAGATGGAGAAATGGAGGAGAAGGAACTGGAGTGTGACCACCCCACTGGAGGATGTTTTCTCCCTTTTCCTCTTTCC
>NW_006199776.1:205459-236159 GCF_000334495.1 Tupaia belangeri chinensis
TCACTCTGATGAGTGCACATGTTCTCTGGAAAACTAATAGGAAGAAAAAGGAAAAAGGAAGAAAAATAAAAAGGACAAGGAAGAGGAGAAGAAGAGAAGAAAATAATCACTCAGAGTTACAGAATTAACAGATGACAGAGGGCAGGAAATTCTAACCAGAATTCAAATCCAGTAAAGAATTTTTTCTTTTCTTTTTTTTTTTTTTTTTTGTTATCGGCCCAGCGCTCGCCAGACAGACAGAAAGCGACAAACCCCGCCCCCCCTCCCCAGGGGGGATGGCTACATCACAATCCCTTCTCCTCCATTCTCCTCTTGGGATCTTGGGCATGCATGCACATGCACCTGGCGTGAGTTTTAAGCCACCGGGTCCGGGACTCGAACCACGGTTGACTACGTGGGAGTCCAGCGACATAGCCATTAAGCTAACTGCTGGTCTCCCAGTAAAGAAATTTCTAAGGCAAGGAGAGACTTTAGGAGTTAAATGATCCAATATGGAAGAAGGCTAGCTTGCAATTTCAGGACTACAGCCATTTTTAAATTAAGAAAGGCCTGTAAGGACCAGCAGATGGGGTACTATTTCCCTCTTTGGATTCCCACATGGCCAACCATGAACCCCATGGCTTGAAACTCACGTCAGGCACGTGTGCATGCATGCACAAAATCCTGAGAGGGGAATGAAGAAGAAGGGATTGCAGAGTGGCCATACCCCCACAAGGGGGGAATGATTTCTTGCTTTTGTCTCTCTGTCTCTCCAGCGAGCACACATACCCTGTAGCAAAAATCTCTCTTAAGGAAAAAAAAGAATAATCTGATCAAGTGCTGAGTCATGTGGAGATCTGATTGAGGAACAATTAGATAAAAACCAGGAATGCGTATTTAAAGAAAAGTGAGATTCTAGGGACCAGCAGTTGGCATAATGGCTATGTCACTGGATTCCCATGTAGTCAACCACAGTTGGAGTCCCGGAACCAGTGGCTTAAACTCACACCAGGCATGTGTGCGTGCGTTCCCAAGATCCTGAGAGGAGAATGGAGGAGAAGGGATTGCGGCACGGTTGTTCCCCTCGGGGGGGAGGGGGGGGCGTGATTTCTCACTTTCTGTCTCTCTGTTTCTCTCTGTCTCTCTGGCGAGCACACGCACCCGATAGCAAAAAACTCTCCAAAACAAAAGAAATGAGATTCAAGATAATTGCTCAAGTAAAGCAATTGACTTTGACTGACTGTAGGGAGTAAGGATTTGCTGTGTTTCTGTCTTGTAACCATAAATACTGAGCACATGCTGAGCTTTTTGAGCATTTGGTGGTGCTTGCTGAGTGTCTTCCTGTTACCCAGTTGCAGAAATAAGCTCTCTTCTTATGCAGTTTTTGCCTCTCATTTCATTGACTGCAAGTAGAAGCAGGCAGTCAGTCTTGGTTTGTCTGAAATAATACCAAATCAAATTATTGACTAACTGAAGTCTCAGAAATTCCTCTTCTCTGACTCAGTTCCAAACATACAAGGGAACTTCAAATATATGTGGAAAATGGAATTAAACAATGAGTTTATTTTGGTGTAAGAATATTTTTAAATCCATGCATAATTTTTTCATAAGGTACATTCTCTGAAGACTCCATACGTAAGTCACTTTTGCTAGCATAGTCACCATTACTTAGTATTTCATTCCCCAAGATGCTATGACTTAATGACCACGTGTACACAAAGTATTAAGGAATATGCAAAAACGTTCTCTTACACTGTTCCTCCTCATCCCTCTATCTAGGCAGAGCCCTCTTTGGCAGACATGAGAGAAATTCTTTTTGATATCATCTCCCCACTTCCACTCCCCATGTGCACTCGGACTAATTGCTTCTCTGAGCAGCCTAGCAGATCCTGCTCTTTTTCTTCATGCCTGCTGTTCCGGGCTGCCTTTAAGACGGGGTTTTGTCCCTGTGGAACTGACAGTTTCTTCCTTCCTTCCTTCCTTCCTTCCTTCCTTCCTTCCTTCCTTCCTTCCTTCCTTCCTTCTTTTCTCTTTCTCTCTCTCTCTCTCTCTCTCTCTCTTTCTTCTTTCTTTCTTTTTGCAAGATGGTGTGTGTACTCACCAGAGAAAGACACAGAAAGAGAGGGAGAGAAGAAATACCCCCCATGTGGCATAGTCACAAAGCAATCCCTTCTCTATCACCTCTTCATCCTTTGGGGATTTTGTGAATGCTCACACATGTGCCTGGTGTGCTTCTCAAGTTTCCAGGTCTGGAACCTGAACTGCATGGTTGGCTGTGTAGGATCCAGCTGCCTTAACCATCAGGCCATTGCTCCAGCCCCAGAATGTCTATGGAGATGGTATTTAGAAGCAATTATCTTTTAAATAAGGTGAGGAGAAGGGTGGAAGCTAGGAGACATGTTAACAAAAGCAAGCATGTTGTTAAGAAATAGTTGGGCTGGGAACCAGCAGTTAGCGTAATGGCTATGTCGCTGGACTCCCACGTAATTGACCGCGGTTCGCGTCCCGGACCTGGTGGCTTAAAACTCACGCCGGGCGCCTGTGCGTGCATGCCCAAGATCCCGAGAGGAGAATGGAGGAGAAGGGATTGCGGCGTGACCATCCCCCCTGGGGGTGACTTCTCGCTTTCTGTCTCTCTGTCTCTCTCTGTCTGTCTGGCAAGCACACGTGCCCCATAACAAAAACCCTCTCAAAAAAAAAAAAAAAAGAAAGAAAGAAAAAGAAATAGTTGGGCTTTTTATTTGTTTGTTTGTTTTGTTTTTGTTCATTTGTTTCTGGTGGTTTGTGGCTATGGGAGTGGAAGCTGGTGGACATTGTGGCAATAGGGTTACTAAAACCCTTGATCATCCATGTTTAAGATGCTACCAGAATTGGGGCCATAATTTAGGACCTACCCTCAGGAGGAGGAAATGAAGAAAAATGGTCTTTTTAGGTTTAATGTCAGAGTAAAACAGCTACCAGGTAGACTATTTGCTATAGTTTGAATATGTTCTCCCAATAATTAATGTGTTGAGCTACTGTAGGGATTAGAAAGGGTGAAAACTTAATCTTATTATGGTGTTGAAAGGTATAATCTTTGGCAGGAGATTAGTGAGTGGGTAGTTAAGACAGGACCCCATGATTGAACTCTCATGGTTTATAAGCAGAGAGAATGAGACCAGACTGCATAGAGAAAGCCGCATGGGTATAGATCACTCTTCACTCCACTCCAAGTTCTGCTTTCTACCATTTGTGATGCTCTTGAACCTTCCACATGGCCAGAATTGTGAGTCCAATAAATCTCTAAATCTCCATTCTCTTAAATTTACCCAATCTCATGTATTTCTGTAAGCAACACAATATTGACCAAGACACTAATCTTTATTTTGCTAATATTGTCTATTAGTTTCTACAGGACTCTGGTATATAATGATAAAAAGAACTATATTATTCTTTTTAGTGAAGGTTTATTGTGTCATCCTATCTTGTTATGAACTATGCCCCAAGCGAGAGATGGAGAAGTGTCTTGAACAAAGAATGAAAGGTGGAGAGGAAATACTCCTTTCACAATGATAGAACAACATATGCAAAATGCATCAGCCACACCACACGATGCAATGTGGAGCAAGGACCACATAACCCTATTGCTTTCCAAAATGTTATTTTCTAGGGAAGTGGTGACAGGAGTTCATTTGTGAATAAATTTCCAGTTGCTGTTGGTTCACGATGGAGAGAAGAGGGGATTGTCTCCTGGAAATGCTTTTATTGTCTTAATATCTATCTCTGTTCAGCAAACTGAACTTTTCAGAAGAGCTTAACAAATTTATACCCTTACCTCTCACCTCTTCCTCCCTGGTGTATTTCACAGGCAACTTTGCTAACTGCCTGCACTACTGAAAATAGATTCTGTCACTTTAGAAATAAGGTTGTCCTTTTATAGGCAGATTGATGGACTAGGTGCCAAGGTTTTAGAACAGTAGCATGACCGGGGCAAACACCATAACTCATAAATCGACTATTGACAAATGTCCTCTCCAATCCAGATGTCTCTGTTTTTCAAATTGCCTTTATCAAGTAATAACTGCAAAGTATAGGGTAAGGAAAATAAGTGATGAGTTATTGAGCCCATAATTTAAAGGGAAAAGTGCGAAGGAACAGTTGAGTATCACAAATTAGTACAAAAAGAATCTCTCTTAATTGTATATCTCAACCTCTCCCCCAAAATATACCAATAATTCTTAACTGTCTAACTAAGCAGAACTTATCCTGGATCCACAGACTCTAAATGTTGGGCCTTTTATGTGAATCTTCTGTTTCATTTGTCAGGTCTGTAGTGGCAAGGTGAGTTAGTCAAGTACAATAAACTCTAAGTTCTGCAATATAATCAAAACTTGAAATACATCTCCTTGGAATTCAAACTTAAGAATATTTAATATCAGTATTTTAAGAACATAACTTATACATCACTGTGAAGACATTGATTTAGGGTCCCTTGTAAAAAAGCAATAGTCTACCTATCAAAAAAAAAGCATCAGAATCAAAGAATAGTCAACAAATTATTCTTATTTGATATCACTAATTCCAATGCTGACACTAATGCTATCCGTTTCTCTTTTTCATATGTTGTTTTTGGTTGTTAACCCTGTTTACTAGTAATTTTCATTAATATGGAATGTTATCAGTTGTTAAACACACTGCTATCTTGTATGCTGCTAAGAAAAATAAACCTGCCGCCAATTACAATGATAAGAAGCATTTCAACTTCAAACATAATATTCAAAAGTGTACATCTCAAAGTTGATGCAAAAACATCTCTGAATCTTCACAGATCACTATTATTGGCAGCAAACAGTTGAGGGGATAGGAAGGAGTTCAGTAATTGGCATTTTTATTGCACTCTCTCCTATCAAAGTGCATTCCTATTTTGAAATTCAGAAAGAGATGTTAATCTCATGTCTGCTCTTCATAGAAAAGAACAGGTAAATTCAATACATCCTGTCTATACCATGCTGAAATTTTGTTAAATTTTCGCAAAACAAAATCAGATTGATGAGCAAACGACCCAGACAAAACTATAAACTAGAGTCCAATGAAAATAACCATTGAACTGTCCATGCTGTGTAACACAGGAAACCCCAAATGTAGATTGTTCTTTTTAAATACACTGAGTTTGAACTTTGAAAATGCCACTTGTGTTCGGGCACCTGTCATTTTTTGGAAGTTCATGCTCACCTTCTTCACCCTTCCTGTTCCTCTGGGCAGGTAAGCTGAACAGACTTTTAAAACAACACTTCCCCCTTGAACTTGTGTAGAAATGCACTGGTTAATGTCAGAAGCAATGGAATTCCAGAATATAAGATCCTTTGCCTGAATCTATTTTGGAATTTTCCATCCATGGACTTTCTTACTTTCCTGACACTGGAAAAGACATTTTATTAGGAATGTAGATGTGTTCACTTTTGGTTTTTACTTACTTATTTAGAGAAAGACAGAGTAAGAGACAGAAAGAAAAGGAAAAAGCACATGCCAAGATTTTGTTGAAGGATCCACTGCCTTCTAGCTAACCAAGAGTACAGACACATGGGAACCAGCAGTTAGCGTAATGGCTATGTCGCTGGACTCCCACGTAGTCGACCGCGGTTCGCGTCCTGGACCCGGTGGCTAAAAACTCACGCTGGGCGCGTGTGTGTGCATGCCCAAGATCCCAAGAGGAGAATGGAGGAGAAGGGATTGCGGCATGACCATCCCCCCTGGGGGGTGATTTCTCACTTTCTGTCTCTATGTCTCTCTCTATCTGTCTGGAGAGCGCACGCGCCCTATAGTGAAAACCTCTCAAAAAAAAGAGTACAGACACATATGTACACCCAGCATATACAACTCCACCCAGGAAATGAGCTCTGAGTCCCATATGGCCTCCAGCACGCAGGAGTGCTGCACTACTACTGCACCACTGCAGTTGTGCATTTATTTTTTCTGAGAAAAATTACATAACCCCTAACAAAGCATTAAGCAGACCAGAAACTCCTCGCTCAAATTTCTGCCACAAAAAGAACTTTACTTCCAAATTGACTTATGAAAATGTATCTCCACCAAAGTCTTTGGTGTGTGGGTACAGAAACATGTAACTTCTCAGGTGAGCCCCAAATTTCACATATCCATCTTTCTACTTGGTATCTCCCCTTAGATGTCCAATAAGTGTCCCAGTATTAATATGGCCAAATTGTTCTCCCCTAACCCAGCCCTCCTGCCTTCCCTACCATTTACTGTTATATACAGCATTGCCATTCATCCCATTGTTCAAACAAGAAACTTGGGAGTCTTCCTTCCTTTCTCATTAAATCGCATCTCTTATATCCAGTGCAGTGGCAGTATAAAACACATCCAAGCCCTTTAGTTCAGTTCCCCTTTTATCAATGACATCCTGAAGACGCCACCCTCATCTCTTGTCTGGATGCTCCACACTCAGTGTGGTTCCCAAGCCACCAGGTCCAGGATTCACACTGCACCCTGCCATGTGGGATCTGGCTCTCGTACCCACTAAGCTGTGGGGCGTGGCCACTCTTTCGTTTGTTCGTCTCTAAAATGGTACTAGAACTAATAATTCTACAGCATTTGATAGCTATGAAGATAAAATGACCATCTGTAAAGATATTAGACCAGTGCTTGGATCATGACAAAAGCCATACAGAGCAGAGTTGGTGCTGACAACTAAGTAAGCTCCCGCAAGTCCAGTCTCACCCCTGCCCCTCATTTCTTACTGTGTCCTGCTCCTCCTCTGGCCCGCTCTCCTTCATCTTTCGCAGCACACTAAGTTCACTACTCCCTTGAGCCCCTGGACCTCCTGTCCTTCCTGTACGAGTCAACTCCCAGGCTTCTCTAAATTTGTTCCTTTTTATCGCCCAAGTCTCAGTTATTATGCTGCTTTTCTATCATGCTTCCCCTCACCACTCACAGCGTATCAGCGCCCCTTCCGAAGACTCTCTATTGCATCATCCTGATTTATTTCCTTTATAGCACTTTTTAAACCCTAATCACGTGTTTATGTATTTGTAAACACCTCTATTATCTACGTACCCTCATAACTCAGTGACGGCAGGGCATATGGTTATTTCCAACTGCCTGACTTTGGGCAAGTACTGAACCCCTTTGGGTCACAGTTCCTCCTATAAACTAGGTAAAATGATACCTACATCTTAAAATTAAAGTAGATAATTCATGTCGAGTGACTAACGGTCCCTGGCAAATAAGTGGTCATCACACATTGGCTGCTTCTTTAAGAAGAAAACCAAGTAAAAATTGCTGTCTAAAACCAATCTGCATCTGAAGCAGGAATTCGGACAAAGGGGTGGCCTGATACTCAGAGAAAGATGTTCTGAGAGTACTTTCCTATGTCAAGGAAGGAAAAGCAAAGGCTCAGCCTCCTAGAACCTTGAGCATTTCTGAATTCTCATTGTGGATTAGGATTTTCCTCTTTAAAGACACAGGGAACTTTGATCTCAGAAGAAAAGTGTGGGGGCTCCCTGCCCTCCTTCCGTGAAGCCTGGACCCGCTAGTGCAGCTGGGCTGTACAGCTGGCCTCTGGTTGACGTCAGTGTTCCCAGTGCCCCGCTTCCCAGGTGAGCTCCCAGGTGCCCCAGTACTGTTCTGTGGACCCAGGGAGGCCCCATCAAGTTCTACTTTGTAATCTAAGCATTTCCTTCCCACACACTTGGACAAGCCTCAGCAAGTGCAGGTCGGTGCCAAGGCGGTGCTCCTGCCATGGCAATGACTTGCAGCACGGCGCCCTACCGTGGGCCATGTGTGGCCTGCAACACGGCACCGTTCGGTGGGCCATGTGTGGACTGCAGCATGACGCCCCGCCGTGGGCCATGTGTGATCTGCAGCACGGCGCCCCACCGTGGGCCATGTGTGAACTGCAGCACGGCGCCCCACCGTGGGCCATGTGTGAACTGCAGCATGGCGCCCCACCGTGGGCCATGTGTGATCTGCAACACGGCGCCCCACCGTGGGCCATGTGTGGTCTGCAGCATGACGCCCTACCATGGGCAATGTGTGGCCTGCAACACTACGCCCTGCCGTGGGCCATGTGTGGCCTGTAGCACGACGCCCTGCCATGGGCCATGTGTTCACTTGACCCTCACCCAGATTTCAGGCACTGCCTGCTTTCCACCAGTGGTCTGTTCTGTGTTGTCATCAGGGAACCTTACTATGACTTACACACCGTCATTAGCAGTGTGGGACACTATGCACCTTGCCAGGAGCCCAGTAGACATCTCCTGCTTTATCTGCATAGCACTTTTGGCACTAGTAACATTATCAATCCACTTATGCCTGAGACACAGCCAATGTCACAGGAAAGGGAAAAGCCTGCAATATGGAAAGGTTGTCTTTTGTAGCATAAGCTTAGAATTTTTTTCTGATAGCTCATTTTAATTTAGAAGACATAATTAATAAATTTGCACCCGGTTATCCTCAATCTGCTCATCATGCAGTTTTACCCTTTGACTTGCGTCTAAATGACAGAGCAATTTTGGTAAGGCACGGCTCTGGATTCAGAGATAAACACATTCATCTTCCCATTAGTTCTGATGAAATCTATCCACAGGCAAGTTACGTGCCAGGACACTGATATATGTCAGGAGGACACACTGCCATGAACTCCATCTCAGCAAAGTCTTCCAGATGGAAAATAAGCTAGAAGGCCTCCTCCAGAGAAAATGAGCTAACAGGAGAAATTCGAGTCCCTTGGTTTAGAAGCTTTGCCTCGAGTTAGCTCCTCTCAGGGAAATTCGGTGAATGTGTTCTTAGCAATTCTAGCAAGACTCGAGATCTTTCAAGACAAACATTATGGTCTTATGTAAATTCAAGTAAACTTTCTTTGGGAATATAGCCCAGGGAAGTAAATTTGCAAATAAGTTTTAGGAGTTCACTGCAACTTGACTCTTAAAAGAATAAAATATGCATATTTACTTTTACTTCAGATGAAACCTAACTGGGAATATAGAAGATATGTAAAATAAGGAGCAGGAAAAAAAAAAGTCTGAAAATTATATTCAACTTTTAGAAACACATGGAAATAGTCATTTCACACAGGACGATCCCAGAAACCTGGAGAGGGTGTATTAGAACGAGACCCTGTGTGAGGCCCTCTGTGTGAGGCTCAGTGACATGGCTCACATCAGTAGTCACCCACCCACAGGTTACTCATAGGACTGGCATTCTAATGAGTGATTTCTAAATGTGTCAACCCTGACAAACGCTGATGTCGGGCAATGGCAGTCTATTCTGAGTTAGGAGGGGCATGCCATTGTAGCTGGTTTTACATTAGGCCTCTCACTAATGTATAAACGTTAGATGTACAAACACCCCTTCATACACCCTCTCACATGCTGACTCACACAGGAAACCATGAACCAGATCTATATTCCCAGTTGGTAAGGTAATAATGTTTATTTATTCTTAGGAATAATTTACCAGTGGCATCTGCATTAACAGCATTTTTCATGTTGACTGCAGCACAAAGTCAGTGTACTACCAGGCACGAACAGAGAGATGTTAAACTGGCAAAGATAGCTTGCAATAAAAATGTACAAAGGGCCCAGCCGCCATAGTGCACACTAATAGACATAGCCACGGGGCCTGCTGTGGCCACAGGGGAGCCCTGAGTTTGAGTCTCTTCTTCCATTGAAGGGGGTCATGGTGGTACATGCTGGCAGTCACACTACTCAGGAGGCTGAGGTGGGAGGCCTGTCACAGGGTGAGACTATCTAAAAAAAAAACAAAAAAAAGGAAACAGAAAGAATGTGTTAAGGAAGAGATGAAGTAAACATACTTTTCCTTATTTCAATTTCTAACTTCAAATGACCAAAAATCTTGATCATTACCAAAAATGAATACATAAATAAACACAAGGATACTAAACGCTGCAGAGATAAAGGTATATTGACGCGGGACTTCAAGGTCCAGGAATGAACACAGTGGTACATTCCCTGGTTTATTTTGCTTCGATTTTATTTCTTGCCTCATATATCCCAGACTTGGAGGGGAAGAAACTATTAAACCAGAAATGCTAACAAACACAGACAAACCAAAACTCCTGCCCTTAGCTTACTAACAAAGAAATATAGCTAGTAAGAAAACATTCTAGATTTTAAAACTTTTAGCCACTCTACCCCAGCAAATACCACAGAAAAATCTGTAGCCCCACGCCCGTGCTTGCCAGCTAAGGCTTCCATCATGGCAAGCTGAGCTGGGGTACCAGGCCCTCTGCTGGCGTGGTGTCACAGGAGGCCGAAGAAGTGGGAACGTTCATCCCCTCTGGGAAATAGCAAGCCGTTTCCTACGGTGCCAGTGGAGAACACACGTGCATCTTGGACTTCCATCCCTATTTGGCAGTAATGAGGTCCCTCTCTTCATGTTCGAAGGTCAAGACAAGTTGAGTAGGAAGTCTGAACTTTTATCCTTATTTGACAAGAGTGAGGTGGTACACCCCGCGTTTTCCACCAGAATGACATCGGAGTTAAAGTTAAGTTAAACCAACTAAAATGGAAGATTGAAATAAGATCCACAGATTGATAACACCATATAAAAATGTCCAGTTTTTAAGCAAAATCACTGATTACCTCAAGAATCAGGAATGTCTCAAACTCAACAAAAGATAATCAGGAGATGCCAATACTGAAATGATAAAATGGTAGAACATCTAACAAAATTGTTAACAAGCCATGATAAAAATGCAATTATCTATGTAGTTGAAACCAATGAAAAGGTAAAAAGCTTCAGCCAAAGCATAAAAATTATTACCAAGGAAAATCAAATAGAAATTTTTAGATGAAAAAGCAGAATAATCCAAATGGAAAGTTTAGCAGATGGACTAAACAGTAGAACGGAGGGGACAAAAGAGCCTATAAACTGTCAAATAGAATCACTCAATAAGATAAATAAATAAAATCACTCAATCTGAACAGCAGAGAAAATAATCTAAGGAAAAAAGTCAAATCTTAGGGACTCGTGGGTCTTAACAGAAGGTCTAACATTCATGTTACCAGAAAGGAGACAAAAAAGAGCTTGAAAGCCCTTTGGAGTAGGGCTAAAAAGTACCCAAAGAAACAATGCCTAAAGGTTTCCCAAATTTAGCAATGGCCATAAAGCTACAAATTCAATAAACTGAATAAACTTTAAGTAGGATAAATGCTAAAAACCTATGCAAAAATATACCATAAAGTAGCCAAAGAGAAAGGAAACCGTACCTATGGAGGAAATCTATTAGTTTTTCTCTATTTTGTTATGATTTTAGAGAGATTTTTGCCAGAAGGCACATGCTTTCACTAGAGAGATAGAGAGATGAAAAGCAAGAAATCGCCCCCTGGGGGGATGGCCACACCACAGTCCCTCCCTCCATTCTCCTCTTCAGATCTTGGGCACGCACATACATGTACTTGGTGTGAGTTTTAAATCCTAGGTCCAGGACTCAACCATAGTCAACTATGTGGGAGCCCAAGGATGTAACCATTACACCAGCTGCTGGCCCCAGGGGAAAATCTATTTGAATGACAATGGATTTCTCACTAGGAACCATGGAGGTAGAAGGATGTGGAACAGTATTTCTCAAGTGTTGAAAGAAAAGAATTGTCAATCTAGATACTCCTCTATCAAAAATATTTTTCAGGAATTAAAAAAAAGTCAAAACATGCTTATATGGGAACCAGCAGTTAGCGTAATGGCTATGTCTCTGGACTCCCACGTAGTCGACCGCGGTTCGTGTCCCCGACCCGGTGGCTTAAAACTCACGCCGGGCGCGTGTGCGTGCGTGCCCAAGATCCCTAGAGGAGAATGGAGGAGAAGGGATTGCGGCGTGACCATCCCCCCTGGGGGGTGATTTCTCGCTTTCTGTCTCTAGGTCTCTCTGTCTGTCTGGCGAGCGCACGCGCCCTACAGTGAAAATCTCTCCAAAAAAAAAAAAAACATGCTTATATGAAGACAAACTAAACAAAGTTTTTGCCAGGAACCCTACCCTAAAACAATGGCTAAGGAAAATTTTGTAAATGGAAAGAAAATGAAAAAGAATATTAGATCTCAAGGAAGAAAAAACACTGTAAGCAAAAATGCTAGTAAATAAAATAGGCTCTTCTTCTCCTCTTGAAATTTTAAAATTATGTTTGACTGTTGAAACAAAAAGTATAATATTGTCTGATAGTGTGCTAAATATATGTAGTTTAAATATTTAAAACAATTGTATCATAAATGAAGAGGGTAATGATATAAAAGAAGGCAAAGTTTTTATATTTCACGCAAACTGATAAAATGGCAATACCAGTTTTCCTGCGATCATTTAAGAATGTATAATGTAATATCTAAAGCAATTACTTAAAAGTTATTAAAAAAGAGCAATGAAAACTTTAGATACATAAAAATGAAATTCTAAAATATGTTGAAGTATCTTACAGAAATACAAGAAACAGGAAACAGAGAAACAAAACAAAAAACAACATAAACCCTATCAATAATTACATTAAACATAAATGCTGCAATTACCCATATTTTAAAAATACGATTGGCAGAGTGGATCAAAAAGCATGACTTAACTTTATGCTGGCTACAAGAATTCTATTTAAAATAGATATAGGAGGAGACCAGCAGTTAGCGTAATGGCTATGTTGCTGAACTCCCATGTAGTCGACCGCAGTTCGAGTCCCAGACCCAGTGGTTTAAACTCATGCCGGGCGCGTGTGCGTGTGTGCCCAAGATCCTGAGAGGAGAATGGAGGAGAAGGGATTGCGGCATGGCCATCCCCCCTGGGGGGTGATTTCTCACTTTCTGTCTCTCTGTCTCTCTGTGTCTTTCTGATGAGCGCATGCACCCTATAGCAAAAAAAAAAAAAAACTCTCAGAAAATCAAATAAATAAATAAGTAATAAAATAGATATAGGCAGGTTGAAAGCTAAAAGGAAATATTGTGTGTTGCTGAACTCCCATGTAGTCGACCGCAGTTCGAGTCCCAGACCCAGTGGTTTAAACTCATGCCGGGCGCGTGTGCGTGTGTGCCCAAGATCCTGAGAGGAGAATGGAGGAGAAGGGATTGCGGCATGGCCATCCCCCCTGGGGGGTGATTTCTCACTTTCTGTCTCTCTGTCTCTCTGTGTCTTTCTGATGAGCGCATGCACCCTATAGCAAAAAAAAAAAAAAACTCTCAGAAAATCAAATAAATAAATAAGTAATAAAATAGATATAGGCAGGTTGAAAGCTAAAAGGAAATATTGTGTAAACATTAGTAAAAGGAAATTAAGAGTGAATATTAATATTAGATGATATAGACCTCGATGCTAAGAAAATTATCAGACACAAAGAGGGCCATTATACCATGATAAAAGGATCAATTCACCAAAAATAAATAATATTTATAAACGTGTTTGAACCAAACAACAGAACTTTAAAATCTACAAAGCCATAACTAATAGAATGGAAGGGGAAAATAGGCAAATCCACATCCACAATTATTATTGGAGACACAACACACATCCTTCAACAACTTACAGAATAAATAGACATAAAAATTTCAAGGCTATAGAACTCCACACTACCATCAATCAATAAGATCTAATCAACATTTATTGAGTTCTCCACATTGCAGAACAGTACACATTCTTTTTAAGTGCCTATTAAACATGTATCGAAATAAACTTTATTCTAGACCACAAAATTAATTTTAATAAATTCAAAGGAAATGAAGTCATACTGAGTGTATTCTCTGACCAGAATGTAATAAAACTAGAAACACGTAGTAAAATGATAAGAGGAAAAATCTCAAACTAAATACATTCTTAGTTTTAGAAGAAAACGCACCGAGTTTTTAAAAATTCTAAATGAGCAAAAATAAAATACACATATCAAAATTTGTAAGGCACAGGTAAAATAGTGCTGAAAAGAAAATTTATAGCCCCAAATGCATTCATTAGAAGAGAGGAAAAGTCTAAAATCGATAGTCTAAGAGCTCACATTAAAAACTAAAAGAAGAACAAAATAAATCCAAAACAAGAAAAAAGAGGAAATTAATTAAAATGAGTAGGCATAAATGAATAAAAAACAGAAGAAATTAGAGAACATCAAATAGAGTCTTTCTTTAAAGAACAGTGAAATTGACAATCATCATATAAGAATGACAAATATCAAGGTGAAAAGACACAGATTTCTAATTTCAAAAATAAAACAGGGTATAGACATAGACTCTACAGACAGAAGAAGATAATAAGGGAATATTGTGAACAACTCTAAACACATGAGCTACTTAGATTAACGGACCAGTTTCTCCAAATTGGTCATAAACTATAAACTACGAAAACTTACCCAAGTATAAAATAGATCATTTGAATAGTTCTATACCTATAAAGGTACTTATATTCACAATTTTTAAATTACCACAAAACAGTGGTAATGGTGCCAAATGATTTCACTGGAGAATTTTACCAAATGTTTAAAGAAGAATCAACATCAATTCTTTGCAATCTCTTCCACCAGAGAAAAAAGGAGAGAATGTCTCCCAATTCATTTTATCTTGATACACAAAAATGACAAAGAAAGAAAGTTCCAGAAAAGAAAACCAAAGAATGATATTCTTCATGAATATAATAACAAATATCATTTATGAAGTATTAGCATACAGAATCCAGCAACATATAAAAAGTAAGCTATGTTCCAAGGACGCAAGCTGGCTCAGTATTTGACAATCGGGTAATGCCATCTACCACAGTAACAGGCTACAAGAAAAATCACGATTATATCAATTAATACATAAAAACGATTTAACAAATTCTTAGATGTGAAGAAAGCCCACACAGAGCAGTATCTTCTCAGTTTTAATTCCCATACTTCATATCATAACAAAATATACAGTCTCTAAGCCCCCTTGGCTAGTCCCTTCTTTATCAGAGTTCCTTGTTAACCTTAAATGTATTCTAGTCAGCATGAGCGAAAGTAGAATTGCTGTGTATGGTTCAGGGAAATGCCAGTGACTCCAAAGACAGCAGACGCAGCCAGCCTTTGTGAGGGACCAGCTCTGAAAGAAAGCAAGCTTTGAGAAACCATGTCGGTTGCTCTCTTTTTCTCAAAGCTCCAAAGGTCTCTTTCATCTTTTTTTTTTTTTTTGAGAGGTTGCTGCCTTAGCCAGAGAGAGACAGAGACAGTGAGAGGGAAAGTGAGAAATCTCCCCTGGGGTGATGGCCACGCCACAATCCCTTCTTCTCTTTTTCTCCTCCTGGGATTTGGGGCATGAAC
This sequence comes from Tupaia belangeri chinensis, assembly GCF_000334495.1. Lineage (NCBI taxonomy): Eukaryota > Metazoa > Chordata > Mammalia > Scandentia > Tupaiidae > Tupaia > Tupaia belangeri. The sequence goes on from NW_006199776.1 coordinate 220,687, forward strand.
GCATGCACGCCAGCCAGCCATGATTTTCAAGTGGCCAGGTCCAGGACTTGAACCCCCAGCCATGTGGGAGTCCAATGACATAACCGCTATATCATCTGCTAGCTGCCCCTGTCTCTTGTCATCTTTATCTCTGAAAAAAATGTATCATTTTTTCCTCTGTGAAAGAGAAATGCAGAGAGCCTTAGTTTGCATATTTCCTGTTCCCTTAACCAAACATGCATCTCAGTCCTAATTACAAATTCACAGGAGAAAGGATCACCCTTGATTTGGTTCAGGTGCCCATTCCTGGTCCAATTAAGACCAGACAAGTAAGAGACTCTGGAACACACTTAGCTAAAAGAACCCTGTTTCAGAAGGGATGAAAGATGGACATCACTAGGCTGGATAGATACCCCCAAAACAATCTATAAAACATGCATTTGGAAAGTCCAGCGTATCGATATCTTCACTGCTAAGAAAAGCAAGAAAGTTGTGAAGGTAGAATTTTATTGCTTTACTATTTTTGAGTAATTGTTCCTGTCTTTTCTTATTCTACCCAATCTTCAACACTCAGTCTAATCCCACCTTGTCCATGAATCCCTATCCATATATATTCTGATCCTCATGATTTCAGCTCTTTAAAGTTTCCACAGTATCAGTGCAATGCACCGGGTCATTTAGGATGTAATGATGCATTGCCGGATTTGGCTCACTCTCATCTTTATTAGTGCTGGTTCAGAGCTCATGACTAATACTTATCAATGTCTCTCTGTGGTTGACACTTTCCACACACACAACAGTATGGTAAGTACTCAATAAATTCTTATTCATTCATTGTGTGATCATTGACACATGTCTATAGTCTTTTAAGAATGAAAACTAAGAAATTGAATATTTAGAAAGCAATACAAAATATGGACCAAGATGAAGACTAGGAACAGCCCTACAATGGTTAGGTGTGATACAAAGGAAGACCAGTCCCACATAGCTGATCAGGGTTCAAGTTCCCACTTTGGTGATGTGAAAAACATGCCAGAAATGTGCATACCTAGGATCCTGGGAGGATGGAGAGCTGGAAAAAAAATAATTGCAGTGTGACCAGGCCCCATTTGGGGGGTCTTCCTTTCTTTCTCATGAAAATACATCTTCTGGCATTAAAAAAATAACAAAATAAAGAATATTCAAGAAATGAATTGAAGGTTTTCATACTGAAGTACTTATTAAAATAAAATGCCAAAATCTTTGAATGATTTATCCCTCTTACTGAATCATCTTTCACAGAATATATGGACGAGAAAAAATTTTACCCACCTTAGTGGCAATAAAATGAGCTATAAGGGCACTGCGTGCATTATTCAGGGTTGAAAAGAGTCAACTATGAAGCTGAGGCTCAATTTTATGTGGTATTTTTATTCACTTATTCATTCTTTATTAACCGTGTGCTGTGATTCTAAGAAAGTTATCAAGAAATGAAAGACTCACTATCTTCTAAGAACTCATAAGTTAGTGGTGGAGACAATGTAAGTTAAAAGATAACACGATATTATCTTGAAGACTAGAAATTTCTATCTGATAGAATATTGGGATAGAATTTCTATCCTAATAGATCCTTCACTGTCTTACTCTTAATACATTTTGCATTTTTTTATTATTAAAAATATCTGTCTCTGTACCATTAAGTGTTCTCCCAGCCTATCAGACATCTCTTTGTATTTCTTGCCCGATCTCTGACTCCTGCTAGTCACTCACCATTACCCTCCATTCTCTTGCTCTACTTTTTCTTAACTCTGTTAAGGAAAAACTATCAACACATAGGATGTATTAATGCCATGAAAAACACAGGATCTCCTTCCTCACCCAAACTTTAAACTTGTGAATTTCCCTTTGACTCGTATCTAAATGTTTTCTCTTCTCAAATCCTCTTCTCATCAACCTTCCACTCTTGGCGATGGCTTGCCTCTTCTTCAGTTAGAAGAGCTGGCCCTCTGTGAGAAAGTCTTCAACTGCTTCTTCCCCTGCTTTCGTCCTCTTTTCTGGTGTCCGATGGTTCCCCCTTAATTAGCAACTTCTCTAGGGTGCTTCCTCTGTTCGTTTGTTTGGGATTTTTTGTTTGCAATAGGTTATATGTACTGGCCCAAAAGAGACAGAGAGAGAGAGAAAGGGGAAGTGAGAAATCACCCCTCAGAGAGGATGGCCATGCTCCAATACCTTCTCCTCTATTCTCTTCTGAAGGTTTTGGGCACACGTGCATATGCACCTGGCATGGTTTTCAAGTCCCAGGTCTGGGACTTGAACTTCACAGTTGGCCATGTGGGACCCAGTCACCTTAATCACCACACCACCTGGCTGGCCCTCCATGGTGTCTCTGATCTTGCCTTCTCTGGTCTCGCTAGAGATCTTACTCTACTAACTAATCAGCATGTCTTTCATATGTCTTCAAGCCCTATATGAGTTTTGGTCCTTTGCCTAAGACATGTTGAAGACTTTCCTATCTGAAAAAATAAATAAATAAAACTCTGCTGCTCTGAGTCCTTCCTCTATTATTCTCTCTCTTCTCTTTCCTTAAAAGCAGGAAACTAAGAAGCCCTGAGGAAAAACTGTCTAACCCCAGTGTCCCAGGAGGCCATTGAGAGACCCACAGGTCAGGAAAGTCTCTCATGCTGCCTCAGTCCTCGTGGCGAAGGAGTCGTAGACGGCAGCATGACCGTCTTAGTGACTTGCTCACAGTTGTTATAGCATCGTTTGTTGTGAGGAAACTCCTGGTGTCATCAGCTAGTGCTGATCAGGGGCTCATGTTCAATGAGGGTGGAGACAGAATCTCATTCTCCTTTGGCAAAGCTTGCAAGCTCCCCATAGGCCAATGCGGCAAGCCTAGGAATCTGCACAGCCCAGAGAAATGGAAAGCACAGCAGCTGAGAAGCATGACTCAGACCTCTTGACACCAGGATGGTGCTTAGGAGAGCCCTCGGAACCAAGCTGATTTGTGTCTACTGAGAGGGCCGGGCAGGCCCGGCTGCCTCTTCTTGCTCATCCTTCCTCGCTGAGGCTCACCTTGCTTTGGGTTCCCAGAAAACCCTGCTTTCACTCTAACATCTGAGCATCATCATTGTCCTTTCTTTCTTTTCCTTTCCTTTTTTCTTAAACATGTATCGAAATAAACTTTATTCTAGACCACAAAATTAATTTTAATAAATTCAAAGGAAATGAAGTCATACTGAGTGTATTCTCTGACCAGAATGTAATAAAACTAGAAACACGTAGTAAAATGATAAGAGGAAAAATCTCAAACTAAATACATTCTTAGTTTTAGAAGAAAACGCACCGAGTTTTTAAAAATTCTAAATGAGCAAAAATAAAATACACATATCAAAATTTGTAAGGCACAGGTAAAATAGTGCTGAAAAGAAAATTTATAGCCCCAAATGCATTCATTAGAAGAGAGGAAAAGTCTAAAATCGATAGTCTAAGAGCTCACATTAAAAACTAAAAGAAGAACAAAATAAATCCAAAACAAGAAAAAAGAGGAAATTAATTAAAATGAGTAGGCATAAATGAATAAAAAACAGAAGAAATTAGAGAACATCAAATAGAGTCTTTCTTTAAAGAACAGTGAAATTGACAATCATCATATAAGAATGACAAATATCAAGGTGAAAAGACACAGATTTCTAATTTCAAAAATAAAACAGGGTATAGACATAGACTCTACAGACAGAAGAAGATAATAAGGGAATATTGTGAACAACTCTAAACACATGAGCTACTTAGATTAACGGACCAGTTTCTCCAAATTGGTCATAAACTATAAACTACGAAAACTTACCCAAGTATAAAATAGATCATTTGAATAGTTCTATACCTATAAAGGTACTTATATTCACAATTTTTAAATTACCACAAAACAGTGGTAATGGTGCCAAATGATTTCACTGGAGAATTTTACCAAATGTTTAAAGAAGAATCAACATCAATTCTTTGCAATCTCTTCCACCAGAGAAAAAAGGAGAGAATGTCTCCCAATTCATTTTATCTTGATACACAAAAATGACAAAGAAAGAAAGTTCCAGAAAAGAAAACCAAAGAATGATATTCTTCATGAATATAATAACAAATATCATTTATGAAGTATTAGCATACAGAATCCAGCAACATATAAAAAGTAAGCTATGTTCCAAGGACGCAAGCTGGCTCAGTATTTGACAATCGGGTAATGCCATCTACCACAGTAACAGGCTACAAGAAAAATCACGATTATATCAATTAATACATAAAAACGATTTAACAAATTCTTAGATGTGAAGAAAGCCCACACAGAGCAGTATCTTCTCAGTTTTAATTCCCATACTTCATATCATAACAAAATATACAGTCTCTAAGCCCCCTTGGCTAGTCCCTTCTTTATCAGAGTTCCTTGTTAACCTTAAATGTATTCTAGTCAGCATGAGCGAAAGTAGAATTGCTGTGTATGGTTCAGGGAAATGCCAGTGACTCCAAAGACAGCAGACGCAGCCAGCCTTTGTGAGGGACCAGCTCTGAAAGAAAGCAAGCTTTGAGAAACCATGTCGGTTGCTCTCTTTTTCTCAAAGCTCCAAAGGTCTCTTTCATCTTTTTTTTTTTTTTTTTTTTTTTCTCCTCCTGGGATTTGGGGCATGAACGCATGCACGCCAACAAGCCATGATTTTCAAGTGGCCAGGTCCAGGACTTGAACCCCCAGCCATGTGGGAGTCCAATGACATAACCGCTATATCATCTGCTAGCTGCCCCTGTCTCTTGTCATCTTTATCTCTGAAAAAAATGTATCATTTTTTCCTCTGTGAAAGAGAAATGCAGAGAGCCTTAGTTTGCATATTTCCTGTTCCCTTAACCAAACATGCATCTCAGTCCTAATTACAAATTCACAGGAGAAAGGATCACCCTTGATTTGGTTCAGGTGCCCATTCCTGGTCCAATTAAGACCAGACAAGTAAGAGACTCTGGAACACACTTAGCTAAAAGAACCCTGTTTCAGAAGGGATGAAAGATGGACATCACTAGGCTGGATAGATACCCCCAAAACAATCTATAAAACATGCATTTGGAAAGTCCAGCGTATCGATATCTTCACTGCTAAGAAAAGCAAGAAAGTTGTGAAGGTAGAATTTTATTGCTTTACTATTTTTGAGTAATTGTTCCTGTCTTTTCTTATTCTACCCAATCTTCAACACTCAGTCTAATCCCACCTTGTCCATGAATCCCTATCCATATATATTCTGATCCTCATGATTTCAGCTCTTTAAAGTTTCCACAGTATCAGTGCAATGCACCGGGTCATTTAGGATGTAATGATGCATTGCCGGATTTGGCTCACTCTCATCTTTATTAGTGCTGGCTCAGAGCTCATGACTAATACTTATCAATGTCTCTCTGTGGTTGACACTTTCCACACACACAACAGTATGGTAAGTACTCAATAAATTCTTATTCATTCATTGTGTGATCATTGACACATGTCTATAGTCTTTTAAGAATGAAAACTAAGAAATTGAATATTTAGAAAGCAATACAAAATATGGACCAAGATGAAGACTAGGAACAGCCCTACAATGGTTAGGTGTGATACAAAGGAAGACCAGTCCCACATAGCTGATCAGGGTTCAAGTTCCCACTTTGGTGATGTGAAAAACATGCCAGAAATGTGCATACCTAGGATCCTGGGAGGATGGAGAGCTGGAAAAAAAATAATTGCAGTGTGACCAGGCCCCATTTGGGGGGTCTTCCTTTCTTTCTCATGAAAATACATCTTCTGGCATTAAAAAAATAACAAAATAAAGAATATTCAAGAAATGAATTGAAGGTTTTCATACTGAAGTACTTATTAAAATAAAATGCCAAAATCTTTGAATGATTTATCCCTCTTACTGAATCATCTTTCACAGAATATATGGACGAGAAAAAATTTTACCCACCTTAGTGGCAATAAAATGAGCTATAAGGGCACTGCGTGCATTATTCAGGGTTGAAAAGAGTCAACTATGAAGCTGAGGCTCAATTTTATGTGGTATTTTTATTCACTTATTCATTCTTTATTAACCGTGTGCTGTGATTCTAAGAAAGTTATCAAGAAATGAAAGACTCACTATCTTCTAAGAACTCATAAGTTAGTGGTGGAGACAATGTAAGTTAAAAGATAACACGATATTATCTTGAAGACTAGAAATTTCTATCTGATAGAATATTGGGATAGAATTTCTATCCTAATAGATCCTTCACTGTCTTACTCTTAATACATTTTGCATTTTTTTATTATTAAAAATATCTGTCTCTGTACCATTAAGTGTTCTCCCAGCCTATCAGACATCTCTTTGTATTTCTTGCCCGATCTCTGACTCCTGCTAGTCACTCACCATTACCCTCCATTCTCTTGCTCTACTTTTTCTTAACTCTGTTAAGGAAAAACTATCAACACATAGGATGTATTAATGCCATGAAAAACACAGGATCTCCTTCCTCACCCAAACTTTAAACTTGTGAATTTCCCTTTGACTCGTATCTAAATGTTTTCTCTTCTCAAATCCTCTTCTCATCAACCTTCCACTCTTGGCGATGGCTTGCCTCTTCTTCAGTTAGAAGAGCTGGCCCTCTGTGAGAAAGTCTTCAACTGCTTCTTCCCCTGCTTTCGTCCTCTTTTCTGGTGTCCGATGGTTCCCCCTTAATTAGCAACTTCTCTAGGGTGCTTCCTCTGTTCGTTTGTTTGGGATTTTTTGTTTGCAATAGGTTATATGTACTGGCCCAAAAGAGACAGAGAGAGAGAGAAAGGGGAAGTGAGAAATCACCCCTCAGAGAGGATGGCCATGCTCCAATACCTTCTCCTCTATTCTCTTCTGAAGGTTTTGGGCACACGTGCATATGCACCTGGCATGGTTTTCAAGTCCCAGGTCTGGGACTTGAACTTCACAGTTGGCCATGTGGGACCCAGTCACCTTAATCACCACACCACCTGGCTGGCCCTCCATGGTGTCTCTGATCTTGCCTTCTCTGGTCTCGCTAGAGATCTTACTCTACTAACTAATCAGCATGTCTTTCATATGTCTTCAAGCCCTATATGAGTTTTGGTCCTTTGCCTAAGACATGTTGAAGACTTTCCTATCTGAAAAAATAAATAAATAAAACTCTGCTGCTCTGAGTCCTTCCTCTATTATTCTCTCTCTTCTCTTTCCTTAAAAGCAGGAAACTAAGAAGCCCTGAGGAAAAACTGTCTAACCCCAGTGTCCCAGGAGGCCATTGAGAGACCCACAGGTCAGGAAAGTCTCTCATGCTGCCTCAGTCCTCGTGGCGAAGGAGTCGTAGACGGCAGCATGACCGTCTTAGTGACTTGCTCACAGTTGTTATAGCATCGTTTGTTGTGAGGAAACTCCTGGTGTCATCAGCTAGTGCTGATCAGGGGCTCATGTTCAATGAGGGTGGAGACAGAATCTCATTCTCCTTTGGCAAAGCTTGCAAGCTCCCCATAGGCCAATGCGGCAAGCCTAGGAATCTGCACAGCCCAGAGAAATGGAAAGCACAGCAGCTGAGAAGCATGACTCAGACCTCTTGACACCAGGATGGTGCTTAGGAGAGCCCTCGGAACCAAGCTGATTTGTGTCTACTGAGAGGGCCGGGCAGGCCCGGCTGCCTCTTCTTGCTCATCCTTCCTCGCTGAGGCTCACCTTGCTTTGGGTTCCCAGAAAACCCTGCTTTCACTCTAACATCTGAGCATCATCATTGTCCTTTCTTTCTTTTCCTTTCCTTTTTTCTTTCTTTCTATCTTTCTTTCTTTTCTTTCTTTCTTTTTCTTTTTTTCTTTCTTTCTTTCTTTCTTTCTTTCTTTCTTTCTTTCTTTTTCTTTCTTTCTTTTTTTATTCTTCTTATTATACAATCACTATACATCATTTAGCTTGTAAAGAGACTTTACCCAGCATGATATACACCTCAGTCCAGCCCCGTTGAGAATACTATACACATCCTCATCAACAGATAATAAACCATATCTTAGAAGGTAGCATTAACCTCTGCAGAGACAATCGTAGCTCCTCTGCTAAATAAATAAATAAATAAATAAATAAATAATCGGTGTTTGATCCTTGCTGATATCTACAAGATCCAGAGAAGCAATAGATATAAAAAGTTCTAACCCTTTTTTCCACCAACTGCATTATCATTTCCATTATTTCTTCAGGCTCCCATTCTGAATTCAAAGCAATTTATCTGAAGTTCAGACACTGTCACTGTGATTTAGTTTCAGTTTTATGGCAACTGCAGGTCTCTAATAAGTATGCTCCTTTCATTGATTTTGTTCCTCTTCAGCTGCTGCTGTAAATGTAATTGAATTTTTTTTTTGTTTTTTTTTTTCCTCCTGACCTAACTTTTTTATTTTTTTTTCCTTCTAAAACTGACAAGAGAGCAATCAGATCAGTGTTCTATGGTTTCACATGCTCCATTAATAACAAATAGTTTCTTCTGGAAACTGATTTTCCTATCAATTCCTTTTAACACATTATATGCTAAAACAAACAAACAAACAAAAGCTCCATCTCCATTACACTAAAAAAAAAAATGCGTTCATTTTACCACTTAGAAAGGATCCTCTTAAATTTGGGGAATGGTAACATGAAGTGTATGTAGCAAGCTGAGTTCTAGGAAATATGTTCAAGCCACTCTTCAGTGTGGAGATTGTTCTCTGTCGATGGACGAACACACTCATTTAAGGCTGGACTACTTGCTATGGAGGAGTTAATGTGAGACCTCAAGGGAAAGGGATCCAAAACCCCGAAGTCTCTTATCTCTGGCGTATAATCCTTAGGAATAGTCTGAAAGTGACAAATTAAAAAGTCAGTCATGCTTCACATGTCCTTTGTTTTCCCCTGAACTCTCCGTCCTGATTTGAAATGCTGTTTTCTATACACTGTATTCTTGTACATATCTCAGTTTCTATTTATTTTGTTACTGGATGACAGGGCTCTATTTTACTAATCTATTCCAGTTTAATTATATATTTCTAGAATATCTTTGAGAATATGATAAATTAAATATTTCTTCATTGTTCTTATGTAACATGTTTAAAGTTTGCTTACAAATTGATTCCTTCAGACAAATTTTTAAAAACGTAAAATGCCTTTGGCCAGCCAATGGTGTGGTGGTGGGAGGGACTGAATTCCACGTGGCTGACGGTACCATAAAGCCCCAGGCCCTAGTGACTTTGGGAAAAAAATACTGGGGCCAACAGGTGGTGTGGTGGCAAAGGCAGTGGATTCCCACATGCCAACTGTGGTTCAAGTCTAGGCCCTGGTGGTTTAAAAATCACACCGAGCATGTGTGTGAGCATGCCTGGAATCCTAGGAGGAGAGTGGAGGAGAAGAGACTGTGGCATGACCATTCCTCCTGGGATGGGCTTTCTCACTTTCTCTCTCTCTCTCCTGTGTATATGTAATAGCAAATTTTTTAAAAAGTGAAGTTCCATAAAAATTCTCTTTGGTATTTACAAAATGAAAGCAATGAATTCATTTCTGCAAATATGAATCTTCCATTTTAGCATTTATCTATATCATATAATACAGTTTTAATAGCACATTTCACCAAATCTAGTATATTATCAATAATAAGGCATACATACAACCAAGGAAATCACTGCTAATTATAAGGTACTATGAATTATTGTATCTACTTTAATATTAAAGATGATAACATTTAAAATAAGTGTATCATAAAACCAATGAAATATGGTAACATTTATCTTCATGGGTTTCTAATTTAGAGACTATTTTTGGTGCCTAAAGGTCCCATCAGCAAATCTGGATAATGGACAGTTCTATTTAGCTTAGACTATGAGTGAACAATTAAGAACCATAGGTACAGAAACATGCACAGATCAATGGACTATCATGAACTGAACACGTCAATGTAAAAAGTGCAAGCACCAGGACCACAATACCACAGGCGCCCCACTCCCTCCTCATCCCTCCTCCCACTCGCTGTCCTGTCCCAAGGACAATGTTGGTGCTGACTTTGAAGAGTGTGGATAAATTTTGCCAGTTTTTGACCTTTGTATAAACGGGACTGTACAGCATGTGTGGTCACACACCTTGTACTCTCTGCTGTCTGGCTTTGTCTACTTCATAGTACAATGGTGTGATTCATTCTTCTGTTGCATGTAGATACAGCGATTCATTCTGATTGCTGTGTGATGTTCTACCATATATACAACATATTCATCTATTCCACTATTACTGGACAGTTGGGTAGTTATTCTTTTGTATATTTCATTTATACAATAAGTAGTAGGTTTCTTTGAAAATGATGATTTTAGAAATAAATTATAATCTCATGATGTGTTCAAAAAATAAAATACAAAAAATTTTTTTTTCTTTAAAAATTTCTTTTGCTGTAGTGTATGTGTGAGTGCTTACTTGAGAGAGAGGAGGAAAGTGAGAAATCAGTCCCCTCTCTCCACAGAGAGTATGGCCACACCACAATCCCTTCTCATCCAGTCTCCTCTCAGGATTACCCTGGGCACACTCACACACATGCCCAGTGTGTTTTTCAGGCGGCCAGGTCTGAGACTTGAACCACAAAGTCGGCTATGTGGGATCCAGCGCCTTAACCACCGTGTCACCTATTGGCTCCAACCTGCAAAATGTCTTAACACAGATAAATTTTGTTCTGAACTTTTATCCTGATATATAATAATTATGATATTTTTGAAATAGATGCATTTTCTAAGATCAAGAAGAGAATACAAGTAATGCCATATTTTACTTCAAGGTGTGCTCTGTACAAGGTTCTCTTCTAAAATTTTATATAGAATCAGAGAAATTTCTTGTCTTCAAATTCAAGTGTCACCACCATTTTTTTTTCTGCATTGAGTTGTTCTTTCTTTCTTTCTTTCTTTCTTTCTTTCTTTCTTTCTTTCTTTCTTTCTTTCTTCCTTTTTACATTGCCTCTTTTACATTCCCAATAATGCTGTCACCTGGAAAGTGTCCTGAAACTCTGTTTATTTTACCAGCAAAATGTTCCTAAGACTTAAAACTCTATCTCTAAATAGATATGGTTTGACATATTAAAAAAGAGTGGTGATCATATTTTTACAATAAAATTTAAGTTTATTTATTATTTCATAAAATGAGGAATAAACCATGGAATAAATATTTACCCATATAATTAAAACTGAAGTAAGATATCAGTATAAATTCTACTTTACTGAATGTTCCAACTTTCAGAAAGATTTGAGGGTCTATGTTAATTTCTGAAAGATCAGTTTTCTGAGTAGGTTATCACAAGGTAGAAAACTGAGAAGTTCCTCTAAGACTTACAAATAGAACTACCATATGATCCAGCAATTCCACTCCTGGGTATCTACCCAAAGGATAGGAAAACGCTCCATCTGAAAAGTACTTACACATCTATGTTTATTGCAGCGTTATTCACAATTGCTAAGACGTGGAACCAACCCAAATGTCCACGAACAAATGAATGGATTGAAAAAGTGTGGCACATATACTCTATGGAATACTACTCAGCCATAAAAAAAAAAAAAAACAAGACCCTGGCATTTGATATAAAGTGGATGAATATGGAAGATTTACTGCTGAGTAAAGCAAGCCAGTCTATGAAGGAGAGACATGGTATGTCTCCACTTAACATATACTGACTGTCCACGCTCTGTGGCAGAAACTGAGAGATCGGAGGATACAGAAGTAGGTAGAATGGTTATGGGTACTGGAGACAGTGTGGAAAGAAGATGAAAGATGGGGGAGAGTGATAGGAAAGGAATCAAAGACAAAAATAGAGAAGACATTTAGGGGACACGTAAATGGAGGATTGTCTGCTGATGATAACATGTATGATATGTTCAACTGGACTGCTGTGATGTGTATTCATGTTGGGTCATTCATTGCATAAGTGGAAGTGATGCACACTACTGAATGTATAAAATAATTTAGAAAAATAAATAAATAAAACGAAAACTGAGAAAAGGTGACTTCTTCACAAATCACCCTAGAAACCTTGTCTCTGTTTTGTGAACACTGTTGTGTTCCGCCCCCCTGCCTTTAGTCCTAGATATTCAGGAGCAACCCACAGCTACAGGGAGAATACCAGTGTTCAAATCAGCAGGTGCCAGCTTGGACAAGTGACTTAACTTCTCTGAGTTTAAATTTCCTCTCCAGAACTTGGCAGTAATAATGGCTACCTCACAGGAGTGTGGTGAGGGGTACGTGTGCTGACGTGGAGGACGCACTCAGAAGTTTCATTTCCTTTAGCAATGACAGGGAAATCTTTCCCATCTCCCATGAGGTCAGTTGGGTTTAAACACTCATATCAACAGCACCGTTTTCATCGAATGAAATCTTACACAGAACTCTGAGCGATTAAAAACTGGTTCAAAGCAAAGCAGTCTCAAATTTCTAAACAGATAGTTCTTATACAGGTCATAAAGGGGTAAACAGCCAAACCTTTGATCACTGGGCAACATGCTTTTCTTTCACAGACTTCAAAAAGTTATGAGCTTCTTTTCAACAAAATTCCCTTGAGAGGACCAGTGGGCAGTGTGGTGAAGGCAGCTGGATCCCACATGGCCAACCGTGCAGTTCAAATCCTGGACCCAGCAGCATGAAAACAAGCTGTGTGTGTGTGTGTTCCCAGAATCCTGATAAGAGAATGGAGGAGAAGGGATTGCACAGTGACCACCCACCTTCCTGGGGGGTGAAAGGTGATTTTTCTCTCTCTCTCTTTCCCTCTGTCCCTGCCCCTCTGTTTCTCCCCAGTGAGCACATATGTCCCAAGGCAAAGTTAAAAAAAAATTCAAGGAAAACATTTTTTTCTTTAAAGAGATTTTTGCTATAGGGCATGTGTACCCATCACAGAGAGATACAGAGAGAGAGAGAGAGGCAGAGAGACAGAAAGCGAGAAATCACGCCCCGGAGGGATGGCCATGCCACAATCCCTTCTCCTCCATTCTCCTCTAGGGATCTTAGGCACACACGCACACATGCCCCCTGTGAGTTTTAAGCCTCTGGGTTGAGGACATGAACCACGGTCGACTATGTGGGAGTCCAGCGATGTAACCATCATGCCATCTGCTGGTTTGTCATGTTCCTTTTTAAAGAGAAATGCCGCCCTGATAGAAGAAAGACAACCAGATAAACCATCTGTAACCAAACTGGCTCCGGTGGGGTGGAGGAGGGGATGGCACCTCATGGGACAGAGATGTGATTTAAAATCCGTCCCTAGACACAGACACGGAATCTGTTCAGCTTAGCAACCCGTTTGTACTGTGTCACACAAATGAAGTTGTAGAAATTGAATGAAATGAATCTGTCTCCCCCCTGCTCCGGGTCTGCTCCTCTCTAACCGTGTGTAACTGCTGCTCTGGCTCAGAGTTCCTCTCATTTGTGCTGTGGGGGGCTGAGAATGCATACTGTGTGCTTCGAGCAAATGTGTCACAGGTTTGCAGGGTCGGACCAAGCCACTCAGCAGGTGAGATTAATTAGATACGGAAAAGGACCGCCGAGATTAAGAACCTTCTGTGTGTCAGACCCTGGTTTAGACTTAGCTAACACACACATCCTGTAAGTATGTACGATTTCCATTTTAAAATTAAGGAAACCGACAAGGGTTCAGAAAGTGTTACGCCATATCCCCAGGGTCACACAGTTATTAAGAGGTTGATCTAAGAAGCAGAAATACTGTAAGGCAGACTGGCTCCAAAGTCAATGGTTTAGGGGAAGAAAAAAGCTAAAGAAATTGTAAGGTTGCATAAAAATTATTTCTAATTTTTTCCTAGACCTCTCCTAAGTACACCCCAACTAAAATGATCAGGTCTGACAGCCTACAATGTCATATCCCCTTTTGCAGCAGCTCACTGAAACAAAAAGCGTCAGGTATGTCTGGGAGTCCCCCGCCACCCCTTACAGGCAGTCCTGAAAGCCACACAAGTCCCCTAACATGGGACAGAGGGAAGAAGGCATATTCCAGGGCAGAAGTCGCATCCAGCTGAGACTTGTCTTCGGTCAGCAGATAAGGGCTTGGAGCAGCCCCTGGCCTCCTGCTCAGGCAGCCACACCCCGTCGGCACACTGCCAGGGAGACCGGCTTCTGTGAATGACCCCGCCATGCCCCCTCCGTGGACCTAATGACTAGTTCTCCCAGACCCAGCCATAGCTACCACCCACTCAATGCGGCTTTTGTCTTGGTAATGTCATGTCATCAGATTCTGCATCTATAATATTAATAAAATGCCAAGTCTCAAAAGGAGATAAAGTAAAGTAATATTCTTTTTCATTCAAAACCCTTGCTACACATCTGTGCTTTACAATTATTTGTCTAAAACAAATGGACTCGTCGGTTAGTTTCCTGCACTAAAGTAGTACATAAATTAAATTAGAATCTCAATCATTACAGAATAATGACATCGGAGTTATGGATTTAACCATTTCACCGCCCCCAAACAGGTCTTTTCCTTGGGAAATATCGACAGATAAAGCAGATCTTTCGGTCATAGTTTTATGACTCAGAGTGAAAGGCAATTAGAGCACAGGGTCAGAGACCAAGTGACTCGTAGCCGCAGTCCCTGAATTCCGGCTTGATTAGACCTTGTTCACGTAGCTGGGGGAGGACACAGGTTGTCGCACGACTCTTCGACATTTACTTCTCGTCATCTAAGTGGCCCTTCCTGCTATAGAGGGACAGCAGGGACTGTGCCATCCCACCACACCAGCGCCGACTTTTTACAAGGGAGGATCACGGGTCTTTCTGCATTCGTTTTGTTTTCAAAAGTCACTGATGTAAACTATCGTAGACCACACTGAAAGAGAAGGACCAGAGGAAGGAGAAATGTCCAGGGCTAACGCAGGTTTAGGAGTGGAAGCGATGGCCTTTACAATAGGGGGACAGGGAGAAGACATGTCAAGAGAAGATGTCGGACAGGCTTACACAAAGGGAAAACAGGACCATAAACTAGGTGGCATGTCTCGCACAAGGGAAGACAGCCAAAGAGCAGAGCGAGTGAGGACCTGGGGCAGGGAGCCCACGCCCCCGACCAAAAGATTCCTGCAGATCACCGGAAATGAGCACAGGCTCCAGGAAGATGAGAGCCCAATTTTCCTTCCAAGTAAACTTAGTGAATGAACTCAGAAACCTTAAAGAAAATGACTAGTAATTGTCATTCATGGAGCTCTTTGTCATACACACACTTCACTATGAAGGTAATATAATTATCTATCCCCTTTGAACAGATGAGAAGCCCAATTATTGATAGTTAATTCTCTTGCCCAAGGCACCCCAGCTAGTAAGAGCTGGAATTGGGGCTTGCGATCTGGCTTGCTGACACGGGTACCATGTGCTTTCCATGATAGCAGTTTCTTCTTTATCTATTTATTTATTTATCTATTTATTTATTTTTATTTATTTTTTTTTTTGGAGAGGTTTTTCCTATAGGGTGCGTGTGCTTGCCAGAAAGACAGAGAAAGACAGAGAGACAGAAAA
>NW_006199776.1:236213-277828 GCF_000334495.1 Tupaia belangeri chinensis
GACATAGCCATTACGCTAACTGCTGTTCCCAGCAGTTTATTCTTATCTACCAACTGTTCGTGTGGCAGAGAGAGAGAGAAAGAAGGAAAGAAAACGGATCGTGTTTTCCACTTCTCTCCTGCTAAGGAGTGACGAGTCTCTTGCTGGACCAGAGCCAAGGTGCTCATTTATAATCCCAGAAATGGAGGGGAAAGGAAAGAAACCTTAAGATTCACAAAGGTTAAGATGATGTACATGATAGAAAGAGCTTGGGGCCAGCAGGTGACATAATGGTTACGGCAACTGGACTCCCACATGACTGACCACAGTTTGAATCCTAGACCTGGTGGCTTGAAACCCATGTTGGGGTGTGTGTGTGTGTGTGTGTGTGTGTGTGTGTGCCCACAATCCCAGCAGGAGAATGGAGGAGAAGGGATTGCAGTGTGACCATCCCGGCTACAGGGCGAATTCTCACTTTTCCTCTCTCTGTCTCTGTCTCTCAGGTAAGGAAAAAAAGCAAAGATCTACTGGCTCAGTGGGGAAGGTAATGTCAAGGCAGTGGAGAAGCGGAGAATTCTTTCCCCCAGACACTAGTCAGGCGCCTATAGGGATGTTTGAATTAATTCTTTAGGAATTTTAGAAAATTGTGTTCAGCACTAACGTAACAAATTGGGTTTTTATTGTTGCTGGTACGCTTTTAGAATATACACACACATAAACAGAGGTTGAGTATTCCTTATTCAAAACGCTTAGGACCAGAAGTAGTGCGACATTTACATATGCATAATGACACACCTTGCAGATAAAACTGAAGAATTACCACAAAATTCATTTATATTCATATGTATGTAGCCTGAAGGTAATTTTATACATTTTTGTTATTTTGTATTACAGTGTTTTTATTGTGACCCATTATATAAGGTAGTGTGGTGTTTTCCACTTGCTCGCAAAAATGTGGATTTTGGAATTTGGACTTTCAGGTGAAGGATGTTCAGCCTGTATTTGATTTTTATTTACTGGACGGCTGGTACTTTGGTATCATATAAGTTTGGACCACATGGTCTCAAGGCTTAGGAGAGCTATAAAAACCAATATCGAAGGATCTTACATAAACATGTAACAGGAATGGTGGAACAGAAATTGTGCAAACATAGTAAACCAAACCCTGCAATCTCTTCTTCCCTAACACTTTCTACCATTGGTCAGAATGGACTACATTTTGATGCATGAAAGTACTCCGATGTTTTGGCTCTCTGTTTTCACTCCAGTAGCCCTCTGGGAATGGCTTCTTGTGCTTTCTAGACTGATAGAATGCATCTTTACTTATAGATCTCTTTTATGACTA
Organism: Tupaia belangeri chinensis; assembly: GCF_000334495.1. Taxonomy (NCBI): domain Eukaryota; kingdom Metazoa; phylum Chordata; class Mammalia; order Scandentia; family Tupaiidae; genus Tupaia; species Tupaia belangeri. The sequence goes on from NW_006199776.1 coordinate 237,538, forward strand.
AACCCCTTTTCATTTGTTCATGTGTTCATTTTAAAATAATTCATTGGATTGTGGGGGTTGCGTGGCCTGAGACAAAGAAAGACCTAAGGGAGTTTAGTACCTATTTAGAGAGATGCCATCCATATGTAGCTGGACCACAGGGAAGAGTCAAATCCATTTCAAAGTAACCTACATCAAGTAGAAATCCTAGCACTTTTGCGTAAGTGAGTCTTCTTTAGGTGTTTTGATCACTTCCACTGAGCATAAGGCAGCTGGAAAATGATGCAAAGGGCTCATTAGCTGATTGTCAAAGCAGAATCATTCTGAGCTTCGCCCATTTGGAAACCAAGCAGGGGAAGTGGGAAGACTGCCCAGCAGTCAGCAAAGAGACCTTTCTACTATGAGATGATGCAGATTTGAATATTAAAAATTGAATTGCAGTCTTCATTTCTGAATCTCCTACTGACCATGAACATAGAAATAACTGGTCTTTTCTATGAGTCTAGAAAGATAAGATCCTGATATTAGTAAACAATCGAATCAAGTTTTTTAAGCACTTACTCTATGCCAGGCCAAGAGTTGAGCTACTCACGGTAGCAAGCCAAAGCGGCCACTCCATCCAACATGGAGAGTCTAACAGTGCAGTTGCCCTTCAGGGACAACAGAAAAACGCACTCCTACTCTTTCGATGGATTCTGTGAGCCCTGGCCTGGAGTCTAGGAGTCATTTTCTTTGGGGCTAGTGTGTTAGACTCTGGATTTCTAAGCTACAGAGAAAGGTAATCGTTTCCTTCCTATGATGTTTCAAATATAAAGCTGCCTATTTAATTTCAGAAAGAAAGCAAGCTACCTTTTAGATAATGATGGAGGTCCACATAAGATGCTATTCACTGGAGTAATTTAAAAACATAGGGATACACAAGGGATGTGGAAGCAGAATCTGTAACATTTTGAATAAGGAATGAGTACTCCCGTGGAGGAAATCAAAGCTCTATAAATAGAACGTGTCCCGGGAAAGGTCTAATATCAACCTTGAACAACTGTGGATTTAAGATAACATTTTTAACATACTGAACTATCTGTATTTCAACTCAAATACGGTAGAAAAGATGCAGTTACATCACAGGAGTCGTTTGCTTTTGTTATCGTTATGGTCTGTCACCTGCTTCTATATTAAACTGCTGAACTGACTTCTAATTTCATTCTCCATCCCTCAGCTTTTGGGTTCTTAACAAAAGCAAAACTGATGTTGTGAAGTGCAGGGTCTTTTTTTATCTGCTCAGCCTCTAATAAACCAGGGCTAATCAACATTTACAAAAAAAAAAAAACAGGAAGACAAAGGAAATCCATTGACATAATGTTTTAGTACTGAACATTTAAGCAAGAACTGTAGTTTCTACCAGCAAATGTCCTTTCTAACTAGAAATCTAGATCTTTGAAAAGGTAGACTAAAATCTGGCTGCATAAAATATGTCCCACTTAAACCTTTGTTATAAGTAATTTGGAATAATTTGGAACTGTATTTTTTTACGCTGTTATGTACACAACAAGAGACAAAGACAGGTGATATTTCAGAAAAAGAATATTAATTCTGCATGGTAAGGCAGCGTGATACAGCTCATATTCACAATGAGCATGCATAATATTTAAATCAGGCAAGAAAAAGCTGTTAAGATTGTTTTTCTTTAAAAGAACATATTGTTCTTCCATAAAAGACTTACGTAGATTGTGTCTTAGTTCCAAAAGCTCCAACAGAGTAGGACTGAACCTCTGCTTGATTCTAAAAGTACGTGCTCCTTTTGAATTTACTGCCTGGCACTTACGACAGGATCTACTTGCACGAGAAAAAAAGAGAAAAATAAAAAAATTTCAATTTTGTCTTTGTGAAACAAACTATGTTTTCCTCACAGACAAAATGAATATAACAAAAGCCAAATGTTTAAACAGATGAGAAGAGTGTTCTCGATTTAAAAAAATAAAAGAAAGAAAGAAAAGGAAAAAAGCACAAGAACCCAAAGTCATCTTTTAAGTAGTTTTAAAAAACATATGACATATGTAACAGAGAGGTGAAAACGTTTTACTGGCATTTCATCTAACACATATAATGACCTTTTTCCAGTGAAAGTAAGCATTGGTTAAGATCATAGATAGGCCATAGTTCATCATTTTCTGGACCTTCAGTTACACCATAATCAACCCTGGTCCCTGCAATGGTAAGATAGATACACTCCCAATGAAATGGTGCCTCAGTCCCTTAAATGCCAGAGTCTCCAAAGCTTTAAATCAAAAGTAATGTACTTTGAGGTTGAAATTATTCCAATCCAGCTAGGTCTCCACAGGTCTCCATATTCTCCATTAGAAAAACACAACCTTAATCCATTTCAAGAAACATTCACTTTGTTAATCTCTAACATGTTTCTGATTTTCTAAGTAGAAGACACAGAGTACATAGAACAATTTAGCCTTAGCTGTGCCACTGGCTTCACATCTATGGCACTGGAAGTTCTAAGCTGTTCCTTCCGGTTCTTACCAGATTTGTCACACAAGGAAAATCTCTGGTTAGTACAGACACATTTTTTTAAAAGAATTATTTGTTCCATTTTTTGTTATTACTATTAGTTTTAAATTTTGCTACAGGGCACATGTGCTCACTAGAGAGAGACAGAAAGAGAGAGAGCGTGAGAAAGCAAGCTGCCAGATCCAGGATTAGAACTACAGACAGCCATGTGGGAGTCCAGCACCTAAACCACCATGCCACCTGCCAGTTCCAGTAAGAGGTCATTTTAAAATTACAATGCACAAGTAAAATAAGTCCAAGATTCCCCCTCACATCATAATTTTCTGAATTTCTAATTCCAGAGTCACAAAGTTGCAGTTATTTAAGATCTGAATAGAAAGACTTAGAAAGTGATCAATAGCAGTTTCTCTTGTCACACATTGGGGACAGTTTTAGTGAAAGCTGTGAAGTCACACTTATGTCCCAGAAGTAAATGTGTAGGTGAATGGTGATAGGAAAAGAAGTCAGGTCTTTTTTATTATTTGGCAATAATAGCTCAGAAAATTTAAATACAGTCTTGCACTGCATAACAACATTTCAGTCAACAACGGACCACTTATACAACAGTGATCCCATAAGATTATATATCACTATATTCCTTTATAATGAACAATATTGCTTTTTCCAGCATGAATGTGGTGTAGATCAAGTCAAGACAAAGACAATACCACATACATTATCATCACCAAAGAACTTTTCATTGTGTCAATTAAACGTATTTTCCCCTGCTCCCCTCCGTCTCTCCCCTCTATTACCCACTCCCGATTACCCCTATCTTTACCATCTCCAGTACCTCCAGTTGCCCTCCCTACCGCTATACCTTCCAACTTTCCGTTTCTGCTATATGGTGCAGACATCCGGCACATTTTGAAAGAGGACGTACAAAGTCTGTCTGTCACACTCTGGTTTGCTTCACTTACATTAAGTTTTCCATATTCATCCACTTTGGATCAAATGTCAGGGTCTCATTGCTTTCGCAGCTAAGTAGTATTCCATAGAGCACATCTATCATATTTTTCCAATCCACTCGTCTATTTTTGGAAATTTGGGTTGCTTCCATGTCCTAGCAATTGTAATAATGCTGCAATAAAAACAGATGTGCAAGTGTTTTTCCAACTGAGGGTTTTTTTCTATTTTTTGGGTAAATACCTAAAAGTGGAATTACTTGTTCATATGGCAGTTCTATTTGTAGGTTTCTGAGGAGTCGCTCTATCATTCTCCACAGTGGTTGTACTAATTTGCGTTCCCACCAACAGCGTAGGAGAGTCCTGTATCGCCACAGCCTCGCCTGCACTTATCATTATTTATTTTAGCCATTCTAATGGGTCAAGTGGTATCTCATTATGGCTTTGATTTGCATATCCTTTATGATAAGAGAAATTGAGCATATTTTCATATGCTTTTGAGCCATTCATATGTCTTCTTTGGACAGTTATCTGTTCAGCTCATTTTTCCATTTTTTAATTGGATTGATTAATTTTTTGTGGGTAAGCTGCTTGAGTTCCCCATATATTCTGGTTCTCAGTCCCTTATCTGATATATAGTTTGAAAATATATTCTCCCAGGACCAGCAGTTAGCATAATGGCTATGTCACTGAACTCCCATGTAGCCAACTGCGGTTTGAGTCCCAGACACAGTGGCTTAAACTCACACCGGGCACGTGTGCATGCATGCCCAAGATCCCAAGAGGAGAATGGAGGAGAAGGGATTGTGGTATGGCCATCCTCCCTGGGGGGTGCTTTCTCGCTTTCTATCTCTGTCTCTCTCTGTCTCTCTGGATAGTGCACGCACCCTATAGCAAAAACCTCTCCCCCAAAAAAAGAAAATATATTCTCCCACTCTGTTTTCTCACTCTAATTATTGTTTTTTTTGCTGTACAGCCTAATACTGTCCCATTTGTCTGTTTTTAGAACTATTGGCGGTATTTTGAGGTCTTCTTTAAGAGGATTTTTTCTATTCCAAGGTCTTAATTTCTTCTGTAGTTGTAAAATCATTCAGGAATAGATTGTTTCGTGTCCATGTGTTTGTGTATTTTCGAGGGCTCTTTCTGTAGTGATTTCAAGTTTTATTCCATCATGGTCAGAAAAGATGCTGGGTATAGTTTCTATACCTTTGAATTTGTTAAGGCTTGTTTCGTGTCCTATCATGTGGTCGATCTTCAAAAATGTTCCATGTGGGAGTGAGAAAAACGTATGTTTTGTGGTAGTGGGATGAAATATTCTATGGATGTCTGTCAAGTCCACTTCATGTTCGGTATCATTTAGATCTTGTATCTCTTTGTTTACTTTTGCATAGATGATCTGTACAAAAGACACAGTGAGGTGTTGAGCTCCCCTATCCTTACTGTGTTGCAGTCTCTCTCTCCCTTGAGATCTAACAGCCTCTCTCTGAGATTTAATACATTTAGCAGTTAGGTGCTTAATACTTAGAGACTAAATACATTTAGTATTTAGGTGCTCCTGTGTTGGGTGCATAGATATTTACCAGTGTTATATCTTCTTGGTAAAAACAAGTCCTTTTAGAGACCAACAGTTAGCATAATGGCTATGTCGCTGGACTCCGATGTAGTCGACCGCGGTTCGAGTCCCGGACCTGGTGGCTTAAACTCATGCCAGGCGCGTGTGCGTGTGTGCCCAAGATCCCGAGAGGAGAATGGAGGAAAAGGGATCACGGCGTAACCATCCCCCCTGGGGGGATGATTTCTCACTTTCTGTCTCTCTCTCTCTGTCTTTCTGGGGAGCGCACACACTCTACAGTGAAAACCTCTCCAAAAAAAAAAAAAAGTCCTTTTAGTACTATACAGTGTCCTTTTTTGTCTCTTCTGACATTTTTCATCTTTAAGTCTAGTTTGCCTAAAATCAGTATCACTACTCCAGCCCTTTTTGATTTCCATTTACATGGAATATCTTTATCCAGACCTTCACTTTTCAGTCTATGTATGTTCTTATCAGTGAGTTGTGTTTCATAAGCAGCATATAGATGGCTTTTGTTTTTGTATCCATTAAGCCAGTCTGTCTCTTTTAATGGAAAAAATCAGTTCATTAACATTCACCATTATAATGATAATTGCAGACTTATACTTGTCATTTTGTTAGTCATCTTGCAGGGGTTTTTATTTATTTATTTATTTTTTATCTTATTTCTGTTTATCTCTCTTTAGTTATCCTGATACTCCCCTCAGTACTTCCTTTAGAGCTGATCTAGTATTGGTGAATTCTTTGTTTTTTGTTTATCTGAGAATACTTTTATTTGTTCTTCCTATTTGAAGGATAATTTTGCTAGATATAATATTCTAGGTTTAAATTGTTTTTCTTTCAATGTTTTGAATACATTTTCCCATTTTTTCCTTGCATGAATTGTTTCAATTGAGGGATCTGATGTTAGCCTAATGGGATACCTTTATAAGTAATTTGGCATTTCTCCCTTGCCATTTTTAAAATATTGTCTTTGTCTTTGATTTTTATCAATCTGGCTATGATGTGCTGGGGGGAATATTTTTGTGTGTTGATTTTATTTGGGGTCCTTTTAATTTATTGGGTTTGAATTTCTTCATGCTTCTGTATATTTGGAAAATTTTCAAATTGTATTTCATGAACGAGGTTTTTCTTGCCTTTAGCAGATTTTTCACTTTCTGGAATACCGATTATATAGATATTTCAGCATTTCTTGGTGTTCAGAATTTTTCATATGTTGTCCTCATTTTTTTTTCATTCTTTTTGATGACTTGGTCTATGTTGGAGACTGTCTTCAATGTCAGAAATTATTTCTGCATGGTTCAATCTGCTGTTAATGCTTTTCTATGGAAATTTTTATTTTTTATATTATATTCTCCATTTCCAGAAGTTCTGTTTGATTCTTTTTTAGCGTGTCAACTTCTTTATAAAATTCCTCTTTCATGTCTTTCACGTGTCAATTTCTTTATAAAATTCCTCTTTCATGTCTTTCATGTCCTGACATGATTTTCTTCATTTCCTTGAACTGGTCGTTTATTTTCTCTTAAAAATAGTTTTGTCACTTTGAATATTTGGAATTCTTTTCCTGACATTTCTGTGTGTTCGTCTGTGCTGTGCTCACCTAGAAAACAGTTACCCTCCTTGCTTTCTCATATTTCTTCAATATTGCACTGGTTTTGGTTCATCTGATGCAGTATTCACTTTTTCCTATTTATTGGAGTAGATTCTGTAGTATTAGAAGAGGAAATTTCACCTTTCGTTCCCAGGTGTGTTTCTATTGGAGGACTGTGTCTCCCAGGTCAGGGCAGGTCTGGGTAATTTCTGGTGCTTGGCTCCTCTACCAAACTTTCAGTTCTTGATGAGGTGGTAGCAAGCTAAGGGGACAGAACTCAGTGAAGAGGAGGATCAAGTCGCACACTGCGTCTGGTGTGCCAAAACTTTGCAAAGTTATTCCCAGACACTGAGGGTGCACTCAGGAAAGGAGGCCTGAGTAGACCAGGCCAGAGTCTCCTAGTGGGTGGGGCAAGTCCAGGCAACAAGAGAGCTGGGGAATGGGAACGGAGTGACAAAAACTCTAAAGATATTCCCAGGCTCCATGGGTGCACTCACCAGAGAAGGCTTGCCAAAGCCAGGCCAGAGTCTCTTGGTGGGTGGAATGAGCCCAGGCAGCCAGATCACATCCCATAAGATTTTGGGGAGCTGAAAAGTGTTATCACCTAGTGATGTCATAACTGTTGGAATGTCTCAGTGCAATGTGGTACTCACATTTGTGGTGATGCCAATGTAAACAAACCTACTGTACTGCCAGTCAGATAAACGTATAGCACACAGAATCATATATAGTAGTTAATGTTTGGTAATGGTAATATATTATTGTTATTAGTTTGTGCATTTAGTATGCTATACTTTATCTTTCATGTTCCTTCTAAACTTAACATATGATAATTGTGCATAGTTATGGGGTACAGTGTGATTTTTCAGTATCAGAGTACAATATGTGATACTAAATAAGTATAATTAATAGTACATCCATTGTCTCAACCACTTGTCATTACTTTATGTTAGGAACGTTCAAAATCCTCTTTTTTAGCTATTCTAAAATATACAGCAAATTATAGATTACAGTCACTTAGTTTATAAACCTGCAAAATATTCCTGTCATCTATCTGTAATTTTGCTTCTTTTGTTGATTGATGTCTCCCTATCCCCTTCTTTCTCATCCTTCTCAGCTTCTATTTTCTGCATCTATGGGGTTATCCTTTTCAATTTCCACATTTGTGCAGTATTTCTCTTTTTTCTGTGCCTGACTTTTTTTTACGTAACATAATGTGTTTCCCTGCTTCACAAATGACAGGATTTCATTCTTTTCAATGACTGAATAGCATTCCATTGTGTGTGTATATGCACATACACACCACGTTTTCCTTCTCCCTTCGTTGGTTGATGGACGTTGGCGGTCCCCATCTTGGCTGTCATACAGCACCGCAGTGAACACGGGTGCAGGTCTCTGTACAACATACAGGTTCCCTCTCTTTCAGTTCTAAGCCTAGCAGCAGGACCGCTGGATCATGGCTAGTTCTATGTTTCCATTTTTGAGAAAACTCTGTACTGTTTTCTATAACAGCTCTACTAATTCACATTCTCACCAACAGTATAAAAGAGTTCCTTTCTCTGAATCCTCACCAACATTTTTTTGTTTGTTTGTTTTGGTTTGTTTTTTTTTTATTTTTTGGTGTTTTTGATAATTATTATTCTAACTGAGAAGAGATACTTCATTATGGCTGTGATTTGCATTTCCTTAATGATTAATGATATTGCGGATTTTTTCATATGTTTGTTGGCTCTCAGGTTGTTTGCCCATTTTAAAAATTGAGTTATTTTATTTATTTATTTTAAGTTTTTGCCACAGGCCATGTGCACTTGCTGGAGAGAAACACAGAGTGACAGAGAGAGGGAAAGTGAGAAATCATCCCCCAGGGGAAAAGGCCATGCCATGATCCTTCTCCATTCAATACACATGAACCCTGTGTGATTTCCTAGTTGCCAGGTCTGGAGCTCAAACCATGGTTGGTCATATGGAAGTCCAGTGCCTTACTGACCATGACACCTCCTGGCCCCAGGGTTATTTGATTTTTTGATACTGAGATGCATCCCTTATATAGTCTGGTTATTAATCCATTGTTGGATGTAAAATTTACACTTATCTTTTTCCCATTTTCTCCCATTCTAGGTTGTCTCTTCATTTCATCTCCTTTGCAATACAGAAGCTTTTTAGTTTGATATAATCTTGTTTGTCAATTTTGGTTTCTTTCATATATGATTTTCAGATTTTATTTTAAATCTTTTTTGCCTAGACAATTATAATAAAATGTTTATCCTGTTTTCTTCTAGTAGTTTGATAGTTTCTGGTTTTATGTTCATGTCTTTAATCCATTTTGAGTTGATTTTGTATAAAGTGAAAAATAAAGATCTAGTTTTATTGTTTTGCATATTTATGTTCAGTTTCCTGAGGACCATTTTCTAAAGAGATTGTCTTTTCCTCAAAGGCTGTTCTTGGTTTCTGCTGGCTATATAAATATGAATTTATTTCTGGGTTCTCTAATCTGTCCCATTGGCCTATGTGTCTTTTTTTTTTTCCTGCCAATGTTGTGCTATTTTGACTACTTTAACTTCATAGCATACTTTGAAATCCAGTAGTGTAATACCTTTGGCTTTACTGTTTTATTAATTCATTGCTCAGAATTGATTTGGCTACTTAAGGTCTTTTATGACTCCCAACAAATTTTATGATTATTATTTTCTATTTCTGTGAATAATGCTATTGGTATTTTTGATAGGCATTGCATTGACTCTCTAGACATTTTACCAATACTTCTGCTTCTAATTCATGAACATGAAACGTCTTTCCATTTTTGTGTGTCTCATTCAGTTTCTTCCACCAATTTTTTTACAGTTTTTATCACAGAGAACTTTCACTTCCTTGGCTAAATTTATTAGTAAGTATTTTATTTCTTTGTAGTTGTTATAAGTGAGATTGTTCTTTTGATTTCTTCTTCATCAAGCTCACTATTGGTGTATTAGGTTGTTATAGGTTGGGGACCAGCAGATGGTATAATGGTTACATCACTAGATTCCCACATAGTCAACCATGGTTTGAGTCTTGGATTCAGTGGCTTAAAACTCACACCAGGCATCTGTATGTGTGTGCCCAAAATCCTGAGAGGAGAATGGAGGAGAAGATAATGCACTGTAGCCATCCCCTCTGGGGGTGATTTCTGTTTTCTATCCCTCTGTCTCTCTGGTGAGCACTCACACCCTATAGCAAAAACCTCTCCAAGGGGGAAAAAATTCCACTGGTTGTTTTATATTGATTTTCACCCTAAAACTACTGAATTTGTTGATCAGTTATAGGAGTTGGTTTTTGTTTTTGTTTTTGGTAGGTCATTTAGACTTTTCTTTATGTGAGGTTATGTCATCTGCAAACAGGGACAGCTTGACTTCCCTTTTCCTACTCGGATGCCCTTTATTTCTTCTCTTGCCTTATTGCTCTGGCTAGGATGTACCACACTTTTATCATTATCGTAGAGTCTGCTCTTTCTACTTACAAAAATAAAGAAGCTTGTTGTAAAACAGTACGTGGCATTACACTGGCAGCAACCTCATAGGCCTCTTGTTTACCAAATTCTTGTATCGTTTTTCTTGTGCTTGATTTAATCTCATGTTGTTTTTGTTCTGAATGATTCTTATGCTCCAGATCCACAGCTAATGGTGCCAGGAAAAGGCTACACTGCATGATTGGCCTGGAGACAAAGTCAAAGTGGTTAAGGACTATAAAGATGGAATTCTGTGATGTTCACTCAGTGAAAACGCCTAACGAAGACCACCTAGAGTCACCTAGAATGCATCGCTGTTCTTGTGACACATGCATGTATTGGGCACTTGATAAATACCTTTCCCACCAGCTCTGTGAAGTGAATATCATTATTGATCTTTCTAATTTTACAGATGAAGAAACTGAGGCACACCAGATCCAGTGACCAGATCAGATCCTATGGTTTATAGCTAGCAGAGCATGATTTAAATCCAAATCTGTCTAACATCAAAATCAAAGCACTTTATTAACTGCCCCATTTTTCAAGATATTCTATGCAGGGCTGCTCGTTTTGTATAAGCAGAGTTTCAGAGCGCACATGACCCTGGGCAGCTCTCACTGAAATCTGTGTACAGAGCTAGAGAGACAACCTGATTGTCCCAGGATTAGGTGATCTTAAAACTCCTGGAATCCATCTAAATTGCACAGCCTTGCCACAGATCTTGCGTGATCTGCCTATGTCCCATCTGAGGAAAGAGGAGGTAAGTGACCCACTCGGTGTCACACACGCAGTTTGTCATTTTACTCACACCACTAGTCCAGTCTTCTACTGCTTTGGCCATGGGCCTGATTCTATCTGCCTTTACCTGCCTTCCATTTCAGATTCCAGTTGTCCCGTCCAGTTGTTTTTGATCCAGACAAAGGTCATAAACAATGGTCGAAATTTTTTATTTTAAAAAAATTTTTAAATAAAAGATGCATCACATGGCAATCCACAGGTCCTGCTTTTCTCGAAAAGAAGAGGAGAAAGAAATCTGGGAGACTTGGTCAAGTGTTTCTGCTTAGCGATAACATACAGGATGTTGGTTGGGCATGGCACCTGCAGCCCACGGCAGCTGCTCCCAGCTGCTGCACTGGAAATGTTAACCTCCCCTGACTGGCCCCATGGGAAGCTCTAAGGTGTGCTAGCATGCACTGTAACATGTGTGACCCGAAGTATATCTGCCGATGACTTTCTTACCTGGGGGACGACACATGCACACTGAGGTGTCATGTGTGCTCTCGATGAGAGATTCCATTGGCTTTGCAGGGACAAAGTGGCGCTGTACTAACCTGTACCACTGGGTTACATGTGCTCATGAATGCACTTTGGGCAAGGTGACGTGAGCGTAAGTGGCACGTGGCTCCCAGGAAGGAGCTCCAAATGCCACGCCGAGACTTGCAGCTCTTTTCCTTCCTTTGTTGCAGTGAAGAGCTTCTCTGTGAGCATGGACCCAGGAAAAACCGTAATGCAAAGCAGAGCTCCTCGCAGCCTCTGTGACGATTTAACATGAGAAAGAAGTAAACCTGCTATGTTAAGCCGTTGAGTCTGCGGGCCATTGTATGCATAAGTCCACCATGTTAAGTGTGACAGGTCATGCCACCTTTACAAAGCCAGCTGCCTGCTGCCTGTGGATTGGACTGGTCCGCCTTGTAATTTAAGACAAATGGCCTTTATCTTGAAAGAGGAAAAAGAAGAAGAAGAGGAGGATGCAAAGGCAGAGGCCACTGGTGACACTGGTAGTTTGATTACTGTGGAATTCCTCCAAATTTTATTTCTAGGAATTAGTAGAATCTTACAGAGATTATTGCATTACACAGCTTCAGTATACCCACCCCAATTTAAATTTTTCACCATGTAAGGCTTAGAATATTAGACTAAGAACAGCCGAGGAGGCCACGCACTTACTTTAGAGGTGGAAGGTCAGTCCAGAAAGGCTTCTTCTGCTGTGAAAAGAACTTTATGAAGTGACGGAAATGCTATTCCATGCAGTTCAGTACCTGACTACCGAGCACTTGTGGCTGAAGCAATTAACAAACTGAATTTTTAATCTTATTTCACTTTATTTTTATTTTAAATTCGCATGTGACTAGTGGCTACCATGTTGGAAAACGTAGGTTTAAATAGTTTCCCAAAGAAATAAAAGTAGTTAGTATCAAGGACAGGATTCAAAAGTAGTTTCCTTAGCCTCAGTTTGGAATATTTTTCAAGCTCCTTGAATAGATAAAGGGAGCTGGATCCCACATGGCCGACTGGCTTGAGAAACACTCCAGGCACATGTGCACGCATGCCCGAATCCCGACGGGACAGAGCAACAGAGGGGACAGGACTGCACCATGACCTTGCTTCATTAGGGGGTTCTCTCTCTCTCTCTCTCTCTCTTTCTCTCTCTCTCTCATGCACATGCCCTCAGGCAATACAAGTATAAATAAAAAATAACATTTAGAAAAATATGGATCAACTTGCCTCTTACGCTCCGCACTCACGAATCCGAGCATCTGCCCCCGTAGCACTACTGCTTGTATGAGACTCTCCAAGAGCTCCACACTCACAGCCCAAGGCAGCTCAGTATCCACACCGTCTCCCTAAAGTGCCTCGCTCCTGGCGCTGGGAAATGGGACCCTACTCGATGGCTTCGTTTATCCCACCGTAAGTCTCAGATATGGCATCCACTCGGAAAGCGGCTCTGTGTGACAGGACGTGGTTTCAGGCACTCTCTAAAACGCTTGTCTGTGCTTCCTCGTCCAGCAAGCTTTGGACTTGTTTCCATCATCTCACTCTATTTTGCAAACCATGGGCCAATTATAACTAAGTTTCTAAAATATGAAAATACTTAGAAATACTACACGCAAGAACTGAATCGCACTGGTGCATTGCTGAGTGACAGATGATGTGAGACTAACAGGAAGGGGGTAGACGTGACCCTAGGTGGCGTCTGCGGCAGGAGTAAGCTGAGCTCTTACCAAGTGTGTGGGTTCTTCACACGCATTCACTCCCTATAACACCAAGGTGTAGATTTTGTCCATATCTCTATTGTATAGACTTCCCAAATCACATGGCCTGTAAATGATGGAGCTAGGTTTAAAGTCACACAGGGAGTTTATGCTCTAATTTTCTGAGCAAAATAATATAAAATTAGAAAGGACTAAGAATCAGAAAAATGGGTTTCTCTCCTGGATCTACCATGAATTCACCTCATGAAATTGAGCAAGAAACTCAACCCATCCAAGCTCACTTCTTTTTAATAATAATAAAAACAGGAGTCAGCAGGTGGTATGGTGGTTAAGGCACGGGATCTCACATGGCTGACTGCACAGTTGGAGTCTCAGACTGGCAGCTTGAAAGACATGCTGGATACTTGTGCATGTGTGCCAACATCTTGAGAGAAGAGAAGAGATTGTGGTGTGGCCATCCCACAGGGGATGATCTCTCTCTCTCTCTTCTCTCTTCTCTCTTTCTCTCTGTCTCTCTCTAGCAAGTACCTAGAAATTGTAGTTTCCCTTCCCCCTTTCTGCACTAGCTTCCCAACCTGAAGTAAAACCACCTACAAAGCTATCCCTTAGCCTTTCGGCAAGCACTGATTTACTAGAAACATGTACGGTTCGTTTGGGATGAGGCCACAGTATGTTACTACTAGCCACCATCTGTGGTTTTGATGTGTAACAAAGATTGTACCATAGCCATGCACGAACCTCAGAGTCTGTATCCATCTAAGAACATAAAGATCTGCTGAGGAACAATGAGGTCTTCATACCCAAAGTAGGACTACAACAACTGTCAAACAAAGCAGCAGCAAAAGAAATCAGTAACTGATTTTTAAAAACAGATGTTATAAATTACGTATTGTTTCCAAACGTGACACAGTGTGGGATCCAGGCTTCAGATAAGGAACAGAGGGCCAGGTCATAGGCAGCGGTTAAACCCTGTGTCCCGGGAGCCAGACTGCACGTGGCCAACAGCAGTTCGGATCCCGGGAATGGCAGCTTGAGAAACACGCATGGCAGTGTCTGTGCATGCCCCAAATCCTGACAGACGGAGAAGGAGGGAAAAGGACTGCAGCTGACCATGTGCCAGGGGGTGCCTTCTCTCTCCCTCCCCCTCTTTCTCTATCTCTCTCTCTGGCAAGCACACATGCCCTCTGGCAATGGAAAAAATGGAGGGAAAAGAAATACAGTTGCCCATTGGCAGCTGTGAAGAATAAGTTCCAGGACCGCTGTGAATACCCAAAATCTACTGATGTCAAGTCTCTCACGTAAAATGAGTTGTCTTTGCACATAACCTACGCCCATCACCCTGCTTATTTTAAATCATTTGTAAACTACTTGTAAATAATCTTAGCATGAGGTATAAGTGAAAAGAAAAATATATAAGCTTCTTCAGCATCTCTCTTCTAGGAAGCCATCTCCTCCCCCATTTTAAACCATCGGCGTGGCCTGATTGCATCAGGGTTGGTTAATGCAGACATGCTGAGCAGGTGCAACAGATGCCGAGCCCAGACATGAAGGCCGAGGGCTGCCTGCCCACATGGGACCTCAATTCATGAAGTATTTCTATTCTAAAGGAGAGGAGTTCACTTTCCCATAGATGATACTGCAACAACTAAGTAGCTATTTCCAAACTTCTTATACGTATGTAATGGTACACACACACACACATAAGTATGTATCTGTAAAAATATAAAATGAGATCTGTAGGCTACAATGATAAATGTAATTGTAATTTTACATGTAAGATTTCTTCGAAGGAAAACAACCTATGGGGAGTCTTCAAAAGTCCATAGACAATGAATATAGTTGAAAAAAATCATGCATAGATTTCAAAATGTTTCATACCAAAATAAATTCATATAGTAATTTCATTTTTATCAACTTTTGAAGTCCATTCATACAATGCGGTTAAGAAGAACACAAAGAAGAGGACCAGAAGATGGTGTAATGTTATGTGGCTGGACTCCCACATGGCTGGCTGCGGATCGAGTCCCAGACCCAGCACAGCATCTTGAAACTCATTCCAGGCACGTGTGCATGCATGCCTAAAACCCCAGGAGGAGACTGGAAGAGAAGGGACTGAGGTGTGGCCATCCCCCCAGGGGTTATTTCTCACTATTGTCTTTCTGTCTCTCTGAAGAGCACACGTGGCCTATAGAAGCAATCTCTCTAATTAAACAAAAAGAAGAAAAGAAAAACACAAACACAAATAAAATTGACAAAATTAAATGTTTCTTAAAACTGCAGTCGATATTAAAATAGTAGAGGACTTTATATAGACATTGGCAACAGATTCTAAAATTTATATAGAAAATGCAAAAAGTCCAAAACTAAAGTAATTTTTTTAGACAGTTTTTTCTATAGGATACATATACTCTCAAGAGAGACAGAGTGCAACAGAAAGCAAGAAATCACCCCCCATGCCCTGGCTTGATGGCCACATGGCAACTCCTTCTCCTCTATTCTTCTCTCAGTATTTTGGGCTCACATACTCATACACCCAGTGTGAATTTTAAGTACTGGGTCAGGGACTCGAACCACAGTCAACCATGTGTGAGTCCAGAAACATAACCATTATGCCATCTGCTGGTCCCAGAACTAAAGTAATTATTAAAAGGTAAGAACAAAGTTGGAGGACTTATCCTACCCAATATCAGGACTTAATATAAGCCAAAGAAATCAAGATAGTTCAGTATTGGCAAAAAGATAAATAGAGCCCAGGAATAGGCCACAGCTTCATAGTTAATGGACTTTTGACAAAGGTGACAAGGTATGTCAGTGGGACAGAGAAATTTTTTCACAAATGATGCTAGGGCTTGCTTGTATCATGGTGGCTAAGGCAGCTAGATCCCTCATGGCCAACTGTCCAGTTTGAGTCCTAGACCCTGTAGTTTAAGAAATATGTCAGGAGCACATGAATGCATGTCCAAAATCCTGAGAGGAGAATGGAGAAGGGACTGTGGCATTGCCATCCCCTGTGGGAGGTGCTTTCTTACTCCCCACCTTTGAGAGCAAACGTATCCTCTGGCAAATTAAAAAGAAAAACAAAAGCAAAACACAAATGATGTTGCATCAACTAACTAAATAGTTGAATGAGAAAAAAAAAAAGAGCTTCCATACTATCTCATACCATGCACAAAATATTAAGCTGAAATAGAACACAGAAATCCACGTAAAACCCAAGTTATAACATTTCTAGGGAAAAGCATAGGAGAAAATCTATGTGTCCTGAGGGAGGGAGGATCTGTTTTTAGTGGAGCACAGAGCACAAAAGGTTTCTCAGTAGAGCACAAAAATTATAAATTAATAAACTATATTTCATCAAAATAATACATTTGGTCTTTGAAAAACATTATTAATGAAAGAAAGCCACAGACTTAGAGAAAATACACAACAAATACAGAAAACAAATCACTTAGGTTCAGAATATGTACTGCAAAGTAAACCAACTTTAAAAAGATTGAACAGATACTTGACCAAAGATATTTATCAATAGGCACATGAAAATGTGCACGCTGTCAGGGCCAGCAAACGGCGTAGCGGTTACGTCGGTACTGGATTCCCACATGGCCCACAGCAGTTCCGCTGGCTTGAAACACATGCCAGGCATGTGTGTGCGTATGCCCAAGATCCCGGAAGGAGAATGGAAAAGGGACTGTGACATGACTATCCCCCCGGGGGGTGGGGGTGGTTTTTCATTTTCCCTTTCGTTGTCTCTGTCTCTCTCTTTCTGGTGAGTGCATGTACCTTAAGGCA
The DNA here is from genome assembly GCF_000334495.1 of Tupaia belangeri chinensis. Lineage (NCBI taxonomy): Eukaryota > Metazoa > Chordata > Mammalia > Scandentia > Tupaiidae > Tupaia > Tupaia belangeri. Next base: position 254,402 of record NW_006199776.1, read on the forward strand.
AAAACCTGAAAAGAAAAGAAAGAAAAGAAGAAAAGAAGAGGAAAGGAAAGAAAAAAAGAAAGGAAAAGAAAATAAGATACCACAACACCACAAGAGAAAAGGTGCATACTCATTTGTCATTAGAGAAATGCAAATTAAAACCACAGTAAGATACCTCTCAGTGTTTTAGAATGGCTGAAACAGAAGGACCCTTCATGCCATGTGTCAGTGAAGATGTGAAGCATCTAGAACTCTCACACACTGCTAGGAAAACACAGACGGGTACAACTTTGGGAAACTGATGCGTTCATAACACATTAAACAGCAGCCTAGGGCCCAGTCAAATGCTCCAAGGATTTTACCCAAGGAAAAACAATACATGCCTACACAAAGACTTCGTAGCACCTGCATTTGTAATGGCCAGCAAATGGAAACCACCCAAATGTACATCAACAGGAGAAAGGACAGATTATGGCACATCCGACACTGTATAGAAGCAATAAACGTATTGATATATAAACAACATGAGTGACTCTCAAAAGTACTGTACTGAAAGAAAGAAGGCAGATGATTCTGTTAGAACATGCCGACCCATCTAAACGGGCGGGGAGAGACGGGTTTCCCGGGGTCAAGAGGACATTTTTGGAGGCGATGACTTATTACTTACACTGTGGTGACAATTTCATAGTGTACATCTAAGTCAAAGAAATTGTATACTTTATGTGCAGTTTAGTATATACTAATTATCTCTCAATATTTTTTTTTTCCTTTTTTGGAGAGGTTTTTACTATAGGGCATGTGTGCTTGTCAGAAAGACAGAGACATAGAGACAGAAAGCAAGAAATCACCCCCTGCCCCCCGAGGGGATGGCCACATTGCAATCCCTTCTCCTCTACTCTCCTCTTGGAATCTTAGGCACGCATGCACACGCACCCGGTGTGAGTTTAAGCTACCTGGTCCAGGACTCGAAACTCAGTCGACTACAAGGGAGTCCAGCGACATGGCCATTACACCACCTGCTGTCCCCAAGTTCGTTATTAATGTGGCAAAAATACTATGAATAAATTGAGGGAACAGAAGTCAATTGTGGTCAAAATATTTATCACACACATAAATGACAAAAGATTAGTTTTTTTTTTTTAATTTATAGAGGGGATCTAAATTAATAAGAAAATGGTATACTCCTGAAAAAATAAATGTACCAAGAATATTTATTAATAGACTTTTGTTTGTTTAAGGTTTTTGCCATACAGCATATAGACTTCTGGAGAGACAAAGAGAGACAGTGAGAGGGAAAGGGAGAAATCATCCCCCAGGGCATGGCCACATCAGGATCCCTTCTCCTCCATTCTCCTCTCGGGATTCTGGGCATGCACACACAGACACACACACACACACACACACACACACACACACACGCCAAGCTGCCAGATCTGGGACTATAACTGCAATCAGACATGTGGGAGTCCAGTTCCTTAACCATTACACCACTGTTAAGGGGTTATTTTTGAGGGTAAGGTTTGGGTAAGAATAAAAGTTTTCTAATTTAGTATTTTGCCTGTTACACCTTTCAGAATGACCTGACTTTTGTCATGAAAATGTTTTACTCTCTTTCTACTGTCTAGGAATTATTTCAGGAATAAGACTTTTAAATTTTTTCCCTAAGTTTTACATTTAAAAAAAAATCAAAGTTTTAAATAATAGCTACACTGGGGCCAACGGGTGTGTGGTGGAGAAGGCACTTGACTCCCATGTGGCAGGCTGCAGTTCGAGTCTTGGACCCAGCAGCTTGAAACTCATCCTAGGCAGATGTGCATACAAGCCCCAAATCCCAAGAAAATGGAGGAGAAGGGACTGTACCATAGCCATCCCTCCTGGGAGGGGTGATTTCTCTCTTCTGTTTCTGTCTGTCTCTGTGCTTCCGGTGAGTACAAGATCCTATACCCAAAAACAAAAACAAAACTCTCAAAAAAAGAAAGTAAATTTGCATTATTAAATTTTACAATAGAAAAGGTTTATCAGCAAGTCTTTACATAAGAAAATAAAGTTAGTTGACTTTCTTAGGCAACACCGGTGAGACGTCCTGGACTCAAGCCTTCACTGACTACCGTTCACCCCATGTTTTCCAATACATCGCTGATAATAGCCTCAACACTCATTCTCCTCCCCAAGGCTAACATGCCAGGCCCATGTAGTATTCTCCCTAACCATTACAGACCATTTTAACATTCTTTTAGGCTGCTGCTATTCCAAAGGTAATGTTTTTTTTATTTTATACATTCAATCACTATACACCACTAGAGCTTGTAAAATGAATTTACCCGGCATGAATACACTGCACACCCTTCTCCCACACTGTCTGCAGTATTCCTAACCATTTCCATGCGTCTATATCCTCTAACCTTTCAATTTCGGTCAGTATGTTATCACATGTAACATTGTGTGCTACACTTCTTTTTACAGGTTGCATGTAATTAACTTATGTTCAAGTGTTGGTCGTCCTCTTTTAAAAAGTGCTGTGTTGAGGGATTGGAAATGATCCCTGCTGTTGGAAGATAGGATGTTGAGCAGTGGTAGACTCTAGATGGGAAAGGGAGCTCACGACGCTGTGCCAGGTAATAACCTTTATCCCTGTTAATACGACCACTTTGTGCCTGGCTGAGATGTGTCAGCCCTGAAATGGCCAATGATAGAAAATGGCTGGCAGCTACAGGTTTATTTATTGAACTGTTTAATGCCTTCTCCATGAGGAACGGTCTCTGAGACAAACACAAAGATCTACCTTCCAGATCTCGAAGGTATTTTGTACCCTCTTACACGGGCCCATCCTCATGCTCTTTTGCAGACTTCTTTCTCCCACACCATCTAGTCTCAATCCCTCAATTCCTGGGCCAACCAGCAAAGCCCCTTTCTAGTGTCCATGGGGCCATGTAAATCTCTGTATCAGGAAATGCATTCTTTATGAAAACAGAACCCTAAATGTCACTTTTGCTCATTAGATAATGACCCTTCTTTCTTCTTTTCTTTTTTTTTTTTTGAAATATTTCTCTAAAACTGTATTTCAAAGTCATTCACCTTGCTAATAAAATGTGTGATTAATTATCAGTGCCAGTATTACGAGACCTGACCTTGCCTGCAATAGATTTGAGAAAACCGAATTTCTGGCACCCACAATTAAATTACTCTTTTCAAAACATACTGAACTCCCAATACTTGCAAAAGTATTAAATGCATTATTTTCACACCATTCTTAAAATCTGAACTTATATTGGGAACCGGAAGTTAGCGTAATGGCTATGTCGCTGGACTCCCACGTAGTCGACCGTGGTTCACGTCCTGGACCCGGTGGCTTAAAACTCACACCGGGCACGTGTGTGTGCGTGCCCAAGATCCCGAGAGAAGAATGGAGGAGAAGGGATTGCGGCATGACCATCCTCCCTGGGGGGTGATTTCTCTCTTTCTGTTTCTATGTCTCTGTCTGTCTGGCGAGCGCACGCGCCCTATAGCGAAAAAACCTCTCTAAAAAAAAAAAAATTTGAACTTACATTATTAATCTATATCAGTGTCACTAAAACAAAGTCATGTTAACAAATTATAAATGTAGAAATCAAACTGCTACTAGCTAGTATTAGATAAGAGTATTTTACAAACACTACATAACAGATTACCTTGCTACCTGAAACACTTACATTTCAAAATTTAACACAAAATAAAACTTTAAAAAATTAGTTCTATATATTAGTTCCAACTATCTCTATTTTACAATCTATAAGGCTCTTGTCATAGCTCAGCACCAAAAAGATCTACAAAACTAATCTACTGATCCATCCCAGGTAATAGTAGTTGTTAGTTGTTTCTTTAAGGTGAAAATGTCCAAGAAAATACTTTATAAATCCAATTTCTAGACCTTGACGTGGAATACTCTTTCTGGCCAGTCTATGTAAAAGTTGGGTTGTTTCTTATTTTCATTGAGCAGAAAGAAAAAAAAAAAAAAGTAAAGAACTCACAGCACGAATTTAGGTTGTCAGTCTGTGAGTTGAATTTATACCACTGCAGCATTAGAAGTAAGCTAATAATGCCCTGCTCCAGTTAAAATTCCTAAAAAGGCAGTCACATGATCCAGCAATCCCACTCCTGGGTATCTCCCCAAAGGACAGAAAAAGTCTTAGTCAGAAAAGTGCTTGCACATCAATGTTTATTCCAGGATTATTCACAGTTGCTAAAACATGGAACCAACCCAAATGCCCACAAACAGACAAACAGATTGAAAAAGTGTGGCGCATATACTCTATGGAATACTACTCAGTCATAAAGAACAACAAGACTCTGGCTTTTGACAGAAAATGGATGAATATGGAAGATTTACTGCTAAGTGAAGCAAGCCAGGCTATGAAGGAGAGACATTGTATGTCTCCACTTGATATATACCAAATGCCCGCACTCTATGGCCGAAAATGAATGACTAAAGGTTATAGAAACTTAGTAAGTGGTTGTGAATACCAGATACAGTGTGGGAAGAGAGCAGGTGAAGGAGTAGAGTCTGAGGAAGAACATCAATGAGAAAAATAGAGAGGCAAGCATATAAATGTCCTATAAGGGATAAAGAAATGGATTTTTATCTATTGAAGATAACTTTATAGTATTGTCAACTGGACTGGTAGGAATGTCCACATGTTGGAATATTCACTTTGTAACCTAAGTAACATGAGACTGAATGTATAAAAGAAATTGAAATAAAAATATTTTTAAAAGGCAGTCAAAAATGTTTTATTAAAAAAAAATAATAAAGATGCAAAGAAGGATTACAACAAGAAACTTTCTCCTAATTCCTCCAATAGCATGTGTCAATGTCGTTTAACATGGTTCACACCAGCAGAACACCTGGGGAAATAGCCACAGCTCCAGCCATGCCATGCTTTCTGTGCCAGAATCCTGCTTAAGAGTTAGAACCTCTCCGTGCAAACGTCATTTAAATAACTCCTGGCACTGCTGGCTTGTACTCAACACAACATTCCAGATTCCAGAACCAGTGTCATTGTCCCAATTCTTTTCTTCCACTTCAGGAATTACAAATTTTAGAACAAGAGCAAGCTTATCTTTCTATTTTCAAACAATGTGCGTGTCATACTTTAAGTCTGTATTCTCTAAGCTAGACTTTTTTTTTTCAAAAACCACAGTACTTTCAGTAATTTTGTTAACTGAAACTATAAAATTTCTACATGTTTAATTTTAAATGAAGACAAGTACCTCTGCTTCCTTCTGATAGAAGCACATGATGCATTATATCCTGTTAAAAACTCAGCTTCATGCATACACGTGACCCAAGAAGCATGAAGTTTTACAGAGCCCTTGACGGCATTTGAGTAGGCATAGCATTGCCTGGACCTCAACAGAAAACATGCTGAGCAAAGAGACTTTTCAAGAACACGATTGTTTTACAGGCTTCGTGTCAGTCACATCATTTTTTAAAAAATTTTTATGATGTTTTCTATATTTTCCCACATTTTATTGATTTACAAAATACCTTAAACTAAAATTATGGACAAAGCTAGAATCTAATGACAAGTGCACTGTACTTTTCTTCTGAAACATTTTTAATTAATTAATTAATTTACATTCATTCCCTGAGCATTGTCACAGTATACAAAATGTGATTTCCCATCCAAAATATACTGCACAGTGGCTTACTCATACATATAAAAGAAATTGAAATAAAAATATTTTTAAAAGGCAGTCAAAAATGTTTTATTAAAAAAAAATAATAAAGATGCAAAGAAGGATTACAACAAGAAACTTTCTCCTAATTCCTCCAATAGCATGTGTCAATGTCGTTTAACATGGTTCACACCAGCAGAACACCTGGGGAAATAGCCACAGCTCCAGCCATGCCATGCTTTCTGTGCCAGAATCCTGCTTAAGAGTTAGAACCTCTCCGTGCAAACGTCATTTAAATAACTCCTGGCACTGCTGGCTTGTACTCAACACAACATTCCAGATTCCAGAACCAGTGTCATTGTCCCAATTCTTTTCTTCCACTTCAGGAATTACAAATTTTAGAACAAGAGCAAGCTTATCTTTCTATTTTCAAACAATGTGCGTGTCATACTTTAAGTCTGTATTCTCTAAGCTAGACTTTTTTTTTTCAAAAACCACAGTACTTTCAGTAATTTTGTTAACTGAAACTATAAAATTTCTACATGTTTAATTTTAAATGAAGACAAGTACCTCTGCTTCCTTCTGAGAGAAGCACATGATGCATTATATCCTGTTAAAAACTCAGCTTCATGCATACACGTGACCCAAGAAGCATGAAGTTTTACAGAGCCCTTGACGGCATTTGAGTAGGCATAGCATTGCCTGGACCTCAACAGAAAACATGCTGAGCAAAGAGACTTTTCAAGAACACGATTGTTTTACAGGCTTCGTGTCAGTCACATCATTTTTTAAAAAATTTTTATGATGTTTTCTATATTTTCCCACATTTTATTGATTTACAAAATACCTTAAACTAAAATTATGGACAAAGCTAGAATCTAATGACAAGTGCACTGTACTTTTCTTCTGAAACATTTTTAATTAATTAATTAATTTACATTCATTCCCTGAGCATTGTCACAGTATACAAAATGTGATTTCCCATCCAAAATATACTGCACAGTGGCTTACTCATACATGTTATGTTGGCACTAGCCTTGATAAAGGCCTTTTCTACATCTCTATGAAAGTGCGTATCTTCTAATTTTACATCCACAAAGGCTTCCGGCCACTACAGATAGCATTTTCATGTCTGTTCCAGTCATTGAGGAAGTCATTCAGCAGCATCCATCTGAGCTAGAGATTTCTGAGCCAGTTTACAGTATGGTGAGTAATGATCATGAAGTCAAATGCAGTCAAGGTGAAATCTTTACCGTTTCCCTCTTTCTGCCATTGGGGATGACTCTTCCCGCAGTAGACAGAATAACAGCGGTCTAATGCATGGAGGTGGCACTGGAAGGAGAGTTTTCCACCTACTATAGGATATTCAGAGAGCATGTCAGGCTTGTGAAAGTCACAGGCATGTTGCATATGCGTCCCACAAAGCCCTCGCTCAAAGATTGAAAGGACATTTGGCCCAGGTAGCAGAGCACCAGCGCCAGCGCCAGCTCAACTGGTAGGCCTAGCGTTTCTGGAGGCATATACTGAAATGTCTCCTGCAACTACCAGGGCATACCGTCTATCCCAAGAACTAGATTCAATCCACTTCCAGCACTGAAGATAGTCACTGTGCCACCATAACATGCAGCAGTTGTATTTGTCCCCGCTATATCTGTGTTCCTCAAACAGCTGCATTTTCAGTCCTGACTGACTTTGATTTGTTGATGATGGTCTCTGTTCCAACTTCTAGCCATCCCATGCAATGACAGGAAAAGCTGTTTCTCCCCATAAGACTCTGAACCAGAATCAGGCAAAGAGAATTGATACCTTCTCTATCTGTTCAGAAGCCCCTCTTGGTCTGGCCCAAGTCAATGGTATACTTCCAGCATCTACACCATCACATGTTTTCAACCCTGCTTGATCAACATATTGATCATCAGAAAAGTCATAATGCATTTATGCACAGAAAAACAAAATACATCATGACTTTTCCAATAACCAAATATATCTCAAAGGCAACAATTTTTACATCTTTTGGCCAGCAAGCTTCTGCCCCAAAGGAAGTGACCCAGGCATGGTGAAAGAGCTGGGGGAAGGACAGGGAACTACAGTCTCTGAGTCTGTTGCTGGGTCCTCCTTTAGCACCAAACGTGACCAGGTGGTGACTGAAGAAGAGAGTGAGTTGTGAAAGGGTAGTACAAGGGTGATTTCCTTTAAGGACACCTTTGGTGTTACGTCTGAGTAGGAGAGCAAAGCAGTAGAACCACAAACCAAATCAAGTCAAATTATCTGTGACCCGGTCCTCTAATTTTTCCAATATATCAGCTAGGACTAGGAAAATCCCCATCATGAATTGTGAACTGAGTGAGATGTATATGCGTGGAAGTTTGGCTAAAGGTCCATGGAATTCACTGTGTCTTGTGGTCTCAGATTCAAATTTATTCTCTTTGTCTCACAATTAGTTGCTACTATATCTGCCCAATTTAAGATTTAATAGAATTGATAATGTCTAATTCATGAGAGAATCTTCTACTTACGTGGTCACCTGTCCCATTATCAGGTGCTCGATATCATAGAGCCCATGGTCTACTAGGCACTCTATTTCGAATGGAAAGTAGTTACCTTCACCAGGAAATGCACTCCTGCTCTAGAACACTGATTTCCTGTGCTAGGACTCATTTATTGGCAGCTACCAGAGTCTTCATATCATCCCCAAGCTTCAAGAAGTCACCCAAGAGCACATCTTTACCAAGACATCGAATTCTTAGACAGAGGCTAGTGTCTTCATCCAATGGATGCTCAGTGATTCAGCCTTACATTTCATATCCCACAGTATGACACTCCCATACAGATGTTCCATTTTCTAATGGTTTCCTTCAACGCAAAAGCTGATTTCCTCCTGAACAGAAACCACATTTTCTTACTCAGGCCTTTCTGAGTCTCAACTTTATAACTGGTCTAGAAGCAAAGAGAGGTGGTAGGGAGTGAGTACTGAGGAAAACAAGCAATACACTTTAAGCCCTCTGCCCCATGGGTGCTTTTAGCAGAGTCTCAAGACAAAGAGATTCTGATGTTCTCTACCCTGACAGAGCCTCTGAGAAAGCTGCTCTAATTCTGAGAAATAGCAAGCATTTCCCATCATGCTTCCTTCTGCCTAGGTTTCATTTGAGGAACCTTGAAAGGGCACTGGAGTTCTAGAAACTACAATATTAACTGCTGCTAACGGGCCTGACAGATCTTATAGAAAGAGCAACACAAATGAGAAATTGCTCAATTGTAATTCTATTTCCCAAGAAGGAATTCCTATTGGATACAAGTAATTTTGTTACTTTTAGTAAGAGTTTATTCTATAAAACACCTGATTACTGCTGATGAATAGACTGAAACCCAGTGGCTATCACTTCTCATTTCTTTCACAGATTCAGCAGGAGGTCATGCGGTGTCATTGTTTTCTCATCACGGAGTTACAAAACAATACAAGCAGATCAGGGTATTCTGGAACATTTCTCCTGGCTAGTCGAAATTTTTTCTATAAATGGTACCCAAAAAGGTTCTTTTTGGACAGAGATTCTCTAAAACATTTGGCTTAGTGAAAAGGCACAAGAGGCAAAGGAAGGGTCCATGGTTGACTGTTACATATTCTCTTTCCCAAAAAAAAGATGACTCAACTTTAGAGAACTCAGTGGGTGAGAGAAATCGCATAGGGGACAGAGATAACACGCTCTGAAGTGCATTAAGAAACATGACAGCTCTCCCTTTTGCGTACTCTATAGCTGATTTTTACTAAGACTCAGTCTGGGGACCAGCAGGTGGCGTAGTGGTTAAGGCACTGGACTCCCACATGGCCGACCGCAGTTCAAGTCTCGGACCTCGTAGTGGGTACACATGTGTGCCTGCCTAAAATCTCAGGAGGAGAAGGGATTCTGGCATAGCTATCCTCCCTGGAGGGTGATTTCTCACTTTTCTTCTCTGTGTGTCTCTCTATCTGGCAAGTGCCTGTTCCCTATGGTAAAAGCTTAAAAAAAGAATCAGTCTAACCATACTTACAGCCTAAAGTCACTGAAATTCCTGAAGTAGTTGATGCTCATGTGAAGGAAACTCTGGGTCTTTGTCTCATCTAGAAACCCGCAGAAACAGCAGGATACTGCTGTGAGGTCACTGCTGATCTCTTCTCACTTAAAGAATTATGTACTTCAAATCCTAGAGCTCATCGTGAAATTGCAGATAATGGAACCCAGCATTTCCCATACATCTGATTCTTTCCTTCATAATTTCTGTCTTATCTGCATCCCATTTGCACTTTTAGTTACTGAACATGTACTTATTTTTCACATTTTTTTTTTACCATTTCTTTTTTTTGGAGATTTTTTTTTTTTTGCTATAGGGCATGTACGCTTGCCAGACAGAGAGAGACAGAGAGACAGAACACAAGAAATCACCCCCCAGGGGGGATGGCCACACCACAATCCCTTCTCCTCCATTCTCCTCTCAGGATCTTGGGCACGCACGCACACGCGCCCGGCGTGAGTTTTAAGCCACTGGGTCTGGGATGTGAACCGCAGTCAACTACATGAGAGTCCAGCGACATAGCCATTATGCTAATTGCTGGTCCCCTATTTTTCACACTTTTTACTTAATACTGTCATCTAGAAAAGTATGTGCTTTATACATGAATTATATTTATTCTAATACACATCAAAATGAATATATAAGTAATATGTTGCATATGCCACCTAAAATCATCTTAATTGTGCACATATCTCATCTTAGAAAATACTAGTCTCTTCAAACACCTGTTTTAGACGGAGTCACTGATAGAATAAGTAGACCTCGCAGTGCGACTCATCCAGCTGGCACGGGCCAGAACTCGCTCAGTCCTCCACTTGCAGTGCAGGCGTTTCCTTCCCATTGTGCTGACTCACCAGCATGAGGAAGGGCGAGATGAATGGGTGACATTAAAAACTTGTGCTTCTAGGCTCATGTAGTGATTAAGGGTCTACACAGATGTCTGAGCGAAAACAAAGCAGCTCCACTGCCACCCTCCTCAGAAAAATTCCTCCTGCTCTCTGCATAATGGTTTTAGCAGACATTCCGCTCTGACTTGGGGTTTTATCCTTCGTCCTCCCCCCATCAGTGTTACCTCTGTCAGAGGTAGTGATTTCTTGAAAAGTTGGGGCAAAGGCCAAGATGTCACATTTTGCCTGGAAGTAATCATGTCTGTACTTAGAATTTATGAAGTGCTTTACAATTTTTTCAAAGCCTTTTCCCAAGCTTTATCATTTCCAATCCTTATACCACCCTATGAGAAATACACTTCATCTACCAAGGATGATTCGCCCTCCAGGGTTGCGTGCTGTGATGAAAGTAGAAATCTACCATAATGAGGAGGAAGAAAAAGGAGTAAAACGTGCTAAAGAGTTACCATAAAAGTATTCCAGCCAGCCAGTGGCATGGTGGTTAAGGTGGCTGAACTCCAAATGGCCAAACCTTCAGTTCGAGTGCCAGATCTGATGGCTCAGAAAAACACACTGGGCATATGTGATTGAATGCCCCAAATCCCGAAGGGAGGGACATAGGGAGGAGAAGGGATTGTGGTGTGGCCATCCCCCTGGAGTGTGCCTTCTCATTTTCCCCCTCTCTTTATGTCTCTCTCCATGAACACATATGCCCTTTGGCAAAATTTCTTAAAAAATCGAATATATCTTTTCATCTATGACTCCTCATTTGTATTGTTATCATGAGTGATGTGAGCGTATTGATGGCGTGCTAAAAAATGAGTCCTGCCTTAGTAAAATGTTCCATTTTATCCATTATCTTAAATGATGGGCTCATGAAATCTGTCAGAGAAGTCAGTTCAACATTCCAACTTCCATGCATGGAATAAAAAGTGGCATCCTCTTGATTAGGATTAATTTCTTTGCCATGGCATAACATGCAATACCCATCTCCCTAATGGTTCGAAAGCCCTTGGACTAATAGATACGGCAGTGAGAGTAAATAAATGAGGCTCCCGGGTGGGGCAAGCTTTCTTTCTGCTAGTCAGGACAGCCCAAGAGAAAAACTCCTGCACATGTACCAACCAGATGGACAGACAATGCTGGTGGTCCACAGCACCATGGTCAGCCATCTGATCATTATTGATGGTGTCAGCCCACAATGTGGGGTCCAATGGGCCGCACACTCGGGCCAAGCCACATTGGGTGGGCTTCTTTGAGTAAATCTGCCAAACAAATTATACTTTAAAGGTCACTAGTAAATTCCAACTGCAGTGTGCCACATGGAAGCTTAACGACCTTGAGAGTTAATGTACCATTCCTTAGTCACACACAATGGTTTATTCACCTTCACCTGTCACTGGCTTATTAATTGTCCAGCCACAAACTACTGTTTGTGAGAAGAGATTCTTAGCGGCCCTTAAATGGTTATATAAAAATTTCTTGTCTCCAGAGAGGAGTCCACCAAGTGCAATCATGAAACGAGGTCTCCTACAGCCTCTTTTCACTCAATGGTTCTTCGACGTCCACCACATTCCTGTCGCCTTCTCTCAAGTGCTGAGTCGGTGTGCCTACTCATTTTATGACTATTACGAGCACAATATTGAAACAAAAATGCACTGGAAAATGCCCCTGACTAAACCACAGACTGTGGAGAAGAAACAGAAAGGTGTCGATGTTATTAATACATAAAGATGTCTTAAAATCAGTAAGAATAAAGCAAATACCCTATCAGGAAGGTTTGAACAGATCACAGAGGCACATGTGCACTGAATAAAAATTGCGGATAAGCATGCAAAAGCCATTCAATGTTTAAGTAATAAATAATGCACATTTAGAAACGAGATGGAGGGCCCACCATGTGGCATGGTGATTGAGGTGTTGGACTCCCATACAGCTGACTACAGTTCAAGTCAGGAAACCAGCTTGCTTTCTCACTTTCCCTCTCTTTTTCTGTCTCTCTCTGGTGAGCACATGTGCCCTATAGCAAATTAAAAATTAATAATAAAATTAAAATTAAATTAATCTTTTTAAAATAATTAAATAAATAATTCTTTAAAAAATAAAATGAGATGAAATTTTTTTCTATTAACTGTTGCACAATTTTTTAAATTTTATTTTAATTTCTTTTATACATTCAATCACATGTGTCACTTAGCTTGTAAAGTGAATATTCCAACATGAATACATTTCTCACCAGTCCAGTTGGGGGTACTATACATGTTATCATCAACAGATAATAACCCATTTCCTTGTGCTATAAATGTCTTGCCTCTCTATTTTTCTCTTTAATGTCTTTTCTCAGACTCTCCTCCTTCTCCAACCCTCTTCCCACACTGTATCTGGTATCTATAACCATTTTCTGTTTCTGTTCAGTTTCAGCCATAGAGTACAGATAGTCAGTATATTTTAAGTGGAGACATACAATGTCTCTCCTTCATAGCCTGGCTTACTTCACTCAGCAGTAAAACTTCCATATTCATCCATTTTCCATCAAAAGCGAGACTCTTGTTTTCTATGGTTGAATAGTATTCCATAGAGTATATGTACCACACTTTTTCAATCCATGCATCTGTGGACATTTGGGTTGGTTCCATGTCTTAGCAATTGTGAATAATGCTGCAATAAACATAGATGTGCAAGCACCTCTCCGACTAAGCATTCTTCTGTCTTTTGGGTAGATATCAATAAGTAGAATTGCTGGATCATATGGTAGTTCTATTTGTAGATCTTTGAGGAAACTCCATACTGTTCTCCACAGTGGCTGGATCAATTTTTTTTAAAGTTTAAATTTTATAAGTTCAAAAAGAAGTTAATTTTCATAGTCAATTGCTCTGAGATCCATAGGAGTGTAGAAAAAAGTCACAGTAGAGTTCTAGGAAAATAATAGTTTTGGGGGTAAAAATATACAATACTGGCAACTGCATGCCAGTAGAACAGTCCAATTTCCTCTCCTCTGATTATAATGGGTAATACAGAGAATATAACATAGAAAAAGGAACACTGGGCTAATTCTCTATATTTCCAAATGCAAATTGGTCTCCTTTTTGTTTGTTATTTTTTAAAAGATTTTAATATCTCTCTGTATTTCTCAACATTGACTAAACATTTAACAGATATCGCTGAATCAATTTACATTCCCACCAGCAGTGTATGAGAGTTCCCCTTTCACCACCCCCCCGCTAGCACTTATCATTTGTTGTTTTTTTCATCTTTGTCATTCTGACTGGGGTTAGGTGGTATCTCATTGCAGTTTTGATGTGAATCTCCCTTATGATGAGGGATGATGAGCATTTTTTCATGCCTTTTGGCTATTTATATGTCTTTCTTAGAGAGTTTTTTTTTTCAGCACATTCTCTCATCTTTTAATTGGATTGATAATTTGGGGGGGGGGTAAGCTGATTGATATTTATAACCATTTTCTATGTTCCTTATATCCTCTAGTCATTTGGGCTATAGAGTGCAGACAATCGATATTTATTAAGGGGAGACATACAATGTCTCTCCTCCATAGACTGGCTTGCTTCACTCAGCAGCAAATCTTCCATCTTCATCCACTTTCTATCAAAATCCAGGGTCTTGTCCTTTTTTATGGCTGAGAAGTAGTCCGTAGAGTATATGTGCCACATTTTTTCAATCCATTCCTCTGTTCATGAGCATTTAGGTTGGTTTCATGTCTTAGTAACTGTGAATAATGCCACAGTAAATATCGATGTGCAAGCATCTTTCCGACTAAGGATTCTTCTGTCCTTTGGGTAGAAACCAAGGAGTGGGTTTGCTAGATCATATGGTAGTTCTATTTGTAGATATTTGAGGAATCTCCAAATTGTTCTCCACAGTGGCTGGACCAATTTACATTCTCAACAACAGTGTAGGAGAGTTCCCCTTTCACCACACCCCTGCCAGCACTTAACATATTTTGTTCTTTTAATCTTCACCATCCTGACTGGAGTTAGGTGGTATCTTATCGTGGTTTTGATCTGCATCTCCCTTATAATAAGGGATGTTGAGCATTTTTTCATATACCTTTTGGCTATTTGTATGTCTTCCTTAGAGAGTGGTTTTTTTCCAACTCATTCTCCTGTCTTTTAATAGGGTTGATCATCTTTTTTTGGAGGACAGCTGCTTGAGTGCTCTGTGTATTCTGGTTATCAGTTCCTCATCTGACACATAGTTTACAAAAATATTTTCCCATTCTGAGGGATGTCAATTCACATTGATTACTGACTGTGTCCTTGGCAGTGCAAAAACTTCTTAATCTGATGTAATCCTATTTGTCTATTTTTGGGATTATTGACTTGCTTTGGTGGTTTTATTTAAGAAGTCTTTGCCAATCCCAATGTCTTTCAGAGTTTCCCAGTGTTTTCCAGCAGCAGTTCATAGTTTGAGATCTTAGGTTTAGATCTTTGATCCATCTTGAGTTGATTTTTGTTGATGGTGGAGGTAGGGGTTCAGATTCATCTTTCTGCAGGTGGATATCCAGTTTTTCCAGCACCATTTGCTAAAGAGGTTTTCCTCTCCCCACTGGATTGACTGGATTTGTTTAAAATCAGTTGACTGTATGTTTAGGAGTTTATTTCTGGGTCCCTATTCTGTTCTATTGGTCCACCTGTCTGTTTCTGTGCCAATATCATGCTGCTTTGATTATCACAGCTTTATAGTATATTTTTGGGTCAGGACGTGAAATGCCACCCACTCCATTCTTCGTGTGCAGGATAGCTTTGGCAATATGAGGTTCAAGGAAACTTTTTTATGATTCCAGACAAATTCTGATTGTCTTTTCTAGATCCATGAAGAATGTCTCTGGTACTTTGATTGGGATTATGTTAAATACGCAGATTAACTTGGGTCGAATGCCATTTTGATTATATTAATTCTACTCAAGGAACATGGATGTCCTTCCACTCTTTTGTGTCATTGTCAATGTCTTTTTTTAGCTTCTCATAATTTTCCTTGTTGAGGACTTTAACTTCTTCATTTAGATTTTTTTCCTATGTATCTTATACTTTTTGTAATTATGCTAAATGGAATTACTTTCTTAAGTTCTATCTCAGTCTGCCTACTGTTCGTATATAGAAATGCTATAGATTTCTGTGTGTTGATTTTGTATCCTGCAACTTTATTGTGTTCATTTATTACTTCCAGGAATTTTTCCATGGATACCATTGGGTCTTCTATATATAGAATCATGTCATCTGCAAATAGAGATAATTTGACCTCTTCTTTCCCTCTTTGAATGCCTTTTGTTTTATTCTCTTTTCTGACTGCATTGGAAAAGACTTCTAGTACTATATTGAAAAGGAGTGGAGAAAGTGGGCATCCTCATCTTGTATCAGTTTTTAGCAGAAAAGCTTTCAGCTTTTCCTCATTCAGTATGATATTAGCTACGGGTTTTTCATACATAGCTTTTATTGTGTTGTGGAATGACTCTTTTATGCTGATATTGCTGAGATCTTGATCATGGAGGGATGTTGTATCTTATCAAATGCTTTTTCTGCATCAATTGATACAATCATATTTTTTTATCTTTCTTTCTGTTAATTTGATGTATTACATTTATGGTTTTGCATATGTTGAACCATCCTTGCATCCCAGGAATAAAGCCTACCTGATCATAATATATAATCTTTTTTATATGTTGTTGGATATGATTTGCTAATATCTTTTTGAGAATTTTTGAATTGATATTCATCAGAGATATTGGTTTATAGTTTTCCTTCCTTGTCATGTCCTTGTCTGTTTTAAGGATAAGAGTTATGGAGGCTTTATAGAATGAATTTGGGAGAGTTCCATCCTTTTGGATCTTTAGAAATAACTTGAGTAGAATGGGGTTAACTCTTCTTTAAAAGTTTTGTAGAATTCAGAGGTGAAGGCATCAGGAGTGGGTCTTTTCTATGTTGGGAGGTTGTTTACTACTGATTCAATCTCATAGTTTGTTATGGGCCTATTCAGAGTTTCTATGTCCTCCTGACTCAATCTTGGTAGATTAAGTGTCCAAGAATTTGTCCATCTCACCCAGGTTTTCTTGTTTGTTGGCATAAAGTTGTTCATAGTATACTCTAATGATGTTTTGTATTTTATTATGTCTGTTGTTATATTGTCTGCTTCATTGTGAATATGATTTACATGGTTCCTTTCTTTCTTCTTCTTAATTAGTCTAGCTAGTAGTGTGTCAATTTCATTTATCTTTTCAAAGAATCATCTTTTACTTTCATTATTTTCTGTATAGTTTGTTTATTTTCAATTTCATTTATTCTGCTCAAATCTTTATTATTTCTTTTCTCCTGGAGTATTTTTTATGTTTTTATTGTTGCTTTTCCAGTTCTCTGAGGCATGATGTTAGGTTGTCCATTTGCCTTATTTTCATCTTCTTCTTATGTGCACTAAAATTGCAATAAACATCCCTGATGACTGCTTTTGCAGTGTCCCAAAGATTATGGAAATTCATATACTCATTATCATTGGCTTCCATGAATCTTTTTATTTCAATCTTTACTTCTTCAGTAGTTGTGAAGTTGTTCAGGAGTAAGTTATTTAGTTTCCATGTACTTGTGTATTTTTGAGGATTTTTCCTGAAATTCATATCAAATTTAATTCCATTGTATTTGAATGCTAGATGCATAGATATATATAAGTGTTATATCTTCTTGATGGATTAGTCCTTTTACTACTATATAATGCTCTTCTTTGTTTCTTCATACAGTTCTTGTTTTAAAACCTATTTTATCAGAAATTAATATCATGACTCTAGCTCTTTCTTGGTTCCCATTTGCATGGAATACTTTTTTCCAGCCCTTCACTTTTAGTCTATGTATGTCTTTATCCATGAGATGCATTTCTTATAGGCAACAGATAGAGGGTTTCTGTTTTGTTAATCCATTCAGCCAGTCTGTATCTCTTCATTGAAGAACTTAACCCATTAACATTCAATGTTTTCTGGATATTTCTGGACTTGTCCCTGACTTTAAGTTGGTCATTATTTTAGTTGTCTTTTATTCTCTTATTTCTGGCTATACATTCTTTAGTTTTCCTTGAACAGAACTCTCTTTAGAGTTTCTTGAAGACCTGGTCTAGTGTTGGCAAACTCTTTCTGATTTTGTTTGTCTGAGAAGAGTTTAATAATTTTTTCCCCATATGAAGGATAATCTTGCAGGATATAATAATCTTGGTTAAAATTGTCTCTCTCTTAACACTTTCAATATGTCTTCCCATTCTTTCCTTGCTTGCATTGTTTCCATTGAAAGGACTGGTGTTAGCCTGATGGGATCAGCTTTGTAAGTCTCTTGACATTTCTCTCTTGCCAGTTTTAGTATCTTTATCTGTGGTTTTGACCAGTCTGATGTGGAGATGATCTTCTTGGGTTGATTCTATTTGGAGACCTTTGTATTTTTTGAGTCTGATGTTTGAGTGCTTCTCCAGAGTTGGAAAGTTTTCTTCCAGGATTTCATAGAACAGATTTTCAATGCCCTTATTAGTTTCTTCACCTTTTGGGATACCAATTATTTGGATGTTTGAATGTTTAATGGAATCTAGTATTTCTCGTATATTATCCTGATTTCCTTTTTGTTATTTTTATCTATCTTTTTGGTGTTTTTTTCTAGTTCAAAAGTTTTGTCATCTACATCCGACATTCAATCTTCAGCATGGTCTAATCGGTTTTTAATACTTCCAAGAGAGTTTTTGATTTTCTGTATTACAGACTTCATCTCTAACAATTTCATTTGATTCCTTCTTATAGTGTCCATTTCTTCTTTCAAATCATGGAAGGACTTCCTCATCTCCTGGAGTTTGTTGTTTCTTTACTGTTCCAACTCATAGAGTTTTTTCACTATGAATGTTCTAAACTCTTTCTCTGACATTTCAGTAACTACCTCTGTTTTTTTTTTTTTTTAAGAAAGAGAGGAGAATTATTGTGTTCTTTTGGTGGAGACATAGTTCCTGTTTTTGTTTGTTTGTTTGTTTGTTTGTTTGTTTCAAATTTGAGGCTCTTCTGCAACTTCTGACCATTGGGTAGTGTATTCACTTTTGGATAGCCTTTTGGAGAATGTTCTGCCACTGGGAACTAGTTTGCTTCCCTTTTTCTGTGGATTGCTTCTGTGACAAAGTCTGTCTTCTGCTATGTTTAGCAATGTAGTTCCCATGGGAGGAGTTTTCTATTCAGGTCCTGAAAAGCAGCTTCTCCTTTTTCACAGGTTGTTTAATATAGAACAAGGATCCCTTGGAGCCTCACAATGCTAGAATGCTTGAAAACTATGATTTTAAACCTGTCTAGTCTAGGGGGGTTGAGAATGAGGAAATGCTGACAATATAAGAAGGAAGGAAGAAGAATATGAAAAAGAAAAAAAGAAAAAGTGACATGCTGCAAGGTTCATGGTTTCCTCAGGAGGCTGTAGATGGAAGTGGGCTCGGCTTGAGAGCTGAGAGCTCCCCTGTGGAGTAAGGAGAAGTAAAGATTAGCAAAGGAAGGGGTTAAAAAACAACCTACCTTGCTGGCAGGGAGGGACTGTGAAGTTGGGAGTTAGAGCTGGAGCTGGAGCTGGGGTCAATGGCTGGCCCCACTTTAGTCTCCCTGACTGGGAAGGAGGCTGCAGATGGAAGTAAACTCTACTTGAGACATGAACAATTCTTTTTTAAACAAGAATTCTAAGTTTGGGGTACAGAAAGAATAAACAAATTCTCCTATTCTGTAGGAGAATATAAGAATAGAATAGAATATAAGAATTCTCTGTAGGAGAATAGGAGAATTAATACTCTTTTCTGGAAGACAACTTGGAAACACAGATGTATATCATTATAGTGAACAGGTAAATCATTATAATATCTTCAACTCTTAAAATTATCCTGAGAAAGTAGCAGACATTATCAATATTATAGCAGTATTTATTATGCTGCAAATCTGGAAACAACCAAAATGTCTATAATTAATTAAGTGATAGAATAAATCAGACTATAGCAATATAGAATGCTATGAAGCAATTAAAATAGCAGTGCAAAAGCATATTCATTAACATATACAACACGTAAAAACAGAAAAAGAATCAGAATTTTGTATATACATATACTGCAATATAAATATATATCATGCATGTTACATATATATTTCTGATATATATATATGAAATAATTTTGGACTAGCAGGTGGTTTAGTGGTGAAGGCACTGGATTCCCACATGGTTGACGGTGGTTCAAGTCCCAGACCTACCAACTTGAAACTCTAACTGGGGGTGTGTGTGCTCAAAATCCTGAGAGGAGAAAGGAGAAGGGATTATGGAGCGGCCATTCCCCCTGGGGCGGGTAGGGAGCCGATCTTGATTTCTCATTTTCAGTCTCTCTCTCTCTCTCTCTCTCTCTCTCTCTCTGTCTCTCTAGTGAGCACATGCACCCTATAGCAAAAATCTCTTTAAAAAAATAAGAAATAATTTAATCTATAAGGCATTTTTAAAAATATTTATTTAATTCCATTTGTGTTTTGTTTTTTTTTGTTTTTGTTTTTTTTTTTTCATCTTAACCAGAGAGAGAGAGAGAGAGAAAGTGAGAAAGCAAGCCGCCAGGTCTGGGACTTCATCTGAGGTCGGCCATGTGGGAATCCAGTGCCTGTAACTACCACGCCACCTGTCACCCCCCATTATAAGGCATTTTTCACCTTGTACTTATTTTACAATTCCACATTTCTATAATGAACATGTATAGTTGTTATGAGCAGATTCCTATCAGATGTATGTACAGCATATTATCATTCATGGAGTGCCAATGCCCCAGATACACATACATTACATGATCAACCGGACACTAGCTTTGCAATTTTTAATTTTTTTTCATGGGACTGCTAGGCTAAATTAATATACTCATGTGTTGTATATTCAGACTTGTCCTCTTTCTATATATGTAAAGGGCCTACCTCAAACTAATGGTGAGCGAGCACTGTGCAGATGAAACATAAGTCACAAGCCTCTACTGAGGGTTCTGACATTCCAAAGATTCTTTGAGCTTCATAAGCCAATAAACAGGTCAATAGACACAGATGTCCTTCAGATGTAGGTTGAATAATTTTACACAAATAACCCATGACCTGAATACTGAGCTGCCCTGTGTAATCCCGAGGCAATGATTCAGATATCACGGCCCTAATGGATGAGTGCGGGAGGCCCTGTACTTAATTTTTTCATGCCATTTCTCTACTAAAACCATGCTCTAGGTAGTTTTCTGTTGGGCCCTAGAGAATTAGGCAATTCATTAAATTTTCTCTGCTGCATTAAAAGAGGTGGTCCATTGGGTACCACTTTTGTTTTATTCCAGAGATCAATAGAACACTCCATTCAATCCAAAAGAGATTCACAGTCATCCTTCTTTTCCATGAGACTGAGTCAGTAGTCAGTCTAAATTTTACTCCCAAGGATGTGGATACTCATATTGTCAGGATCACCTAGTCTTTGAGCACTGATCAAAAGAAAAAATAAAAAACACCTCAGATAGAAAGGGATGGAAGGTTCTGCTGCAGGCACTGATGCCCTCTCTGATAAGACGAGCCTATTTTGGGAAGTTAAATGCAAAATAATACTTAAATTCTCTTTCTGCTTTCTGCAAAGTGAATAATCTTACAAATTTCCACATGCAAGGACTTAATAAAGAAACAGTTGAAAATACAAGTCAAAGCTAAACGAATGCCTTTAATTTTATAGTAAGATTGTTCATCAGCTTGAAGCTGCTTAGACCACCAAATGAATTTATTTGAGGTCAGTGACATCATTCTCTCTGTCTAGAGAGATGGACTGTTAGAGCAGGGGTAACGTCTTCACAGTGTAGTTGGAAATAGTCACATGTTCCTGCGAAACCTCAGGGTCTGCTTCAAGTTACATTCTTACTAGTTCACACTCTATACACCTCTTATCATTCCTCCTTAATACTGATCAGGTGTAGAAAATAAGACCACATATGACATAAAATTGAGGCTCGTAATCACTGAGAAGGAAAGAAAGTGTCTTAGGGAATCAGTTAGTGCGTCAACAGTGTATTCTTTCATTTCAGCTGGGCCTGCTCTTGGCGCTGCTGCAGAGCGGGGACGTTTTTGCAGGATGGAGAGTCAAGGCGTGTTTACCTGAGCAGCAGTGAAGCCACATTACACTGGCACTATGCTATTAATTTTGTATTACTGTGCCTTCCGGCAGACAGATCTCAACGGCCCGTCCCTGTTCCGGGGGGATGGTCAAACCCCGTTGCCTAGGTAAAACAGTCAGTTTTCACCACCATGTAGCCATTTCTAATCAGGGTGCCCAGCCTTGAAATAGAAAGTGCTTTCTCCTCACACAAAGGTCAGAGACATCTGGCCTCAATATCGCTTCACATTCTGTCAGAAATCAAACATTTTCTTCTTTTGGAAACTAAAATGTTACACAAGTTAGGAAAATTGCCAATCTTGTCCTAGTTAACTGGGCTGAAATTTATTCCTAATATTTTTTCTCTTATAATTTAATAGCAATTTAACAATATCCAACTTCCTTTTAGCATTTTGCATCAAAGTATAATAAAAAGATATGGTAAAGGGGCTTTTAGCAGGGGATAAAAACTTTATGAGCACAAAGTCTCTATTTAAATGCTTGTGGATGCTTATTTAGCTGTTTTTCTTCATTAAATATGAATTATAGCACTTTAAATGCTGATTTGGAAATCAGGAAGGTTTAGTTTTACTCCACTGCTTTATATCCACAGGCAACATAAATCTATTTAAAAGCTGATTTAAGAAAGCAACTTGGGGAAGTAAATTGCTGGTGATTTGATCCCTTGGATTTTGCATGCTACATAATCAGAATCAGGCCGTACCACGTACCAAAAATGTTTATTTGAATGTAGTTGAAAAAGACAATTATTTCTTAAAAAGCATAGAATAAATAGTGCTGAAGTTTGGGACCTGCTTGCAAAACTAAACACATATGAAGCGTTTAGAACTCAAATGATGCCCACCAAGGATGACTAGTGTAGGGAGAGAGCCTAATTAGAGGCAATACACCTGACAACAGGGTTTCTTAGAAGAATCCATATGGCGCCATCTTCACTAGGAAATACTGACAGTTGTTAAAACTACAACTCCAGATGAAAAATATATCTGTATTGGGACCAGCAGTTAGCTAATGGTTATGTCGCTGGACTCCCACGTAGTTGACCGCAGTTCGAGTCCCGGACCCTGTGGCTTAAACTCACATCGGGCACGTGTGCGTGCATGCCCAAGATCCCAAGAGGAGAACGGAGGAGAAGGGATTGCGGCGTGGCCATCCCCCCTGGGGGGTGATTTCTCGCTTTCTGTCTTTGTGTCTCTGTCTGGCTGTCTAGCGAGCGCACGCGCCCTATAGCAAAAAACCTCTCCAAAAATATATATATATATCTGTATTATAATTTTAATACTGAAAACAAACCATTTTGTGTTACTATAGCATTAAACTAGTAATTTAAAGTAGCATAAAATGGTATCCTCGCATTATCCATATTTAGCAATGTGTTTTCAGGGTTAGCCTAATTCAACTAGTCACTATAGGCCAAAGAAAAGGAACGAGGTACATTTATTACTTTATTTAGAGACCACCTTACAGTAGCACATTATCCAATGTGATGTCCAGAATTGGTAGAACTGGGAACCAGCAGTTATTGTAATGGCTATGTCGCTGGACTCCCACGTAGTCGACCACGGTTCGCGTCCAGGACCCGGTGGCTTAAAACTCACGCCTGGCACGTGTGCGTGTGTGCCCAAGATCCCAAGAGGAGATTGGAGGAGAAGGGATTACGGCGTGACCATCCCCCTTGGGGGTTGATTTCTCGCTTTCTGTCTCTA
>NW_006199776.1:277870-288999 GCF_000334495.1 Tupaia belangeri chinensis
AAATTCCCCCAAAAAAAAAAAAAAAAGAATTGGTAGAACTAGAAAGCATTGTGCAGTTTCAACAGTGTTGTTTTGTTTTGGTTTGGCTTGGTTTTTGATTTTAGACGTTTTTCCTATAGGGTGCATGCGCTCACCAGAAAGACAGAGAGACAGAAAGTGAGAAATCACCCCCCAGGGAGGATGGCCATGCCACAATCCCTTCTCCTCCATTCTCCTCTCAGGATCTTGGGCACGCACGCACACACGCCCAGTATGAGTCTAAGACACCGGTTCCAGGACTCAAACCGCAGTCGACTACCTGGGAGTCTAGCAACATAGCCATTACGCCAACTGCTGGTTCCTCAATAGTGTTATTTTAATAGTTTTTTTTATTATTATTATTCTAAATGAAGTGACATAAACTGATTTACCTCCCATTTGCCTGCAAAAAAAAAAAAAAAATCGCCTTTCCAGACACGATGTGCTAACAAGCAATAACTCTTCTCCACTCTCAGTACAAGTCAAATGCTTGACGAAACACAAAAATAAATAAAATACAAGGAATGAGAATTTTCTACTCTATTCCTTTAAAAAAAAAAACTTTATTGCAGAATGACAAAAGATAGTACTTAAATTGCTTCTTTTGACTTAATAACCAAGTGTCCAGTGGTAGATCTTATGTCCCTGTCAATTTCAGCTCCTTAGCATAAGCACATTCTGTGGGAGTGGTTTCTGACAGCTCTTGTTTGGCTTACACACAAATTGTCTTTGCCAACTCACTATGGCACAGATAGATATTTTGGGGCTGGCAGGTGGTATGGTGGCTAAGAATGCTGGACTCTCACATGGCTGACAGCGGTTCAAGTCCCAGACCTGGCGGCTTGCTTTCTCACTTCCCTCTCTCTCTCACCCTGTCCCTCTCTAGTCAAATTAAAATAAATAAATAATAAAGTTAAATAAAAAATAATTCTTAAAAAATATCTGTATAGATATAGGTGTATTTTTTTTAGAATTAAGCAAAAGATACAAGAGGTACATGTTCAGAACCTTCTTTTGGTGACTAGCAAACAAGGGTCAACTGTTCACAGTTCACTCAATTCCATTTTGCTTTCAATCTCTTTTTTTTTAAATTGAAAGGGAATGAAGAAATTAGATTATACAGTTGTTTATAAATCAAAGAACTGAACTTTCTCAGAAGGGTCAGCTGTTCAGTAGTCAAGCTGAAAAAAACTATGCTTGCAAGAAAAACTTGCAAATTTATGAACTCAACTTTATAATTAGAAACTATGGTACTCTTACATAAAATTCGTGTTTATCTATAAGAAATTCTGCTGAATGGGGAGCTATCTAATTGGTGAAGCATGACAGTTGCAGAAATTATATCAGGGGAAAAAATTAAATTTCTCCCTTCTGTTAAATCCAAATAACTCTCATAATGTTTTAAAGAAAATTCACACTGGTCTGCTTGTCAAAACTAAAAATGTTGTATGAAGATACTATTAATTTATTAATGTATCATTATTTAATTTGCCATGATAATAATAATGATAAATTATTATCATCTAATTTGATAATTAAATCGTTAATTAATTTTATTAATTTTTTTTTCTGTACACTCTCCAGAGAGACACAGAGAGCAGAAGATGGAGAAAGCACACACACCTGGCTTCTCAAACCATCAGTTCAGGCCTTGAACCATGGGGTTGGTCATGTTGGACCTGGCTCTTTTAACCATGAAGCCATGAATCTGGCCCAAAAGTACTACTAATTTTAAGATAAGAAACAGAAGAACCAAGTTGGAGGTGACATAGATAGAAGTGAAAAGACACAGGCTGTAGCTACAAAATCATTGATAAGGAACTAATTAATAATGATTACATTATAGTCATTAAATATTGATGTCAACTAGATAAGTTAACTAACTAACCAGTTCTTGGATCAAATAAGTCACTGCTTAAATCTTTCCCCCCAAAAAAGTCATTTTTATAGAGAACCAAAGCTAAAAGAATCGTACCTAAGGATTTTCTTCACTAACTCAAAAAATTAACATTATTAACAGTTGTTAAGGTACTTTCCTAAAAATTATATCATTTTAATTTTTACATCATCTTTTTTTTAATTTGACCAGAGAAAGAGAGAGAGAGGGAAAGGGGAAAAGCAAGCTGCCAGGTCCAGGACTTGAGCCACAGTCAGCCACATGGGAGTCCAGCACCCTAATGACCATGGCACCTGCCAGCCCTACAGTGGATAAGATATTTTTAACACCACATTACCTACAGTTAGAGTCAATAGTTCTTGCAATAGACTAAATGTATGTTGAAAATGAATCCCCAATATGATGGTCTTCAGAGGTGGGAACTTCGAAGGTGATTAGGTTATGAGGTTAGGTTAGGTTAGGTTACTCATCAGTGAAGTTACTGGCTTATAAGAAAGCCCGGGATCATTCTTACCCTTCAGCTGTGGGAGGACACAGAGACAAGATGACTGTCTATAAACCAAGAAAGAGACTCACCTGACCCTGCCTCTGCTGGTGCTTATCTAGGACGTCCCAGCCACCAGAACTGTGGAAAATAAATTTCTGTTGTTTATAAAACTAATTATTTAGTGCACAGCTCTAAATTATGAGGGAGGAAATCTTTCTATTTTGGGGTATCAAATAACATTTTCCAACATCTTTTGGATCAGCTTTCATGTCCCTGTACAAAATCTTTCTATTTTTGGGTATCAAATAACATTTTCCAACATCCTTTGGATCAGCTTACATGTCCCTGTACCGGTCTGTATTGTTTGAGGGGATTTCAAGAAGGTTGCATTAAAGTATGAGTTTATTTTGACACAAAGAATTATAAAATCCATGCATAAATTTTTTCATAATACGCCTTTTCCTGAACTTTTTGAAGACCTCATGTATATATTAAATTCTGTACTTCATGAAACGCAATCATACTCATTATTCTCATTCAGTATCTATTCATGTCACTATTAATTCTTTCATCCAAATCTTTGTTTCATGAAAACGAAAGAACCAGCAGCACCTGACCCATATATCCAGTTTTCACTAAGGTACAGCTCAGAGTATGTGTTCACTTCAACACCTAAGAGTTTTATGAGACTTACTCATATTCTCTGTTCATTCCAAAAAGGATTTAGATGGTTATGAAAGTTTACTATGGGGGCCAGGTCATGGCACAATGGTAGTACAACTGGACCCACATGAGAAAGGTTTTGGGTTCACATCTTCTAATGAGAAATCTAGTTTAAAAGTTTACTATCACTTGATATTTCTTCAACTGCAACTGAGACTAAAATGTTTATTAGTATGTATTATTGCTGTACATTAATTGCATCTGTGTAACACATAATACACATAACTCTAATGCTTTTGAGGAGATTAACTGAAATCAGAAAAGAAGCAGCAATATGCCCTAGAAGGTAAATGTAGACTGAAACATAAAGAAAATATCCATGAATATGCTGGTGAGGACAGTGACTCAAGTACAGTGCCTAATTTCACATCTTTTTCCTATTTTCTCCATTTATGCAAAGAATTTTAGTGAGAGGATTTTCAGATCAGGCTCTTCCAAGTCTCTAGTAATCACTTTTCTACTCTCCAGTTCTATGAGGTCATTTTATTTAGTTTCCACATATAGCTCCAGATTTATACTTTAAATTTTAAATTTTTCTCTTTTTTTTTCTTTTTTTTCTTTTCTTTTTTTTTTGGAGAGGTTTTTGCTATAGGGCATGTGCACTCGCCAGAAAGACAGAGAGAGACAGAGAAACAGAAAGCAAGAAATCACACCCCAGGAGAGATGGCCATGCCGCAGTCCCTTCTCCTCCATTCTCTTCTCAGGATCTTAGGCATGCACACACACACACCTGGTATGAGTTCAAGCCGCTGGGTCCGGGACGCGAACCGCAGTCGACTACATGGGAGACCAGTGACATAACCATGACTCTAACTGCTGGTTCCTATACCTTAAATTTTTAAAACATATTCACAAGGCCCTTAATTTAATTCAGCAAGTTCACTGAGTACTCACCATATAGTTTTGCTGTTGCTGCTGCTGTTGCTGTTTTGTTTTGTTTTAGACATTTTGCACTTGCCAGAGAGATGGAAAGACATAAAAAAAGAAATCACCCCTCAAGACGTATGGCCATGCTGCATCTCTGCTTCTCTGTTCTCCTGTTGGGATTTGAGGCATGTTGGCCCACGTTCCCATCATGTATTTCAAGCCCTCAGGTCTAGGAATGGAACCATAGAGTCAGTCATATACGATCTGGAGCCTTACCTACCACACCACTTGCTGGCTCTCATTCTGTATTGCTTTTAGAGTGTATAATTTCCACAGATTTCGCATTTAATGTAGACAAGACTCTATAAAATTAACTTAGACTAAGGTTTATTCAGTGAAGATAATAATGTGTAATGGCAGACATAAATTCAGGACAAAAGGACAATTCCTTTATCATCAGAAAAGGATAAATATATAAATTAATACTAATCAAGATTTGCTGTACAGGGACAGGGAAACCAGATCCCAAAGATTTCCTCATGGTGGCAATATCTGATAATGGAGAGGGGTGTGCTGATGGGGAGAGAGCAGACAAAGGCCTAGAAAGCCTCTCGGTGAGAGGAGTGCACATTTCCCTGAGTCACATGACAGTCATGAGGGCCTTGACTGAAAATTCCAGTACTCTCCCTAAAGACCTATGGTAAGATTGGGAAGTTGGGTTAGCCATGGGATTTCCTTCAGCCCACGAAATGCGTGCAGAAGTGACGTCAATCTCTCCTGGGCGGGAGCTTTCTGTGCCAGTTTGTGATTTACTACCTCCCCTCGCCCTCAGTTTGAACACTTAGGAAACATGGGTTGAGGCGAGTCCTTTGCCTGCCAGCCTGTATCAGGAGTGACCACAAGAAACAGAAGCTCCAGTCAATCGAGGAAGAGCCCAAGGAGAGCAGGACATAAACTCATTACAAGTCAAAACAAACAAAAATATTGATGGAAAATAAACATTGGGAAGGCATAAAGAAGAAAAAGCTAGTAAAAAGAGATACAGAAAAGGATTTATAAAGTATGAGGGGGCAGCAGGTAGTATGGTGGTTAAGGCGCTGGACTCCCACGTAGCTGACTGGTTTGAGTCCTGGACCACCTGGCAGCTTGCTTTCTCACATTCTCTCTCTCTCTCTCTCTCTCTCTCTCTCTCTCTCTCTCTCTCTCTCTCTCTCTCTCTATCTCTCTCTCTATATCTCTATCTCTATCTCTATCTCTCTCTATTCAAGGTAAAAATAATAGTAAAAAATAAAAATAAATTTGAAAATTTTTAAAATGTGAGTAAACAGATATCGTACGTATCATAAAGGAGGCTCTCAAAGAGAAGGAATTTTTCTATTTATCTATTTCTTCCATGAGAAATAGAAACACAAAGAGAAAGCTATTGGCCAGCCAGAATCACAGCCGTGTGAGCGCATGCCTGAAGCATGCAGGGAGACCTCTGCACTGGAAACCAGGACCATTCCATGAGACTGCAGCATGGGGGAGCATTGTGCTATCACTGTCCCATGCTTCTTACCAAGGAAGAAGTTCTAAAGGTGTCTGAGCTGCTGATAGAGACAGTAAGAAAGAGGAGGTGGAGGCAAAAAAGAGAAGGAATTTTCCTATTTATCTATTTCTTCCATGAGAAATAGAAACACAAAGAGAAAGCTATTGGCCAGCCAGAATCACAGCCGTGTGAGCGCATGCCTGAAGCATGCAGGGAGACCTCTGCACTGGAAACCAGGACCATTCCATGAGACTGCAGCATGGGGGAGCATTGTGCTATCACTGTCCCATGCTTCTTACCAAGGAAGAAGTTCTAAAGGTGTCTGAGCTGCTGATAGAGACAGTAAGAAAGAGGAGGTGGAGGCAAATGAAGACTAAAATATGTAAGAAAGTTGTGTTTGTGAAATCTTCTCTCACCAACAGACAGGAGATTCTGTGCTGTGGGAGCCTGCAGTGTCAGGACACAGCACAAGTCAGTAAGGATGGCGGAGAGTCAGAAGGACATGAACACGAGACTGCTCTGTCAAAAGGTTTGCCATAAAGAGAGGCAATAAAAGTAGTGCCGGGTAAAGGGAAGCATGCTCACTCATTTTGTTTATAAAATGGAGGGAAAAACCACAATCATGTTCTGACGTAGGAGAAACTGTTAATGGAGAGGGAGAGATTAAAAGTTCAAAGTAGGAAAGAAAGAGAAATATCTTGAAGAGCTGAAAGAAGACAAGGTCAAGGAAGAGATTCCAATATTCATCTCAGAAGACAGGCTGAGGGACAGAGGGAAATACGACAGATGGCTAATGAACACAAGTAATATTATGTTCTCATTAAAGGAGGGCAGACTGTTCAGAAAAAGGGAGGAAGGAATGGGTTTCCATGAAAAAAGACTGGAAAACTGCATTTCAGAGAAAGTGACGGCGTTCACTGGTGGAGGAAAGAAGACCATGTCAATGCACAGTCAACCATGAGTGCTGGACCTGAAAGTGAACTCACCCTGTTTATGCAATTAGAGAAAATGGTTATTTACTCAATGCCCTGTCCATTCAAGTGACTAATCTGGTTTAACTGTAAACCAATGGACAAGGAGTCTTCAAAAAAGTTCTTAGAAAGTGGAATTAAAGTATGAATTTATTTTGGTTCAAAAATATGTTTGAAATCCATACACAACACACGTTCTCCATAAACTTTTGTAAGTCCTCTCACACCATCTAGAATACTTCATAGCTCCAAGTTATTTTTTAGCCACCTTGCCACTCTTCAGTAAGTATTCTAGGATCTAGATGTTGTTTTCAATTTGCATTTGACTAACTTAATTCTCAAGAAAATGCTGAATTTCCATGACATAGTATTTTACAGCTGCATAAAAAGAGACTCTCTGATTTTATCAAAAAAAATTTTTTTTTTGGAGAGATTTTCACTGTAGGGTGCGTGCGCTCGCCAGCCAGACAGAGACATAGAGACAGAAAGTGAGAAATCACTCCCCAGGGGGGATGGTCACGCCGCAATCCCTTCTCCTCCATTCTCCTCTCGGGATCTTGGGCACGCACGCACACGCGCCCGGCGTGAGTTTTAAGTCACCGGGTCCAGGACACGAACCGCGGTCGACTACATGGGAGTCCAGCAACATAGCCATTACGCTAACTGCTGGTTCCCCTGATTTTATCAAAATTTCATAGGAAGTAAGTTATATAGCTGATAATGGATCTCGGGCTTCATTCTCCAAGTCCAGAATAAAAAGCATTATTTCTCTTAAATAAGCACAAGAACTAATGGTGACTGTGACCGTTTATTTAAAATATAAAAAGGGAACGACTGATAATGGAACTCAGGCTTCATTCTCCAATTCAGAATAAAAAGCATTATTTCTCTTAAATAAGCACAAGAACTAATGGTGACTGTGACCGTTTATTTAAAATATAAAAAGGGAACGACTCTCTTTTGATAAGTCTATATTATGATTCAGAACAACACTTTTCTCAGAAGATCTATTCAACTCAGAATGGTGTAAGAGCCACGTTTGCCTCAGACCTGAGGACATCCTGACCACCATAGCAGACCATCACCCTCTGTCTAAACTACGCAGAGATGACTGCTACAGCACAGCCACAGTGGAACGGCACCGGGGGAATGCCATAAGCATTCTAACCCCATGCTCGTTCTTAGTTGATGAACTCTAATGAGAACAAGTCAACTAAAACAAGAGAGAGAAATAAATAAAAACATAATAAGCAATAGAAAAACATCCTGCCCTTCACATCCAACCTTCTTCTCCTCTGAGATATCAGTTCCATTAAAATTATGATTAAAAAAATGGAATCTCTTGGAGCCTATTGCAAAACTGTGCACCAGACTTACATGTTTATCTCTTTGTAGCAATATTGGGCACTGCTCAAAAGAGGCAAGCAAAACAGCATTTTGGAGTTTACGAGGAAAATCATTCTCTAATTTTATCAGAATTCAAATGAAAGCTGTGGTTTGAAGCCACTGCAATACAATTATATGTGACGCTTAGAAGGGGTAAATTTCATAAATTTCTTAAGTTGTTGATGCAACCATCTGGCAGTTTGAGAGATAACCATTAAAGTCTATACAAGAAAATTTCTTTCTGTAAGATTATAATGACTAAATATTATAACAGCAGGAGAATAAAAACTAATGCATATTTTATCATCGAAAACAAATGCTCTGGACTTTAAAGTCACATGGCATTTCTGCTCCCATCTAATGGGAAGCAACTACTGCATGACGCATGCCCGTGAGCACCTCCGAGGTGCCAGTCTGATCCTCGTGGAGGCTCCGAAGGAATTACCACCTGCCTTTTCATTGGAGGAGACTGTGACCCAAAACAGTTAGGTGATGCTCAGTGGAACACAGAGAGTAAATACAGAGTGCAAATACAGAGTGTAAATACAGAGTGCAAATACAGAGTGTAAACCGTGCACATGAGCTTTGAACTCGGGTTATTCTTGCTCAAACACTACATGCAGCCAAATCACTAGGCCGTCTGCTATAATCACTATTATTAGGGGCCCTGTGGCCTTGTGGTTAAGAGAGCCAGATTCCACATAGCCAGCTATAGTTTGAGTCTCAGTAGCTTGAGAAACATGTCAGGGACACGTGAGTGCATGCCCTAGATGCCAACAGGGTGGACAAATGGGGACAGAGGGGTTGTGGCATGACTACTTCCCAGTAGGGAGTATTTGCTCGCTCTCTCTCTCTCTCTCTCTCTCGCTCTCTCTCTCTCTCTCCCTCCCACCCTACCCCACTGGTAAGTTCACATGACCTCTGGCAATTAAAAAAAATACTGGGACCAGCAGTTAGCATAATGGTATGTCGCTAGACTCTCATGTAGTCAACCGCGGTTCTAATCCCAGATCTGATGGCTTAAAACTCATGCCAGGCACATGTGCTTTCATGCCCAAGATCCCAGGAGGAGAATGGAAGAGAAGGGATTGAGGTGTGGCCATCCCCCCCTGGGGGGTGATTCCTCGCTTTCTGTCTCTCTGTCTCTCTCTGTCTGGCAAGCACATGTGCCCTATAGCAAAAACCTAACAAGACATACAGATCCCAGGCGAAAGGAAGGCTCTGAGTCAGGACCCATGGAAAAGGGACCTTTAAAAACTGTGAAAAATGCATATTATGAAAAATCTGTGCATGGATTTCAAACTTTTTTGCATTAATATAAATGTGCCTGTTAATTCTATTTCCATGAAATTTAGGAAGTCCCCTCATATGTGTATGTGCATTATTCTAAAAATCTTGAAGTGTTTCTGATGCTTGTTAAAAATCTAAGCTCTAGAGCCAGGCAGTGGTGAGGTGGTTAAGACAGCTAGATCCCACATGACCATTTGCATGGTTCAAATCCTAAAATCAGTCACTTGAAAAACATGTTGGGCATGTGTGTGTGTGTGCACCCAAAGTCCTGAGAAGAGAATGGAAGGATGGAGATTACAGCACAGCCATCCCCCAGAGGGTGTTCGCTCTCTCTCTTCCTTTCCTTCCCCCTCCCCTTAAGTATACGTGCCAATAGCAAATTAAACATAAAATAAAATCTGAGCTCTATTAAAATAGGGTGGTCTCAGTGTAGAAGGTAGAGTCAGACAGCCTGCTCAAGCCAGAACGCCTGCACTGAACTCCAGCATGAGTAAAGCGTGTACACTAAGTCAAGGAACTTAATCTCTTTACAAGTCTGTTTTCTCACCTGTGAGATGGGGGTGATTAATAACACCTATGCCGTAAGTTCTTATAAGGACAAATGAATTCAGGTGTTCCGAGAAGACTAGGTGGCAAATCCTCAATGCTCCATAAATGATAAGGGTTGTGAAATCGACACCTTATTTAAGGGCTGGAGAACTTTGCAATGCCTTTAATGAATCAAGCAGCTGCAGCAAACTCTCTACCGCTCTTTGAAAGCAATTCCATGTCCAAAAGGCACCCACCCTGTCTCAAGAGACACATGAACTGTCAGGCAGAAATAGAGTTTTTAGTTACGTTGGTAATGCACAGAGGGGCAGATTGTTACCTGCTGTCATGAATGACCCCAAAATCCCACTCAGTCCCCGTCACACCTTCCTCTCAGCCTCTCTGCAGTGCCTACTCCAACATCCTAGCCAGCTCCATGCACAGCTCATTCACAACACAGCTCTAGCGAGCAATGTCAATATTTGCTTTACACAGCTACCACGAGTGATTTAGAGTGCAATGCGGCACATTACTCACACCCTCGGCATTTCTCTAGCACGGCTTCTGTGTGCTCCTACTGGTGCACTTGAAGCCAATCTCAGCCAGCTTTGTCCTGGAAATGAAGGTTTACACAAGCTCAACAACTTGACAGAGGTCACAGGGTCAGTAAGCCAGAGCTGGATCCTGGACCCAGACCCTCTGTTTTGTCCAGTGCAGAGCTAGTCACGCCAGCTGTTCAGGAAACATCCTGGTAGTAATCCACCAAGCTTTGCCCATATTTTCTATTCTCGCCCTCACTTCATCCTGCTTGGCACAGACTTTACCCTGGCTACCCCAGTTCTTGAGCCTTGATGGTTATTACGGAACGGGATGCTGGCTTGGTGACTGGTTCTAATCGTTTTGCCAAATGACTTCCCTTCTTTTCAAACTCTCCACCACTCTACAGCCTTTCTCACACCATCACCTTCAGACTCCTGAGATCTCCAAAGCACACCCAGAAACTGTATGTTGTCTCTCCTCTTCCAGCACTGTGCCTGAAACTCCTCCCCCCACACTGCCTTCAGCCTGCACTGTTAACGGCTGTTCCTCCAGGCATCTCCAAGCCTTCTAACAGCCGACTGTAGAGACGAAGGACAGAATCTCTACACTCTTTTTGCTGCTGAATCATGAGTTTGCTTAAAATTAATGCAGAGTTAAATAATTGCTTTGGATTTTCAATAAGATTTTTTTTTATTATTATTATTATAAATTTTTTTTCTTTTCTCATCACAACACACATATGAATTTTCCATCCAAAATACACTGTGCATTGGCTCAATCAAGCACATCAACATATATGTTCTCAGCAAATGATTTCCCAATTTTTGTGTCCTGCATACCTTACCTTTTGTTTTGCCAACCTAGGTTCCCCATCCCCACCCTCTGCCATGTCCC
>NW_006199776.1:291331-291633 GCF_000334495.1 Tupaia belangeri chinensis
CCGCTCGGCTTCCGCCGGGCGCCCCGCGCAGCTTCCGCCGGGCGCCCCGCGTGGCTTCCGAAGATTTTTTTATGAAATAAACCAACAAATGACTTTTTGCTGCTGTTGTTTGTTTGTTTGTTTTTCTTTCATTTATTTATTTTTACATTTTTCCACAAACATTTACTTTACACATCAAAAAATTTTAGCTCATACTCCATAGTTCTTGACAGTTTACAAACATCTTTCAAAATTTCAAAATACTGAATTTTAAAGATGATGTTCAAAATATTTCTTATAATTTTGTATAATTTTATGACTCT
>NW_006199776.1:291659-292004 GCF_000334495.1 Tupaia belangeri chinensis
TATGTTTCAATTTTTTTTTTTTTTTAGGGTGCAGACCCCCGGTATATATTAAGTGGGGACATACAGTGTCTCTCCTTCATAGAATGGCTTGCTTCACTCAGCAGTAAATCTTCCATATCCATCCACTTCCTGTCAAAAGCCAGGGTTTTGTTGTTTTTTTATGGATGAATAGTATTCCATTGAGTATATTTGTTTGTTTGTGAACAACCAATACTTGAATCATTCCAGAGTCAGAAACTATCACATGGAAAATTCTACGTTAGCCCACGTAATACGGATCCCAAAGATCATTATGTTTTCTCACTCGTAATTTTGCTAACCAGTCATGCATTCAGCAAATGCCTG
>NW_006199776.1:292035-301539 GCF_000334495.1 Tupaia belangeri chinensis
TGCTGAGTACCTTCCCCATGCCAGGCACCATCTTGATGCTCGGGTACTATGAGCTGTAGGTGTGTGTTCTGCTCACTCCAAGCATGCTTTTTAGTGGGAGAAACTTAAAATTAGGGGGAGAGAAAACAAAACCAAATAAATAATACCAGCAGGTGGCATGGTAGTTAAGGCACTAGACTCCCACATGGCCGACCGTGGCTTAACTCCCAGACCTGGTGGCTTGCTTTCTCACTTTTCCCTTCTCTCTTTCTCTCTATCTCCCTCTGGTAAACTAAATAATAATAATAAAATTGAATGCAATTTTTTTTAAAATATGCGATTGCTAGTAAGTGTAAAAGCAATGGAGAAAACAAAACAAGATATGACGGGCAATGGGTAGGAGATGCCAGCTTAAAAGGCTACACAGGCAAGCATCGCCGAGACAACGGTGTCTGAGCTGAGGCTTGAATTATGAAGAACTGCCAAGCCGCGAGGGGAGTTCTGTTTGTTCATTTTGTAGAGAATGGGTAAAGGGTTGGGCAGAGCTGTCTCAGAAAGAGCAAAACATCTGAGGCAGGCACAAATTTCACTTCCTGGAGAACGAGTAGGAGGCCGGGAGAGCTGGACAGTCATGGACACTGTGGAGTGGTGCGAGATGGTGTCAGAGAAGTCAGAAGGAGGCTGCCCCTTCCGGGCCCTGTGGACTAGAGTCAAAGTTTGAAATCCAAAGTGGCATGCTTTGTAAGAAAGAGTATTGGAGCTCCTATGTCTGTGGGGAGTGGGAAGCATGGGGGCGAAGCAGGACAGAGGCCACTTAGAGTTTATGAGCGACGAGAGCATTACTCCTTAACGAAGCACATTTTTCTACAGTGTTGGGTGACGTGCACACACATGCAGAGCTGGGCTTCGCACAGCAGCTTTTCTAAGCTCCCAGCTGTTCTGTCTGTTACCAGAGCCTAAGGATACACTGTGTAAGTCCCTCAGAGAACCCTCGTCTTCCTTCTTAATTGTTCAGAATCTTTTCTAAGAGAAGCAACCATTTTGTTACCTCAACCAGCTTGTCCTGGTAATTGGCATCCATTCTCATGCGGTTCCCAGAAAATTCCACCCCACATGGAGTCATCTCCTGGTGCCAGCACTGCACCTGCTTCCCCGCTCTCCCAAGGCCAGGGTTTGGGAAGGAAAGGAGTCTCCTTACAGTGTGCCCTTTGTGCTGGGCCTTCTCTTAGCGGCTCTGAGAAACAGAATAGTGAGCAAAGCCCTTCGGGGTGCTTAGGTTTTAAAGCTGTGCCCGTTTAATAGTAGTTTTAAGCAAGAATTGTTTCTTATTAAAACTTCTGTGAGCACATTTCGCTCTCACAGAAGCAGTGGATTGTTCGAGAACTGTCATCAATTTGTCAACATTTTAGCTAAAAGGGAGTAGAAATTCCTGAGTGTTATTGGTGGCTTTACCTAGAGGAAGCATACCCATTTATTATTATTCTGTGGTAAATAATGAGGACTAGTAATGCCAGGTCTGCAGGTGATAGTATGTGGACCTCAGGCTTCTCTTTTGTCTACTTACTACGTTAACAGCCAGAGAAAGGGCACACTCGGCATTTTTTTCATTCACAGAATTCCAGAACAGAACATCATAATATCAAGATCTAACTAGAGTAAGGGTCACCTTTGAAACCTGCCATGTAGTAAGGCCATCTCCACAGAGAATTTTGAAGAAGATAATAGGCCCGGCCTGGGAGCACCGTCAGCAGCTAACTAAACTGCAGTGCTAGGGTCACATGGCCACCTGCAGGTTCAGATCTCTGGGTCAGCTCAAAAATACACACATGTGTGTCCAGGCTCCTGAGGAGCTACAGGGCCAGTGAAGGGACAATGCGGTGGATGAGACCTTGTCAAGGATGCTTCCCTCTCTGTCTCACATGCATGCATGTGATCACTATGTTGAATAAGATAAAAAAAAATTTAAACATGGAAAAATTAATGCATAGTTCAAACCAAACTGCACACAAATATGCTACATGTGTAAAGCAAATGAAAGCAAATTAGATGTTTGTGAAAGAAGCTGAATAACAGAGCAAAATAGACAAAAGCAGAAAAAGTGACTTGAAAACTAACATAAGTTGTAAATTATTTGTTTACCTGCTTAAGAGATTCTTTTATGCATAAAAGTAAAAAATATTGTAAGCAATAAGATAATTGTCTCCCATTAAGGATTCCTAACTGGACAAAGTATTGTCTAAACTGTAAGAAAGTTCAATATTAAAAGAACCTCAGAGTGGTATGTGAATATAGCAAATTTTGTTGTAGTGTCACTCATTTTTATTTTTAAGGTAAAAGTTTGAATTTGTAGAACTGGTTAGATACCTACTATAACTTTTTTTTAAGAGAGATTTTTGCTTATAGGGTACAAGTGCTCATCAGAGAGGCTGAGAGAGAGACAGAGAGGCAGAAAGTGAGAAATCACCCCCAAGTGAGGGGTGGCCATGCCACAATCTCTTCTCTTCCATTCTCTTCTGGGGATTTTGAGCTTGCACACACACACGACCCATGTGAGTTCAAGCTGCCAGGTCTGGGACTTAACCTTATTTGACTACGTGGAAGTCCAGCAACATAACCGTTACACCATCTACTGAGTCGCTAAACATTGTTTAACCTACTGAAGGTACGTAAAGGGCAGCAGGTAGCATGGAGGTTAATATCCTGGATCCCACATGGCCGATCGTGTGGTTTGAGTACAGACCCAGCAGTTTGAAAACCAGACCAGGCACGTGTACATACATGCCCAAAGTTCTGAAAGGAGAGTAGAGGTGAAAGGATTGCAATGTGGCCATCTCATCTGGGGGTGATTTCTAGCTTCTCCTCTCTTTCTATCGCTCTCTGTCTCTGGCAAGTGCAAACACCCTATAGCAAATTAAATAAAAGTAAGTTAATTAAAATAAAAAAACTAACTAGAGGTAAGATAATTTCAGAAACATTTATAGAAATATACTTCCTCAAGGTTTAAAAATATCCTCAAACTAAGAAGATAAAATAGAAAATTCTTCAAAACATAGTAAAAGATCAATATGTAAAATTTAAAGTAGTATTAATACTGGGATAGAAATTAATATCTCTGTTGAGCTATTCATTCATTTATTCTTCTATTCATTCATAAATGCATGAGTTAAGGAGTCACTATGGGCCAGGCATGATCCTGGAAACTGAGAACACAAGCACATACACAAATAAGATACAAAATCTCTCATCAGTGATCATTCAATCTAGGGTAGTTGTTCTTAACAGGAATACACACACACACACACACACACACACACACACACACACACGATCTGTAATTACTTTTTTAGTGTTGCAAAACTATGTAAAATTTATGTAAGAACTAGGATTCTGAATGTATCCTCAGTTAAGAAGTGACAAAACAGGTTGCTTGGGACTTTGAGAGGCACTTGCACCCCTACCCACCCCATCGGGACACCTGTTCCAGTGAAGGACCTTGCCACATGGCAGGCTCTGACTAGTGGGCTCAAAGGCTGGGAACCATGTCTCATCCCCTCCCCCACTCACCTTTAAACTCTCAGAACTTCAGTGTTTTGTATAACATACATCACAATCTCTTCTTTGTTACTGAGTTAAAGGTCAATGGCTCAGTTTCAGGAACACCTATTCTCTAGAAACAGGGAGGACTTTGGATCAACCAGGACCAGTGACAACAGTGCAAAGTGCTGGTGGCCAACAGGGAGATAGAGCAGAACAGAGATTGCCAATTGCCTACTCCTCCATGCCTTTGAATGCTTGGAGATAATTTAGGAAAGAACATATAAATCTCCAGATGTCTTGAAACCATCACAGAGGCACAAGAATATGAGCAACCAACAAAATGTCTCTCCTTTAAGGGAAAACATTAACTCCTCATCACCCACAGACAACATAATGGAACTCATGAAAATGTGGGATAAACAATTCAGAATATTTGTAGTGACCAAACTAAATGAGATGCAAGAGAAAAGAGATAATGAACTCCAAGAGATGAGAAAGTCTTTTCACAATCTTAAAGAAGAAATAGACACCATAAAAATATCAAATGGAATTGTTAAAGATAAAGAATATGTACAGGAAATTAAAACTTTTCTCAAAAGTATTAAAAGTAGATTAGATCACATAGATCAAATCTCAAATGTAGAAGACAAAATCTTTGACTTAGAAAAAATTATTAAAAAGACTGAGAAAACAACCAAGAAAAATGATGATAATATACAAGAAATACTAGATACCATCAAGTGCCCAAACATTCAGATAATTGGTATCCCAAGAGTGGAAGAAAATAATAAGGGAATTGATCATTTATTCCATGAAATCCTGGAAGAAAACTTTCCAAACCTAGAGAGGCATTCAAATATCCAGTATCAAAGAATACATAAGAGACCAAATAGAATCAACCCAAGA
The DNA here is from genome assembly GCF_000334495.1 of Tupaia belangeri chinensis. Classification (NCBI taxonomy): domain Eukaryota; kingdom Metazoa; phylum Chordata; class Mammalia; order Scandentia; family Tupaiidae; genus Tupaia; species Tupaia belangeri. The sequence goes on from NW_006199776.1 coordinate 296,458, forward strand.
AGATCTTCTCCAAGGCACGTCACAGCCAGATTGGTCAAAATCACAGACAAAGACAAGATACCAAAATTGGCAAGAGAGAAACACCAAGTTAGTTACAGAGGTTATCTCATCAGGCTAATATCAGACTTCTCATCAGAATCAATGGAGGCAAGGAAAGAATAGAAAAATATAGTCAAAGTGTTAAGTGAAAAACAATTTCAACCAAGAATACTATACCCAGCAAGATTATCCTTCATATGGGGAAAAAAGATTTTAAAAATTCTCAAGTAAACAAAACTTGAAAGAATTTATCAACTCCAGACCAGCTCTTCAAGTGCTGAAGGGAGTGCTATACCAGGAAAACTAAAAAGTCAGACAGACATAAGAGAACAATAAACAACCAAGAAAATGGCTCACTTAATGATAGGAACATGTCCAGAAATATGAATAAAAGCAGTGAATGTTACTGGATTAAATTCTCCAATCAAGAGACACAGACTGGCTGAATGGATTTAAAAACCAGAAACTCTCTATCTGTTGCCTACAATAAACTCACCTTATGGATAAAGACATACATAGACTAAAAATGAAGGGCTGGGAAAAAGATTTTCTATGCAAATGGAAATCAAAAAGGGGCTGGAGGGAACCAGCAGTTAGCGTAATGGCTATGTCACTGGACTCCCACGTAGTCGACCGCAGTTCGTGTCCCGGACCCGGTGGCTTAAAACTCATGCCGGGTGCGTGTGCGTGCGTGACCAAGATCCCGAGAGGATAATGGAGGAGAAGGGATTGCAGCGTGACCATCCCCCCGGGGGGTGATTTCTTGCTTTTTTTCTCTAATGTCTCTCTCTGTCTGTCTGGTGAGTGAAAAATCTCTCAAAAAAAATTATTTAACTTTATTTTTCAGACAAAATAGGTTTTCAGACAAAAACTGTAAGAGACAAAGAAGGGCATTATATAGTAGTAAATGAGCTAATTCATCAAGAAGACATAACGCTTATAAATATCTATGCACCCAACTCAGGAGCACCTAAATATGTGAAGGGAAGACTGCTAGAGTTAAAAGGAGAGATAGGGTGCAAAGCTATAAATGTTGGGGATCTTGACAGCCCATTATCTCCTTTAAACAGATCTTCAAGATAAAAAATAGAGAGATACAGGACCTAATTATACTATAAATCAAATGGGCTTGACAGATATATATAGAACTTTCTGCCCTAAGACCACCAAATATACATTTTTCTCACCCTGGCATGGAACCTTTTTAGAGATTGACTGTATGATAAGACACAAATCAAGACTTTACAGATTTGAAGGCATAGAAATTATATCCAGCATCTTCTCTGACCATTAAACACAATATTAAGTTCAAGAAAAATCCTCAAAAATACATAAACACATGGAAAATAAATAACCTACTTCTGAATGACTTCTTAACTACTGAAGAAATTAAGTCTGAAATCCAAAAATTTATGGAAACAAATGATAATGAGTACACAAGTTTCCATAACCTATGACACTGCAAAAGCAGTCATAAGAGGGAAATTCATAGCAATTGGTGAGCATAAGAAAAAATGAAAAGGTGGAAAATAGACAACCTAACATCATGCCTCAGCCAATTAGAAAAACAAAAGAAAAAGTCAGGTGAAAAGAAATTATAAAGATTCAAGCAGAAATAAATAAAATAGAAAGTAAATGAACTATACAGAAAATAAATGAAAGAAAAAGCTGGTTCACGGAAAAGCTGAACAAGACTGACACACCATGAACTAGACTGATGAAGAAGAAAGGGAACAGCACTTAGCGTAATGGCTATGTCACTGGACTCCCATGTAGTCGACCGTGGTTTGCGACCCGGACCCAGTGGCTTAAAACTCACGTTGGGTGCGTGTGCATGCGTGCCCAAGATCCCAAGAGGAGAACGGAGGAGAAGGGATTGCGGCATGGCCATCCCCCCTGGGGGGTGATTTCTCACTTTCTGTCTCTCTCTCTCTCTCTCTGTCTGGTGAGCGCATGAGCCCTGTAGCAAAAAACTCTCAAAAAAAAAAAAAAGAAGTAAGAAAGAAACTAGATAAATAAAATACGTAATGAAACAGGCAACATTACAAAAGATGCAATAGAAATACAAAACATCATTAGAGGATACTATAAGTGACTATATGCCAACAAACCAGAGAACATAGAGGAAGTGGACAAATTCCTGGATGCATATAATCTACCAAGATTGAATCAAAAGGACAGAAAACCTGAATAGACTCATAGTAAGCCATGAGATTGAATCAGTAGTAAATAACCTCCCAACAAAGAAGAGCCCCTGATGACTTCACTGCTGAATTCTACAAAACTCTTAAGGAAGTGTTAACTCTCATTCTACTCAAATTATTTCTAAACACCCAGAAGGAAGGAAATCTCCCAAATTCATTTTATGAAGCCTCCATCATCTTCATTCTAAAAACAGATAAAGACATGACAAAAAGGAAAGCTACAGACTAATATCTCTGAAGAATATAGATGCAAATTTCTTAACAAGATACTTGTAAATCGTATCCAACATATAATAAAAGATTATTAATCATGACAAGTAGGCTTTATTCCAGGTATGTAAGGATGGTTCAACATACACAAGACCATAAATACTACACAACATATTAACAGAAAGAGAGGTTAAAAAAAGGATTATTTCAATCAAGGCAGAGAAAGCATTTGATAAAATACAACATCTTTTCATGATTAAGACTCTCAGCAAGATCAAGGGTCATTTCTCAACACAATAAAAATCCTATATGAAATTTCTTTAGCTAACATTATACTGAATGGGGAAAAGCTAAAACTTCTCCACTAAAACCTGGTACTAGACAGGGCTGCCCACTTTCTCCACTGCTTTTCAATATAGTGCTGGAAGCCTTAGCCAATGCAATCAGAAAAGAGAACAGTATAAAAGGCATTCAAATAGGCAAAGAAGAGTTGAAAAATATCTTTATCTGCAGATGACATGATGGTATACTTAGAAGACCCAAAGGTTTCCATGAAAAAAGCTTCTTGAAGTAATAAGTGAATACTATAAAATGTCAGGAAATAAAATAAACATTCAAATATCCATAGCATTGGGATATATGAGCAAGTTGAAGTAGATCTGAAGAAAGGAATCCCTTGTATCATAGCCACAAAATGTATAAGATACCTAGGGATAAACCTAATTAAGGAAGTCAAAGACCTTTACAAAGGAAACTATGAAAATCTTTAAAAAGATATTGAAAATGACACAAAAATGTGGAAGAACATTCCATGTTTCTGGATTATAAAAATTAATATAATCAAAATGGCAATTCTACCCAAATCAATCTACATATTTAATGCAATTCCAATCAAAATATCACAGACATTCTTCATAGATCTAGAAAAGACAATCATAGAATTTGTCTTCTTGTGCACAAAGAGTGGAGTGGGTGGCATCTCATTCTCTGACTCCAAAACATACTATAAAGCTGTGATAATCAAGAGAGCACAGTACTGGGAAAAAAAGAAAAAAGAAAAAAAAAAGAAAACCGACAAATGGACCAATGGAATAGAATAGAGATCCCAGAAATAAACCCCAAAACTGATTTTTTACAAAGGATACACATCAATCCAGTGGAAAAAGGAAAACCTCTTTAGTACATAGTGCTGGAAAAACTGAATATCCACCTACAGAAAGATGAAAATGAATTCCTATCTTTCGCCATTAACAAAAATCAACTCAAAATGGATCGAAGATCTGAACCTAAGACTTAAACTATAAAATTAATGGTGGAAAACACTAAGAAAACTCTGGGAGACATTGGCAATAGGCAAAGACTTCTTAAGTAAGACTCCCAAAGCAGGCAATAATCCCTAAAATTGATAAGTGGGACTATATCAGACTAAGAAGTTTCTGTATAGCAAAGGACACAGTAATTAGTGTGAATCAACAATCCTCAGAACAGGAGAATATTTTTGCAAAATATGCCTCAGATAAGGGACTGATAACCAGAAAATGAACTGAACAAAAATCTCTCTAAGGAAGACAAACAGCCAACAAGCATATGAGGAAATGCTCAACATACCTCTTCATAAGGGAGATGCAGATTAAAACCACTATGAGATACAATTTAACCCTTTCAAAATAGCAGAGATTAAAAATACAAAAAGTGATAAGTGTTAGCGGGATTGTGGTGTAAGGGGAAATCTCCTACACTGTTGGTGGGAATGTAAATTGGTCCAGCCACTGTGGAAAACAAGATGGAATTTCTTCAAAGATTTACAAATAGAACTACCATTTGATTTAGCAGCCCTACTTTTGGGTATGTACCCAAAGGACAAGAGAATGCTCAGTCAGAAAAGTACCTGCACATCAATGTTTATTGCGGCATTATTTACAATCACTAAGACGTGGAACTAACCCAAATGTAAACAAACAGATGAATGAATTGAAAAAGTGTGGCACATATACTCCATGGAAAACTATTCATCCATTATAAATAAATAAATAAGACCCTGGTACTTGATAAAAAGTGGTCAAATATGTAATATTTATTGCTGAGTGAAGCAAGCCAGGCTATGAAAGAAAGCCTGTGTATTCATTTAATATATACCGAGTATCCACACTCTATGGTAGAGACTGAAATATTGGAGGGCATATAAACAGTGAAAATAGTTATGGACACTGAAGACACTGTGAAACAGGGTAGGGAGAGAAGGGAAGAGTATAGTGAAGGAAAGCAGGAGACATTTGTGGGACACGGAAATGGTTTATTACCTGTTGATGATGTGTATAATCTCAAATGGACTGATCTGAGAAGTATTTCCTGTTAGGTAAATTCTCTTTACAAGCCAAACGATGTAGAGGGAATGAATGTTAAAAAAAAAGAAGAAATAATAATAATAATATTTAAAAAATGAAATGCTAATTTGCTGCTGCTGATGTAGATAGTAATGTCTTTATCTTGACTGATCTGCATAGTAATCATGCTAGAAAAAGAAATGTTATACAATGTAAAGATATCTGTGCTAAATGTAACATAAAAAAATTAAAAAATTTAAAAAGTAAAAAATAAATAAATAAATACGTGTTTTTTAAATCACCAA